>NC_068938.1:88533142-88868142 GCF_016801865.2 Culex pipiens pallens
ACCGCAAAACGGATAGGTTATATCAAAAAACTGACTACCTATTTGTTAAGTGTGATATTTTAAAAAGTAAAAGAATGTGAAGATAGAATATTTCGAAATTGCATATTACAGAAAACTTATTTCATCCACTCAAAAGATGATTTCCAACAATTCCTGAATGTTTCATGAAGAGATTTCATGATTAAAGTGAGTAACAGATGATTCAAGCTTGAAATTTTTGCCATGTGCAAAGCAAACTGTCAAACTGTATGAGCGTTTTTTTCGTAACACCGAGCTGATTTACGGGTGCCACGATATCTCCAGATTGGATGGACCAAGTTTGCTGATATTAATAGTGAAGACTCTCAAGATATATCCCGTGTGCATTACGAAGTCTGAATCTGAAAAATAAAAAAAACTCACATTTTTTATATTTTTATATTTTTTTAAATATTCTTAAACAATTTTTTTAATCGACATTCGTCATACACAGACAGTGCGTCGGGGTAGAATTACCGGGAGTTTTCAAACGCAAAAACTCGAATCCTGGGATTTAAAAAAATATTTTTCCCGATTTTCCCAAAATTTGAAAATAATGCATATTTCTTAGTGGTGGAAATATATAAATTTGACTAATTCAGGAAAATTATTAAAATAAAGTAAACAAATCCGAAACAAATCTTTTTTTGTAATGTACTTAAAACATTTTTTATGGATAATTCTCCGCCAACTCACAAAGCAGTTATTTTAAAATGAAAAATTTTGTTCTAAATGAAAAATGACCGAAAAGTACATTAAATTTCCCATAAAATGACATGTTCCAAAAAAATTTCCAGTCTAGTAACAGAAAATGGCAAAGTTTAAAAAAAAAAGTGTTTTTTTCGATGAAAAATACGTTTTTTCGGAATTTTGAGTACGCCATCAATTCGGGCGTCTAATTTTACATTAAAGTCCCTTTTACACCAAATTTCTATCTCATCACCGTTTCAGGCTGCAAATTATTGAAAAACACCTCTTTTTTCGGTTTTATCCCTTATTCCCGAATCCCACTTTCCCGAATCCCACTTTCCCGAATTCCATATCCCCGAAAATCATTTCCCCGAAAATTTCACATCCCCGAAAATCATTTCCCCGAAAGTGCCACTTTCCCGAAAATCATTTTCCCGAAAATTCCACACCCCCGAAAATCATTTTCCCGAAAATTCCATATCCCCGAAAATCATTTTCCCGAAAATTCCATATCCCCGAACGTCATTTACCTGAATGGCCATTTTACCGAACTGTCGTTTTCCCGAATTTACATAAACCCGAATGTTTACTTCACCGAAAAATCAATTTTCCTGAATGATAACCTAGATATAAACTAAATTGTTATTTAGGGATTTTTTTTAAAATAAAAGTATGACCTTAATATTAAATTCTCCTACGTGTTTTAAGATTTTTAAAAAAAAACAAATAACCGTAGAAGGCCATTCATAAACCACGCAGACACTTCAAGAGTGCGGGGTGTTGAGATTATCCACGTTCCATAAAAAAAAGTTTTTTTTTTGTAGCGGCAATTTTCAGCAAAAGACAATTTTCCAAAACGGTATCTACGTGGTAAGGATTGAACAGCAACGATAGCTTTATGCGAAGACTCGATGCGCAGGATTCAGTTTGTTCTAGATTTTGTTTAACTAAACTAATTCGTCTTTATCAATTTTGGCTGGATGAAGGCTTTGAACATTTTTTTTTTTAATTTTTATTACGTCCAATTCAAGTTCTGCAACCAACCCTTTTTAATCAAATCTAAATAGTTGATTGTTGTATTACAAAATGCATTTTTTAAATATTTCATCACCGCCTTTTTAGATTTAAAATAACTAAATCACTTTAAAGTAGTTTAAGGACTACACTTAAGCTCGACAGCAAAACAAAAAAGACGACTAAACAAATGTTTATTATTCAATTATCCGAAGTGAACTTTTGACAAGGCCTTCGCATAATCGAGTCTGGACTGTAATTTGATTTTAAACTAAATGCATTTTTGCGAAATGATCAATGTATCAATTTGACGTTGTTGTGTTATCTTGTCGTTTGTCGCTTTTTGACGTTCCGAAAAAACGCGTTTTAATGTCTGGCCTTGAATAAACGAAAAATAGAGCCAAACACGTTTTGTTTGGTTGACCATTCTGTGCATTGTCCCGAAATTGGTTGATTTTGGTTGCCAAGGTCCCGAGTAATAATTGCAATTTTTTGCGGTAGTCGGGCCTGAACATGTGTCAAACACTTTCTGACCTGAAATCCCTTTGGCCAGTTGTCGCACTTATTTCAATTTGAATATTCAAAATTCAAGTGAAGCTCGGAATTTTTGAACGTTCAATTGTGGACATGATACTTTATTGATCGCCACTTCCCCGAACCCGGTCAGGCGGGTATGGCCGGGGAAGTGGCGTTCGGGGAAATGGCCGTTCGGGGATATGGTCATTCGGGAAAATGATTTTCAGGGATGTGGAAAATTAGGGGAAGTGGCCATTCGGGAAAATGGTTTTTAGGGGAAGTCGCCATTCGGGGATGTGGCCGTTCGGGGAAATGTCTCTTCGGGAATGTGGGTTTCGGGGAAATGTCATAGATTCCTTTTTTCGCATGCTCAAAAATGAAAGGGGTCGTACCGCCCCTCCGTCACGAGATATCAAAAAACGGACCTTGGATTCGTGATCAGGGACAAAAGTTACCCCTTTGGACAAAGTTTCACGCAAATCGAAGAGGGGTCGGGACAACTTTTCCCGATTTCGTGTGAGTTGGTAGAGAAAATCACCGATTTTCAAATTTATTGCTGTATTCAGACAGTAGTTCCGATTTTTTCCAGTTGGCGATAGAGAATTTATCGAAGATTACAAAAAAAAAACACTTAATTCTAAACTAATACAAAATATAGCATTGACTGAATAACATGTTCTATGTTTCCGTTTCAAATATTGTAAGACTATTCTGATCGTATAAATATAAATAAAGACATAAAATTGATGTTTAAGAAACTTATTTAGTTAATTGAAGTTGATTTAATCACCAAAGCACAACGAAATTCAGAAATGTTCAATTTTCCACTAAACTTTCTGAAAACTGCTGTTCCTATTCATGCAGTAGTCTAGATTATCTATAGTTAACGGTCAACTTATTCTACGATTTCAAGTGTTTGAACTTTTCAAAAACTTTTCATTTGAGACATGAAATTAAATTCCTTTTGTCCCATAAAAACATAAATTTTATTTATTATTATTTGTTTGAACAAATTTTCGTAATCTGAATAATTTTTCTTGTGATTACAATTTTTTTTGGTGCTAATATATATTTAACGTGTTCATTCATGTTCCCTTTTAATGATAACTGATTATGACTAATTCATCGAATTTCTAATATCTTTTAGGGATCAACATGTATCTCTTTACGATCTTGGATAAATTTGTTTGGCATCAAATTTATCATAAGCATGTAAAACTTGGCCACGTTTCAAAACAATTAACATCACTTTGCGGTATAACACTCTGCAACTTGAACTTCATAATTGAAACAGTGATTTGAATTTTGTTGAATCGATTTTGCAGGTTCATTGTTTTTCAACCCAGCTTGGGAGGTACCACTTTATTAGGGCACACCAGCCAACAATGGGCATTCAGGATCTGTTGCAAATGTAAAAAAAGTACTTCAAAACTAAAAATTTAGAATTCAACCCAAGTCCGTAAGATTCCTAACAAGACGGCATTACTAGACATAATTTCAAAAGGAAATGTGTTAAAGATTTGGTTGACTCTTTGTACAGTTATGAGTTACAATTGTTTTAAGAAAAAAGGAGTAAGTTGTAAAAAAAAATTCTGTTTATCTGAGCATTGTTTAAAAGATTTTTGAAAGATCTTTGCATTTAATTACACCATTTGTAGAACTGGCAACCATGCTAAACTAAACCATAAGTTTCTTTTAACACAATGTTCTCTGCTTGGTTATTTGTCTTTTTGACACTCGTTGGCTGTGTATTTGATTATACATTCAGTTTGAACAGTTTGGCAAGTCTGTGATAAGCTTTTGAGAATTTTTTATATTTTTAAAATTTTGCCTGATGTGACTTCTAGGATTGCCTTTCTTAGCATCGTTGGATAGGGTTTTTGATTAAAAAATCAGATTAGTAATAAAGGTTCAAGATCTGTTAATATATCATGGAAAAAATCATACCCACCTTCATTCTATTCACTGTGCTTTCCTCCCACTTCCCATTTTCGATCAAAAATGGATCCCATTTACCATATTGTTATCGAAATTATACGCTCGTTATGGGAAACCGCTCACTCGTCTACCTCACCGCCATCACTTTGTGGAGAACTCGCAACTCCAAGTGTCGATAAATATTCCAAATAATTTGCATAAAGCCCTTGTGCCGCGCACATTTGAGCAATTCCATTCCGCGGCGTTGATCGTAAAAAGCATGTTACACAATGAAAGCTCAATATACCTGTGCCGCGTGCAGGTGCGTGTGCAAGCCCAAATCCTATCCCCAAACATGGCCTAAAATTTAGCAAGTAACACCACACACACCGTGCACGTGTGTGTTTGTGCGAAGGTAAACAACATGTTACGGCGCTCCAAGCATGTTTTTGTGAGGCAGTGTGTGTGTGTTTGTGATGGCACACGTGGGAATTTTCCGAACCGGGGAAAACCCGGAAAATGGACGGCGCAGGCGTTACAGATTATGAATGCACAAAAGCTTCCAAAGGACGACGCCGAAAACTACAGTGCTCCTCCTGAAAGCTGCTGGCGGAAGCTTTCGGCGCTGCAACACATGAATGAAAAGACGAAGTGAAGAGGAGTCTCTTCTGGCGTTTGTCTGCGAAAGTGTATCAATGTGACCACGTGAGGGTGGGTGTGTTTGTGTGTACAATTCCTGTGAAGGAAGGCTCCATTCAAGCTGGTTCCACCCAGTTGGAGGAGGTGGGGAAGGGGGAATGAATTCAAATATTTGTTCAAGCATTTTTTTTTTGTTTTCAATTCAGGCCATGCTGAAAAGGATTCAGGGTTGTTTGAACGATTTCAAGTATTCTGTGCACATTTCCACAACGACGATGGTGGTGGCGGCACCAGATTCGTGGGCCATAAAGCGGGATGAAGAAATTACTGAGATTTCTTTTTTCATTATTCAAATGAGTCCTGCTGTTGAGGAATAACTTTGGAAATTATGCTACGAGAGTGTGGAGTTGAACTAAAAAAACGTTGGAGGAGGTATTCTGAGCAATATCTTGGAGTTGTCAGTAATACCCATCTAAAAAAAGTAGGACGTGACATTACAAATGTATGATTCAGGTATAAATCAATCTTTTCATTTTTTATTTTATTTATTTCGTTGTTTAAGCATTACTTGAGTGAAGTTACTATCCTAAGCTGAGATGTCAACTACCTTTCATCAGCTGAATAAATCTAAGTTGGAATCAGAGTTTACGGGTGTTTACAGAATCTAGTAAATTTACTGAAGGAAAAAAGTTACAAAGTAACCTTCTAAACAGATTAAATCAATCTTTTAAAATCAGAATTTTTTTATTAGGATTGTCTATTTAAAATTAGTAACATCTTTGGTAAAACAGCAAAAATAACTAAACAAACGACATGATTCAGTTAAATTACACCGACCAACAAAATTTCTGCGCAGGTTCTACTCGAGGGGAAGCATGAAGTTTAGAGTCCTCAGAACCACAAAAAAGCAAAGCAATCCACTTTAACGACCCCCGGGTCTTTTGTGGACTCTGTTGCAAGTCTCTGCTCATTTCTAGGCATCCGAAGGTTATGTGTGGTGAGTCACCCAAAACCTCTTTTACGCAAATGGACCGACGTTTTACTTCCCCATCCGATCGAAGGCGTGATCAGGCAAATCTCGTCTCGAAAAATGCGACCGGTTCCGTCTGGGATTGAACTCAAGCCTACTGGGGTAAGAGGCTACCACGCTAACCACTAAACCATCGGACCCGGTGTACTATGAATTTTTCAAAAATATTTAGACAGGGCCGAATGGTTTTTCTCTAAAGTTTGTATGAAGAATTAGTGCTGTTCGCTACTCCCCCATATTGCATGCAATTTTTTGCTTGTATGCAACAGCGAAGAACCGCCCTTATTCTCCATACAAATTTTGGAAGAAAAAAAACCATTCGGCCCTGTCTAAATATTAATGAAAAATTCAAAGTACACGTGGTTCTGGGGACCCTAAACTGCATGCTTCCCCTCGAGTTGAACCTGCGCAGTAATTTTTTACAATTTTCGTAGGTCAGTGTAATTAAACAACTCGACATATTTGAAGTTATGGTAGATTTGGGCTCCCTGAACACGCTCCAATCGACAAAATTGAATTTTAGTGATTAAATTTCATGCCAATCTATAAAGTTGTAAATGTAAGATATGAATGCTAATAATCATTCTAAAAAACAAACCGCCTCCATTGAACTTCTTTTTCTCAGCATGAAACCATGGAGGCGCCTGGTATGTTGTGTTTTTAGTGTGTGACAACGACAATTTAGTACTCTTTGAGAAAATCGATTTTAAAATTTTGTTGGAGGCAGCGATGGATTAATCATCATCAAAAGAAAATCATTGGACGTTCATCAAGAGAAATAATCCGAAGGGAGCATGGCTCTCCTCTTTCGCGCACGAAAGATCCGCAAAATGAATCTAAAATAATCATCATCTTGATTATTCGGCGGAACATCTTTTTCGCGACTACACTTGCAAGTGTAACATCACACGTCGAAAAATGACCTGTCACATTTTGTAGTTGAGCAATGTGTATAAACAAAGGGAGATACTTATTTTTAAGTGGTGCTGACAAGGAATTCACAAAAAATCATCCACAGATTGATTTTTTTGGAGAATTTCGGGAGCGATTTTCTGTTGCGTGAATTGCCTCCTCTCTCTTTCGCGGGTGAAGAAAGTTCGCGAGCGAAATTGATTGTTTTGCGATTATTTCATCTCTGGTTGGAAGATATTCTTAAAACTTTGAATAATGGAATGGTTCGTATACTATCGCTGAACAAACGCTCTATGTTTCAACTGTGTGTTTTGAAAGTAAAAATGTATTACGTGTCTCAAGATTCCCATACAAACAAAAAAAAGCCAAAATCAGTGGTTTAACCGACTTAATCAGTATATTTTCAAAATTAAAAGATGGAAATGCTTTTAAAAATATGTATTAACACAAATTCGTGAACAATATGCAGACATTTCCACATTTTCCAACAATTTGTATGACGTGTCACAAGATGGCATCATTTTGGTAATAAATTAGTCTATGTCAGAATTGTGTATTGCGATATTCCGGAAATGGAAGCGAATTTATGCATAGAAAACTTTATATACCAGTTTCCTTATTTTGTATCATATTCTTTTATTGATCTGAATGGATACCAGCGATGGAAGAATCATCATCACAAAAAGAACTTTCAACGCTGATCAAGAGAAAAAAAATCGAAAAATACCATGGCTCTACTCTCTCGAGCACGAAAGATCGGTAAGAGGAGAATCAAAAAACCCATCATCTTGTTTATTTGGCGGATCACCAATTTCACTAATACACTTGCAGGTGTAACGTTACATTTCGAAAAATGACTTGTCCTTTTGCGTAGATGAACAATGTATGTAATCAAAACAAATCAAATTGGTGCTAACAATGAGATTAATGGAAAATCTTCCACTGATTGATTTTATTCGAAAAGTTCGGGAGCGATTTTCTTTTGCGTGTTTAGCCTACTCACTCTTTCGCGGGTGAAGAAAGTTCGCAAGAGAGAAAAACTTTTTTTTGTGATTATTCCATCCTTGTTGGATACAAATATGAAAAAAATAAACTTTTTATACAAAAAAAATAGCTTAAACAAAAATGATCGAGAATTACCATTTTTTTTAAATATGATTGTTTTATGGTGAATATGATGTTGAAAAAGACAGCAAAATCTAAAAAACATAAGAAGGTTTTTAAAAATTGTAGTCAATTGGGAAAAAGCAAATATTTCTGACTGTCATCTAATGTTGATTTATCAAATTCACAATGTATTAAAAATAACAAAAAAGGGATACCTAGCTAAAAATTACCTTGTTTGTTTGACAAACTATTTGCAATCGTTTCATTTTTGGTTAATGCTTCGACCAAGTTTTACGGAAAATTGCTATAAATTGTACGAAAGGAATTGTGCAAAAGACAATTTTGAAATTGTATAGCTTTTTACTGCGAGTTATAAAATTATAAATCTGATTTGTTGGTGAATATGTTGAAATATGTTCTAATTTTAATCCGCTAAGGAAGAAACTTTTGAATCGAAAAGTTGTATCTGGGTAATTCTCTACCAACTCACACGAAATCGGGAAAAGTTGCCCCGACCCCTCTTCGATTTGCGTGAAACTTTGTCCTAAGGGGTAACTTTTGTCCCTGATCACGAATCCGAGGTCCGTTTTTTGATATCTCGTGACGGAGGGGCGGTACGACCCCTTCCATTTTTGAACATGCGAAAAAGAGGTGTTTTTCAATAATTTGCAGCCTGAAACGGTGATGAGATAGAAATTTGGTGTCAAAGGGACTTTTATGTAAAATTAGACGCCCGATTTGATGGCGTACTCAGAATTCCGAAAAAACGTATATTTCATCGAAAAAAACACTAAAAAAGTTTTAAAAATTCTCCCATTTTCCGTTACCCGACTGTAAAAAATTTTGGAACATGTCATTTTATGGGAAATTTAATGTACTTTTCGAATCTTCATTGTCCCAGAAGGGTCATTTTTTCATTTAGAACAAAATTTTTCATTTAAAATTTCGTGTTTTTTCTAACTTTGCAGGATTATTTTTTAGAGTGTAACAATGTTCTACAAAGTTGTAGAGCAGACAATTACAAAAATTTTGATATATATACATAAGGGGTTTGCTTATAAACATCACAAGTTATCGCGATTTTACGAAAAAAAGTTTTGAAAAAGTTACTTTTTGCGTTTCTCTTTGTTTCGTCGTCCGTGTCTGTCGCGGGTGACGATGAACGGCCATGATCGATGACAACCAACTTTTTCAAAACTTTTTTTCGTAAAATCGCGATAACTCGTGATGTTTATAAGCAAACCCCTTATGTCTATATATCAAAATTTTTGTAATTGTCTGCTCTACAACTTTGTAGAACATTGTTACACTCTAAAAAATAACCCTGCAAAGTTAGAAAAAACACGAAATTTTAAAATAAAAATTTTGTTCTAAATGAAAAAATGACCCTTCTGGGACAATGTAGATTCGAAAAGTACATTAAATTTCCCATAAAATGACATGTTCCAAAATTTTTTACAGTCGAGTAACGGAAAATGGGAGAATTTTTAAAACTTTTTTAGTGTTTTTTTTTCGATGAAAAATACTTTTTTTCGGAATTCTGAGTACGCCATCAAATCGGGCGTCTAATTTTACATAAAAGTCCCTTTGACACCAAATTTCTATCTCATCACCGTTTCAGGCTGCAAATTATTGAAAAACACCTCTTTTTCGCATGTTCAAAAATGGAAGGGGTCGTACCGCCCCTCCGTCACGAGATATCAAAAAACGGACCTCGGATTCGTGATCAGGGACAAAAGTTACCCCTTAGGACAAGGTTTCACGCAAATCGAAGAGGGGTCGGGGCAACTGCTGTGTGAGTTGGCGGAGAATTACCCATCTATGATTGCTTTTTTTCAATGTGAACACTGCATCTAGAAATACATTACTGCCAACAAGTTTTGTGTGCTTGAGCGCCATGCACTGAAGTGTAAAACACACATAAAACTAATTACCGCCCGACAGTGGCCAGCGGCCATCGATGGTTTGCCAGTGGCCAATTGGATAATTAGGATTCTCGTGTTCTTTGTGCCTTTACCCTCTCCTGTGTATGACACCTTTTGACATGCCGCTGGAGGTGTTGCGAGGTGGTGCTACTGTTTCATCAATCAGGTTTGTTGACGATGCAGGCTAATCGCATTAATTATGCAAATTTACCCCAACAACGGTGGCATCTGATTTGCTCTGTAAGTGGAGAGCACCTGCTCTATATAAATTGATTAGCCAATTATCGGTAGATCTGGGCTGGGATTCCGCTTTGCTCAACTTTTGTGATAAATTCGAAGTGCTCATTCAATCCAAAAGTTGGAGCAAAACTTTTTATTGCTGGCCAACAGTTTAAGGGTTTCCTTTTTTCTCCACAATTTATACACCCAAAAGATGGAGGCCAGTTCATCTGATGTATGAACAACACACTAGTTCAACATTCAAACTTCTGTATAATGTTTCCCGGCTTTTGTTCAATTCTAGACTTTTATTTCGAAAGGTTCTATATGACTTCCACTTGGGTGTACCTTTCAACAAGTACCCCAGAACAAATGATTATATGTTGTATAGAAGTATCATCCCCCACGCAGGTCGACGAGTGCGACCTATTTCACTTTCTCCCTGGAAACCTGGACCCATTCCGGGGGTGGCCCTTTGAAGGCAGCATCAGCTTGGCCAAAGCCGCTCAAGGTAAATGGAAAAGCATTAAAAGTTTGACACAAATTTATGGCCATTTATTATTAGAACCTTGTAACCGGGACGAGCACCAGAGCTGCTCTGGAACACACGAGACAAGGAGTAGCTCTTTTCAATCGGGTTTGACATGCACGGGGGCCCTCCTCCGGAACTCTGCTGAATTGCTCTCCAGAGAGAGACAATTGCGTGCCACGTGGTAAGACGGCCGACTGAACTCCAACGATTGAATGGCTCCGGTGTGTGGTCACGTCTTTAACCCTCTACAACCCAACCCCGCCTCTAGACGGGCTTCGATTTAAAAAATCGCCAAAAATCCATTTTTCAACCAATTTTTGATCTTCAAAAAGCATTGGAAAGAAGAACTTTTAATATTCTGGAAAATTTTAGGGTTGGTTTGACTTGTTTTATGTGACTTTGCCAATGTTTTTAAAAATGTTATTTTTTTAAGGGGTCAACCTTGGCTGTGTTTTTTACTAACATTTCCTATATTTTAAGTAAAAAGAAGTATGTAGTAATTTTTCTAGTGCCCCAGACTATGCCTCTACGCATTTATTTACAATTTAAATGATAATGGTTCCATTTTATAGCAGAAAATGTGAAAAACATGCAAAAAATTGAAAAGTTACTGTAAAAACATGAACAAATTAGATAGGCTAAATACTACCAAAAACAAACATAAACTAAACAAGATAAATGCAAATTAAAATACTAAAAATGAAACAAGAAAATTGAACTGAACTGAACACGGGAAAAATAAAAAATTTCGAAAAAAAAAAATTGGGCAGTAGAGGGTTAAGGTTCTAAGCTAAGGTATAGTTGGGAGAATCCAATTCAGAGCGACGATCTATTCGTCGGTTAATTTCAGTTGAATTGTGGGATCTTGAGGGAAGTCCATCGCCGACACTAATACTTGTGGGAAATTAGACAGCCGCTGGGAGGTTTGGGGTCAGGAGAGAAGGATGTTTTGTTTCCTTTTATGAATGAGTTTTACTGTGATGAATGCCTGCTATTTCCATCGTCAAGGGTGTTTTTAACGTTTATGGCTACCACATGGAAGGGTTATTCACCTTCAACTGAGAACAGTTTTGGACTCGACCTATATGGATTTAAGTTTAATAAAAATGTATACAATCTCCTATTAATTTTGGTAATTTATTTTTAAAGATTTCCAACTTTTGAGACGGTAAAACCCTAGAGTTTAAACAAATTCAAAATCAATGGAAAAACATCGCTCATGCCGACACAAGAACCACCCAAGCTGTCGAACATCTGCGGAAGCATGGTTTAAACTCAAATTGACAGGGTCTCACTCGATCAGAGCCTTCGAGCAACCCGTTGAAGGACGACCACCGCCGAGAGTAGTCTGTCCGTGCTATTTATCAACTGCCAAGCAGCGTCCCGCTGGCAGCACTGTTACCATAGCTAGATTTATGAAGTTGGAGTAAAATGTCATAAATTAAAAGCTCCCAGCGGAATTAGCAATGACAAATCGTTTTCCCCTTCCAGCACCCTCCCACACACACAGCAAATACAGTGGTTGTGGGCGCTGGACCTCCCCGGCCAAGAAGGACAGCCCAACAGCCATCACACAGCCGGAGACGAAAAGCGTGCCATTTTTAACCACCGCATGCAAAAGTGCTTTTCCCACCGGGAGATCCGATATCCATTAATGATGGTGGTGGTGGGTGGTGATGCTGGCTCAGCAAAACGTGTTTCAGCCGGTTGAGATCTGGGATTTTGCTTAGCAGCAGTACGATTTGGGCCGGGGAGGGGTATGGTTCCCGTCTGTGATGTAAATTGTTTCGAGGTCCCTTTTCTGGGAAGATGGATTTAATTAATTAATAATTGAATCTAATTTATCGAAAATTATGCTTCTCTGGCACTAAATTAGTGCTCTGAAGGATGATAGTGAAATTAACATGAAAGAGTCTGATTTGCACAATTAACTTGAAAAAATAATAATAACACGATCACAGTACGTTCAACTTCGACTTGGAAATTCAAAACTTGGTAGATTCGTGAAAAAGCATATTATATTTGAAAAAAAAAATTTATATCTGGAAATGGAAATTGCAAAAAAAGAATACAAACTGCTTCAAAATGTTAGGAACAAGCATTTTTTTTATCAAACTTAATAATAGTAACAGAGCAATTCCAGCTCAAATCAGGATTTTTTCTGGTACTTTTGTACCCGACCTTCTCCGATTTCAATGAAACTTTGTAGACACGTTATCCTAGGCCTATATAAGCCATTTTTGTGTATATGGAGCCAACAGTACTCGAAAATAACATTTGAGAAGGGCGTAAGGTATTTAAATATTTTTGTATTTTGTAATTTAAAAATTACTGTATCTCGAAGCCTTTGCGTCGTATCAAAAAGTGGTCAAAAACAAACTTGTAGGAAATTGGACGGGCTTTCTGAAAAAAATACACTGAAACAAAAATACACGCCACATCTATGAGATTTTTTGATTTTTAAGTCTAAAACTTAAATTTAAAGGTGATGTCACGATTTTTTTTCGTTCAAAATTTTTGAGGAAATAGCCTAAAATATAACCAAAAGACTGACGAAAAATGCAGGATGGTATGTCTCCCCTAAAAAAATACAAAAATCATTTACTAAAACTGTTTTTTTGAAAAGTGGTCTAAACGTCAAAATTTTTGAAAACCGGTAGTGGGAATCGATTCTCCAGACAATTTTACATAAAAGTCTCCATATTGACCATTGTCCTATGTCCAATCCTTGGGAAGATACAGCGGTTTTAAAAATAAAAATGTTGAAAAAACGGGATTTTTTGTGGTTTTTGGCAATTTCTATATGACAGACTTGGTTTTTCAGTGTCGTAAATATTTTTACGGGAAAGCTCGTCCAATTTCCCATAAGTTTGCCTTTGACAGCATTTCAATTGGATGTAAGGGCTTACAGATATAAGCTTAATTACATTGCTTATAACTGAAAATAGAATATTTTTTTCAGTGTGGTAGAAACCAGGATAGTAAATTTGATTACGTAAATATAAAAACGATATAAATCAAAAAGCTGTCAAGGGCAAACTTATGGGAAATTGGACGAGCTTTCCCGTAAAAATATTTACGACACTGAAAAACCAAGTCTGTCATATAGAAATTGCCAAAAACCACAAAAAATCCCGTTTTTTCAACATTTTTATTTTTAAAACCGCTGTATCTTCCCAAGGATTGGACATAGGACAATGGTCAATATGAAGACTTTTATGTAAAATTGTCTGGAGAATCGATTCCCACCACCGGTTTTCAAAAATTTTGACGTTTAGACCACTTTTCAAAAAAACAGTTTAAGTAAATGATTTTTGTATTTTTTTAGGGGAGACATACCATCCTGCATTTTTCGTCAGTCTTTTGGTTACATTTTAGGCTAATTCCTCAAAAATTTTGAACGAAAAAAAATCGTGACATCACCTATAAATTTAAGTTTTAGACTTAAAAATCAAAAAATCTCATAGATGTGGCGTGTATTTTTGTTTCAGTGTATTTTTTTCAGAAAGCCCGTCCAATTTCCTACAAGTTTGTCTTTGACCACTTTTTGATACGACGCAAAGGCTTTGAGATACAGTAATTTTTAAATTACAAAATACAAAAATATTTAAATACCTTACGCCATTCTCAAATGTTATTTTCGAGTACTGTTGGCTCCATATACACAAAAATGGCTTATATAGGCCTAGGATAACGTGTCTACAAAGTTTCATTGAATTCGGAGAAGGTCGGGAACAAAAGTACCAGAAAAAATCCTGATTTGAGCTGGAATTGCTCAACAAAATCCTTTTTTCAATTTCTTTTTAAAAATTTCAATCTGCTATCCCACAAATTTCAAGATGAATGAATAATGAAAAGATTTAATACCGTCACCTGGGGTGACATTGGGTCTGGGGGTTAGATTATGTTATACAAATTTCTGAATTTTTGTATAACCCAAACTCACCCTCCAGACCAAATGTCACCCCTAAAGACGGTAATCAATTTTCCCCAAATAATCTGTGTACAAACCAGGGCGAAAAAAAGAGAAAAATGGTGGTAAACAAATCTAGGCAACACTATTTTTTATGCAAAATTAAGCGACTGTGTCAATTTTGGGCCAAATCTATTAAGAATAAGGGGTCGCGTTTAAACGTTGTAGTTTGTATGAGAAAGATCACATAAATATACAAGGAAAAATATCGCTTCAGGATTAGGCCTGCAGGCGCAAGTTTCATCAAAATTTGTCCAAGTATTAAAATCATGCAGGAAATTCAATTACCTACAATTTTGTCAAACATGGTAAGAATATCCGGGTTGACCCTGATTAGTAGGGCTAATGATTTATCAAAGCAAGAATAATCGTGACATGGCAATAAAACATCAAAATTTCACGGTAATTTCACAGCATTCATAAAACTATTTGTAATACCGTCAACTCTCTGGCTGTCGATCTTCTCGATATCAATATTACTCCAGCTGTCAATAAATTGTTCAGTCCCTTCAAGTGGCAAGCTTAAATTTTTAGTTCTATAATTTGATACCTCCCGCTCTCGACGGTTCCTTCAATATCGAAAACGAGAGAGTCCACTGTAATTGCAAAAGTGTGATATTTTAGGACTTTGCATAAGAAAATTACTGGCAATAGACCTAGGCACAATATACCAAAAGGCAATACAAAATATTCAGTGTACAAATATTCAAATTAAAATTAAATTAAATATTCAAATTTGTGATACATATTTTTGTTAGCCTAAATGTAATTAGATTTTATAAATAAGAAATATATCCAAACATATCTTCAAAACGCAGTGCTTCCTGAACGAGAACATCAAAGTAGCATCAGTAAACATAGTATTTTTTTCTGTTTTACTATGATTTTCAGCACCAGGGAAATTTGGATATTGCAGAAAAGTTCCGGCAAAGTTCTATTTAGAAAAAAGATGTAGTAACTTATGATATTGTTGATTCTTGTAAATTATTTGAACATGAATTTAAAAACATTATAAATTACCACAGCATTTTTTCTTTCTTTTCCTCACGTTATAACGCATATATTCAGTATCAATGAATTCATAAAAAAATACTGAATTCATAAAAAAAATTACTGTTACGTTTTGTACCAAACTGTGGCCCAAACAATTTATTTTCAACATTATTTTTTAAATCGATTTTACATGAATTTCAATGCAAAATCAAATTTCAGACATTATTTTTCTAAGGACAAATTTGAAACTTTTTGGAAATCATTGTTTAACTATTTTTCACAGGTATTTTAAAATTATGATTTTTTTGTATAACGTTTTTCAATTTTTTTTTTGGATTTTTCTTTCAAAAAATAAAAAAATAAGAAGAAAATTTTACATTTTACAACATGCTCAAACACATTTTATTATTCACGAAATGTTGCTAACGAAGCTACCATGAAATGCAGCTAAATACTCGTTTGTCAAATTCCTCCTCAGTGTTTCTGAACTTTGATATGTTTTGTTTTATTAAAGCAGTCCACACGATTTTTAAATTTAATTTGAATACACTTGTAGAAAATATATTGCAATGTTCAACGAGATGCAGATAAACGAGATTTGGAAAGAGCTTGAAAATTTCTTGATAATACAATCTAAAAATATTATAACAAATGAACTTTTTTTTAAATAAAAAAAAGAAAAGAAAGTTATTCAAATTTTTAATGGAATAAAACAAAAAAGTTTTATCGATATTATATTTTGTAAGGATGAGCAAATTGAATGAGACGTTAAGAAAATTAATACAAAGCAAATGTTTTTGTTATTAATGAAGTTGTTTTATTCAGTTTAGTTTTAACTACGTGTTGAGAGAAAATTTTCCGAGCATTTTTCAATGTTTTTTATATTTTTTTTGAATTGGGTATTGCGGGTGGATAGATAAATTTTCATTCTGCTGCGAGTGTATCCCGCAGCTGCGAATATCCTAACGGCCCCTTAGTAGGCCTTTCAGTGCATTCTTTAGCTTATGTCAGTCTATTTTCCATCAACATCTGGTAGGTAGTTTTCTCTAGTTTTGGTTATTGTTGAGTTTTCAAAAAAATATTTATTGAAATTTTAGTGGCAAAATGTCCGAGATTCGCACTGCCGTTTTCAAGCAATACGCCTCAAATGATTCAGTTTACCGCTGTTGCGAATTGTTGCGAACTGGAACAACCGTTACGAGCGGGATGGCGTTTTCAACATCACAGAAAGGGAAAAAGTGTTCTTGCAGTTCAGCCCAGTACTGCGCCAATTAGAACTTTTCCAGCGTCACCCAAGGGTCAATTCCGTATGGGTTTTAGATGGTACTCGCATTCATTCCGACAAGTTTGTTTGAAAGTGTGGTTATTTAACTGGTGGGTCTATCAACCCAAGCAAAGGTCTATCCCAAAAAAAAATGATTTAAGCAAGTTCGATGTTTAAAATAAAGAAACCATTGTAAACATGTTGATTATTTGTTTTATTTGCAAACAATCTGCAATCTCTTACAGTTTTAATGATGAAAGGTGATAAAATGGTCTATATCTGCATATTCCGGGTCCTTTTCGTTCCACGTGGCTTCGAATGCATTTCGTTCATTTTCTTTGAAAATGGCGCCCTTGAAAACAAACTGGACGCAGTGATCCCAAACAGAACGCAAAATGTCCTCGACACAGTTTCCACCAATTTTCAAGGATCCACGTTTTTCACTGGACTTTTGGCCCTTGAAGTTCTTTTCCTGAACTGATGCTTCAAGTCTAAACAGGACTTCATCCTCCTCCAGGTCAATTTCCACGTCGTACTCGATAGGTACCTCAGGCGCAGACCTTTTAATGCGGTGAAATGGGTAATTAATTCTCAGCTGTGTTCTCTTTATCGTATTATTAACTTCCGAGATTATTCATATCCTGAATCGCTCCTGAAAAAATGCCCGACTCCTCTTTGATTTTCGTGAATTTGTTCTAGGAGATAACTTTTGACCATGATAACGAATCCGAGCTCTATTTTTCGATATCTCGTGACGGAGGGGTGGCACGAACCCTTTAATTTTTGAACATGCAAAAAAAATACGTTTTTCAATAATTTGCATACTGAGATGGTGGTGAGATGTAAATTTGGTGTCTTGGGGACTTTTATGTAAATTGGACGCCTGATTTTATGGCATAGGTACCGTAAACTGGGGTGAGATTGATAGCCCGGGGTGACATTGATAGAAATTTAAATTGGCCACTAATTTTGATACAACCAATATAACAGTCACATTTTTGCACGTATGTTCGATAATAAGGTAGCCCTTAGTGCTAATATACTCAAAATTCTAAAAAATGTTGAGCTATGAATTTGACGGGCATTTGAAAAACCTATCAAAGTCACCCCGGGCTATCAATGTTACCCCAGTTCACGGTAATCAGAATTCCGAAACAAAAATTACGTCGAAAAAAATGCAAAACAGTTTTTAAGGGTGCACAGCAACCAAGGAAGTTGTTATCTTCTTATTCCAAAATAGACAAACTTACGGACCCAATCCTGCAACAATCTGATTGTAAAAATAGGCAAATTTTGTTATAAATCGCTTAGTAGACAGTACTTTAAGGAATAAATAAAAAAATTCATTTTAAAGTTTCAAGTTTTATGTAATTTTTCTGGTTATTTTTTAAGAGTGTAAAAATGTTCTACAAAGTTGCAGAGCAGACAATTACAATTTTAACATAAGGGGTTTGCTTGTAACCATCACGATTTATCGCGATTTTACGAAAAAAGTTGATATTTATTGGAATTCTTAACTTTAATTTTGAAAAGATTTTAAAAAACTATTTTTTTTTTAATCTTAGTTAAATATGGATAGCATTCAGCTGATGATTATTGAAACAGTTCACCAACGTTTGCTTTAACACTCAAACGCTCGGGTAGTCATTTAACCCTTATTTTTTCTCAAAAATCTCATAACTTTTGATAGAATTGACCAATTTGGATGCTTCCGGTTGCAAAAGATCCAGATTTGTCTATATTTTCAACTGGCAGATGGGGGACAAATATGGTTCATTTTTACCGGAGATATTCCGGATTCCGTTGGGGTACCTCGGCCCTCTTATTTGGGGTTTTGGTCAATATAACAAAAACTATTTCACAGAACAATGCCGGAATTGATGCAAAACTTCAAGATATTATTCTAATACATCATCCTGCAAAAATAATTGGCATGGTCAAGACCTTTGGGCACCGGAACATGTTCCATCCGGGAACGGTTCACTGAGCTGATGTCGATTGGTGTCCAACTGGAACCGGCTCCGATGCCCCGTAGGTCTTGACTATGTCAATTATTTTTGCAGGATGATGTATTAAAATGATATCTTGAAGTTTTGCATCATTTTTGGCATTGTTCTGTGAAATAGTTTTTGTTATATTGACCAAAAACCCATTTAGCAGGGCCGAGGTACCCCAACGGAATCCGGAATATCTCCAGTAAAAGTGAACCATATTTGTCCTCCATCTGGAAGTTGAAAATATAGACAAATCTGGATCTTTTGCAACCGGAAGCATCCGAATTGGTCAGTTCTATCAAAAGTTATAAGATTTTTAAGAAAAAATAGGGGTTAAATGACTACCTGAGCGTTTGAGTGTTGATAAAAATTAAAAAAAGGCAATCAAATATTAAAATTCCATCACTCGTTGCACCGATTGTGCACGTCCTTGAGCACATCATATTTGCGCATAACTGAGAATCTGTGGGTGTGTTCGCGTATGCTGTACAAAAAAATCATTGGAGTATGTCACAGCATAAAAAAAAAACACAATTTTCACTCATCCATAGTGTTCCAATACGTCGTTGTTGTTTCATTCCGTTCAAGGTTTAATTAAAAGTTGTTCGAGGTGTTTGTTTCATGTTTTCACCATTATCACACACATACAAACAGTTTACTGTAGGCGTGTTTTGAAAATTTCGTTTAATATTTGTTAACTTAGCCAGCCGCTTTTTCGCTTCAACCATGTGTTTCCGTTGACGATTGTTTGTACAACACTCTGAGATTGGATTGGACCAGACGGACGAAGTTTAAGGGAAACTGTTCAAAATTTTCAAGCATTTCAAGGAGTCACAAAGCTTTGTGGATTTTTGGAGTGCTACAAACACACACACACATACACTTCATACCAAGACAAACCATCCCCTCACCAGCTTCCGGAAAGCCGCGACCCGTGACTAACCCGTTGTTCTGTTCCGTTTCTCCCCCCTTCCTCCCCCTGCAGGGCAACGCGGCCAACTCGTCGGAGACGTCGATGGCGACGCAACCGGGCGGTTCGGTGACGTCGAGGGCGGCCTCGGAGAGCCGGTCGGGGCCGCCCGGTTCGAGTAGTGGCAGTGTTCCGATTCATCAGAATCAAACCGCAACCGGGGCCAAATTCCGACACGGTCTGCTGCAGCTGATGATCCACACGATAGACCCATTGCACGATGGTAAGTCGGCGGCGCGAGCCCTCAAACCCCTGCATCGCGCCGTTGCCAGCATTTTCCGTTTAGTCTAGGCGTTTTTTTGTTGAGCAAAATAAAAAAAAATGTTGACGAGCATAAAAAAGCACCCCATGCTCGCCGAGATTGCCTAAAATAAATATTGCGATGTTCGATGTTTGTCTGTTACACATACAACGATAAGCAAATGAGAGAAAAAGTCGGAGAAAAAAATAACCCCTGCAAAATAGGGTAACTGGATCAAATTTTGCCACTTGAAAAAGAACTAATAACCCAAAAAAGATCCACTTACCCTATTGAGCGCAAAAAATCGCGTTTTTTTTAGTTAAAATTCCCAACTTTTTATTTTTGCTTGCGATAACAGAACAGCAAAAGCGACCAGCGAGCTTTTTTTCGGTTTGGCAAATTCCACCCCCTCCTCCTTCAAACGCGCACCAGGAGAAGCGCGGTTGCTCATTTTTCCCGCTGCTAATAATAACATCCATCACGTTGAATTTTCATTCTTTTTTCGCGACCTCTCCCCGTCGTCATTTTCTTTGTTTGAAAATATTCACAATCTAGATCGGTAAGCAACGTTCTATTCTTCTTGGGCGAAAGTTTGGTATCGGCGATAAATTTTCAGAGGCAAAACGGTGAAAAATGAAGACTTGATAGATTGAAGGGGGGACTTTGAGGGGCGGTGACGAAAAGCTCTGTGCGAGATAAGGCTTTTCTTTCTGTTACGCTCCATTGTGTCTCTAATGACGATTTTTTATAACTTATAGCAACAAACATTTGCACAAACTAGAAGAATCCCATACAAAAATCACTTTGAAATTATTCTAATAAAATTAGAACGTTTGATAATTTGTTTTCTTCATAAATAGTATTTGTCATTGTAATTAACTAAGACTAAGTCAATTTGTCATTTTTTTCCCTGTAATCAGGTAGTCATATGAGATTTACTTCATTTTTATTCTGAATTGTTGATCGAAAACCAATCTTAAACTTCACACAATAATGAACAATTAAAAACAAATGTTAAAAAAATCGTGTTGCCAAAAAAGGAATGACACTGTACGTTCCAAAATGAGACAAATCAATAAAGATTTAGAAAAGCCATACCTATAAGCAGTTTTATTTTTCGTATAGCTAGCCAGAACTAAACACTATTTCAGTGAAATTCAAGTTGCAGAACATGCAATGAAACACCCTTTACCGCTTGAGGATAAACTACGATTCTTCGCTTCGCTTCGCTAGGAGACGGTGATTTTAGCGGATTGCAGACTGGATTTTCGCCATGTGATGTGATGATTGTCTATGCTCAAGTTGCCTAGGAATCGATAATTGGGAATAGAACCAATTCCACCTGAACCAGATTCTCACCACCATGGCAGCCGTCCATTGCCGGCCGCTCCCATCTCCACCGCGCACCAGGGACAAGGAAAGGGATTTGGAAGACGGGAAGTGTTGATGCTCCACTTTTTTCAGAGTATTAAGGGAAAATCTCCACGGTATCCTCAAGTAAGTTTCGCTTGGAGTTGGACGGTTTTTGGGAAGGTGAATGGTCTGAGGAGCCACCCTAGGCGAGTGGTAACGACCGTTTGCATTGTTGTTCGAGTTCTTCGTGTGTTCTCATTTCTAATGGGAAAGCTTTCAATTCAATTCTTCTCATCTCTTATTGGATGAATTCTGTCAGTCGCCCAGGCTTTTTATAGCGAGGTATTTTTAGATTCAATTTCAACTGCGCTTGCAATCTTGCATGCAATCTTGTTTTTGAGTTCTGATGTTCAGCTTGCATTCAATTTAATTCTTTGTCCGATTCTTGGATTCAACTATACCAGTCTAATTCCTCCTCAAGCTATCAATGCTCCACGGTAAAGTGGAAAGCATTTTGCTTGCCAATCCTAAGGACAGGAGATCGAACCCCGCCGTGAGCTTCATGTTTTTTTCATTTATTCCAAATTCAATGAGTCCTGAACTTTCTCGTTGGGAGCAGATGGGTATCGAACCCAGAACCATTCGCTTATAAAGCGAACATCGTACCCATTCAGCCACGACCGCTGCCTCGCTTGAGGATAAACTACGATTCTAAGGATAAACTACGATTGGTATACAATATTTGGCAAAGTTTTTCAGCTTAAAATTAAAAAAGAAGCTCACACCAGATAATTTCGCTAACATTTTTATCACTATATTTGTCTCATGTTTAACACAGACAATTATATTGAGGATCAAACAAAAATGGCTCTAAATCTGAAAATTTGTAAATGACCCAAAGTTGGTCCTAAGGTTCCTCGGCCCAAATAATTAGACACGTAAAGGTGGTCTCATCAAAATAAGGGTGGTTTTTAAAAAAATCAAAAAAAAAACAAATCATTTTTTTTTCGAAAAATCATATATTTTTTTTGTTGTATCAATAAATTTAAGCTATCTAAGATGCAAATGATAGGTTATTTGTTGGTATTTTAAAGATAAATAGTTTAATGATTACAATCTAGCCTAATACTTAGAAAAACATTATGAGACTTTAGAATGCAGTTTCAAAATACGATAATATCTTCTTTCAGGATTAAGATTTTATTTTTTGGTCCTATCGGCCTTACAAAAATGTATTTACAATTTTTTTTGTTCAATTTTCTTTAAATTTTATCCTCGAGTTTCACGGATTAATGACAACCGATCTTGCTCATAATCAGCTCAAAGGCCTAGAATATCTCTAAGAAGAATTTCAGCTTGTGGAGCGAGATTTTGAATTATTTTCCCATGTCCTGGGTACTCTAATGTAAAGTCAAACTTGCAATATACTTTTAAAGTAACTATTACCATTGTGTTTAATGTGTATGCTAAATTGTTTAACTCAAATTGTCAATTAACTTTTTCAACTTTTTCTGCCAAATATATATTTTCAAACAAGGTACTATATCGATGCCTCTGTGCTCTCTTGTACTAAGCTTGCTAGTTTTTCTATCTAGTTAGCATAAGAGATCACAGAGGCATCGATGTATTCATCAAGTTAAAATTATCAGAATTTGTTTTTCATTGTCTTTCTATTGTAAATCATATATTTTTTAATAACTTATTATTTTGGAAGATTTTTGGATATTTGGTTGTGTGTAAGGCCGTTGCAAATAAACTGAAATAATTTAAAATATCTTTCCCTGCATTGATAATCGCTTTGAGCATGATTAGAACAGTTAAAAAATAATTTGAAGTTTTGTAAAATTACGATGCACAGGACAGCAAAAAAACAATGCAATTTTTTTGTCAGATTTTGGATTTTTGAAATCTAATGATTGTATAAAAACTATACTGATGTACAATGCATTTGACAACACTTTTTTCATTGAAATGTTGAAACCATAGCAAGTAATTTCAATTTTTTTTAATTTTTTCGACTTTGACCAGAGGCAAGGGACACACACTTTGAAAAATATTTGCAACGGTCTAAATCGAGTTTGAATAAATATTTCAATATCTTTTCTTCCATCAGTTAAAAAGTATTTGAGTATTGATCTATGGAAAACTTAGATTCTCATAATCAAAAAAAAATCAAATCAAATTATTCGCTCTACAGCATTGCCTTGGCGTTCTCGATTGCGAGATTCCTACTCGAAACTAGGTGTTCGAAGGCTTGATTGTTGAGGCAATTGCAAACCTCTTTTTACACCTTAGCTTCCATCCACCCCGGGATTCGAACTGACGACCTTTGGATTGTTAGTCCAACTGCCTACCAGCGACTCCACCGAGGCAGGACCCAGGGAGACGACTCCTACACCTGGACTGAGCTAACGACCTAACCTTTTTTAGGTTAGTCCGGGACCAACATTTACTTCCCTTCCGACGGAAGGCGTGATCAGACAAATCTCGTCTCGAAAAATGCCACCGGGACCGTCTGGGATCGAACCCAGGCCGACTGGGTGAGAGGCAATCACGCTTACCCCTACACCACGGTCCCGTCTCATAATCATAAATGCTAAAATTGGCAAGCCTTAATTTTAAAAATTTTTCACAAGCATCACAATCACAAGCAATTCTTCAACATAACCCAAATGCATTTCAAAAACATCGCCGACGACGCCGCACCATGCTGAAAAATTTATCGCTGTAACCAAACACGACGGCGCGACAAGGGGAATCGAACCGTGACCCTCGTGCTCGAAACCACCGAGCCGTTCCTTTCGTTCGCTCGCTCCTTGCACTATCGTATCGTATCGGCTCCGAGTTCGAGCCCTCGAACGATTTATCGCCGAAAGTTCGTTTTTATTGCTTTCGAATCATTCATTCTATTATGGCTGGCACTGTTTTTTTTTTGTTCATTTCTATTCAGTTTGCTGCTCGTTAATTTAAGCGTTTGCCTTATACGATCTCCCATTTTTTTTCTCTCTCCAGAATATAAGAAAGCATAGTAAAGATAAGCAACAACAGAACAAAAGAGTGCAATATTCTGGATAATTTATGTGGAGTGACGAGCAGAGTTGTGCAATATGCAAGTGGATGCTAGACATAGAATGCTAGAAAAAAGAGCAGAAATTCATGAAAAAGGGGAGCAACGAACGACACATGATTTATGCTGGAATATTGCACTCTTCCACAACAGCTCGTGCCACCTATGTTTATACATACATATAAAGTGATTGAGATTAATATGTTTGCCACTTATGGTTAAATGATGTAGAAAGTTTGTGCGATTTGTTAATTGTGTTGCCAACTGTAGAGTCGTAAATCATATTGCCTTTTGCGTTTCGTTTCGATCATACACTAGAGAGATAGATACTTCGCGGGCTTTGAGGAATGGCCAAACAATGGAGCTCGGTTGTTTGAAAAATGTTAACCCATCGACTGCATTTGACCTTTGTTAGTAAAAGTATAAATCCATAAGTGCTGCACAATTTTAAAGCATCTATGTAATTTTTAGCAAGTTTACTCTTTATTAGCTGAAACGTAGAAAATCTGCTTTCAGGCCCGTAGCCAGGGGGGGGGCTACCGGGCTGCAGCCCCCCCCGAAATTTTTCCCAATTTTTTAAAATTGTACTACCTTAAAAATAATCTCAAAACAATAATTGTGTGTTCTCTCCACAGAAATAATTTGTAAGATAGAGAATCAAGAATAGATTGATCAAACGAAGTAGTTTGCCTGTCCATTGCCGAGCTCAGTTTTCGTAGATTATGGATCCAATATTTAAAAATTGAGCTGCAGATTTGAACATCGTTCCATTCAGTAACATTTCATTTATCTCATAGTTTTAGCATTACATTGGTTAGGGTGGTCCAAATCTGGGCTTACTTGAGGCTACCCCCTAAAATCAAAGATTGATCACTAGCCTAAGTTCCAAATTTGAGCTTTTTCTGACCACTGACCACCAAGTTTGGGAAAAATCGTCAAAATGTATGGAGAAAAGCAACTGTTTCAGTTTTGACCAGTAGAAGGCGCAATAACTACCCAGTTCTTACCAATTTTCATAACTAATATCTTCTTTAAAATTGGAAAAACTTTCCCGAAGACACCTTATTTTTTGGGTTTTTTGCTAAAAAGTTATTAGCGTTCGAAAATAGCAATATCCGGGGCTACATAGAAATAATTAATTTTTAAACTCATGTCTGTGCTAGCTTGCCTGGCAATGCACCTGTTATGTTGCGCAAAAATGGTCATTTTCGGAAGCTAATAACTTTTTAGCAAAAATCCTTAAATCTCGTTGTCTTATTTTTGATTGTCGAACTTAAGTATGACCCCTGAAGAAACATAAAATAATTTAGAATTTGTAGATTCAAAGTGGCGGCCAAAATGGTGGCCAAGAAATATTGTTCAAATTTAACTCAAATGTGGTTGCAGATGCCGAATTTGATGTTAAAAGCAAGCAAATAAAAAAACGATTTCATTTGTTCATGATTCGATTATCCAAAGTCCTTAGAACTTTTGGATAATAGGCTTATCGAATTTGGACTGCAAAATTAATAACCCTTCTTTATTTTCTTATTTTCAATATTTTTGAGGACCTTCATACTATTAACAAATGATTTTTTCTACATTTTTCAAAATATGCCATAATTTCTACAAAATATTCAGATTTTGTTTTCAAAATCGAATTTCGACTATTAAGCATAAGCATAGGTGCCCACCCGCAGTTGCTACTCCGTTATTGACCAGGACCTCCAGAAGTTACATCCACGAGCCGTGGAAGATGAGTGGGTGCTATCTTTCCTCGCTTCGCAACTTCTCAAAGGCCCCTATCATGCTGATCAATACCGGCGCCGGCCACGACCAGTGGTAGGGTCACGGGGAAGTGGATGGGAATGTTAGTCCGATACTTGAGTGATAGAGACCGCCCAATCGACTGCTTCTCCGACAAAGTATCACATGAGTTTTGAGGGGGTTAGTAGATGGGTATGAGGTCAGGATTCACGAGTGGCAGTGATGTGACCATGAGCATTTTGTTTATCGGTTGAAAATTTTAAATCTTAGGCAGCCGACTGCGGAAAGATAGATAATTGATTATTTAAAAAGTGTTTTAATCGAACGCGTGCCAACCGAGCAGTAGTGCTATGGGCTGGACTTATCAGTATATTTTTACTGTTTTTACAATTTAGATAACGCGAGCAAATTTCAAAAATAGTAATTAAATGACGCTTTACTCTTCATAAAATCGATAGTTTGATGAGTTAATACTAAAACTGAAAGTTGGAATAATTTTTTACGATCATTTACGACGAAAATTATCGCGAAAAAACCGGAATGTGCGTCTCCAGAAGCACTGCACTTATGAAGGCATTATTCAATTATTATGACCAATCACCCCATGCACACAAACAGCGACACAAAAGAGACGAAAATTATCGCGATAAAACAAGACTGCGCGTCCCCAGAAGCACTGCACTTATCAAAAAATCGAATTTCGACTATTATCAGAAATACACTTCTAATATTATCGTTTTGGTTTTTAGAATATGGTTAGTTACATATCTGAGACCTTAGAGAAAAATGCTTGAGAAATATCTGTGTGTATTTTTTATTACTTTTTCGTAATCCTTTTTCCCGAAACCACTCCTCCAAAATGCTTACTTTTGGTCACATTTATTTGTTTCCACCGTGGCCACTCTCCAATTTTTATTTAATATATCAAAAATCGAAAGATCAACTAAGTGAATCCTTATTATCAACTAATTTTCGCTTTGTGCATGAGCTTGCGATTTTTGAAGCAAGAAATAAAATGATAAAAATATTCAAAAAGTAAAAAAAAGAAAACTTAAGCTTGGATTCAAAAACTAAGAAATTAAAATAATTAAACATCATTTTCAAATTGAAATTCAAATTCAAATTTCTGATAAATAATTCATTTTTAAACTTTTTTATTTAATTTTTTTGGATTTTATGGATTAGAATTTCCATTTTGAAGATTTTGAGATTTCTTTATTTTTTTAAATTGTATTTCATTGTAAATATTTTCCAAAGTTTATGTTGCCACCCTTTCAAAAGGGGCAGAGGGCAAATACAATATTTTTTTAAAAATAGCTTCACAGCTTCAATGGAAAAGGAAGTCTAATCAACTGAAAACAGTTATTTTTTATTCATAACTTATTTCGATTAAGTCCTATTAGGAGCAGCGACAACAAATATGAAATGTTTTTTCCTGCGTTGATAATCATGTACGACATGTTTGGGCTCGTTAAAAAATATTTAAAATTTCACCAGTAACTAGATATTTTGAAAACTAATGATGCAAAACAACTGTAAGTAAAGTAAATCTTTCCCAGTTCCTGAGGGGAACACCCTTGAAGAGTATCGGGGCCGGCATTTACAAAGCGGATTCAGTGGCAGTTTTCATTCTTAACTTAATGTTAACATGTTAAGGTTAATGTTAACATTCCATAGGTCGCCTTCCTAAGGTGTCGTGATAAGGTCCAGTTTGTGACGATACACTACCTTCCCTTTACTAAGCAATCGATTCCAGAAGGGAAAAGATCACCAGTTTTGTTGGTCCGGGCCGGGATTTGAACCCCGATCTACCGCTTACGAGGCAGAAGCGTTACCACTGGGTTACGTGGCTCGGTCTGTACAACTGTACTTATTTAAAATGACAAACCAATGGCTTGCAATTTAATTTTTTATATTTTTCATTGTTTGCTCTACCCTGTCGACTTGGGTCAGAGTTAAGTAACATAAAGTTCAGAATAATATTTGCAACGGTCTAATTGAGAATTTAAAAATGTTACTACTTTCAAATATCTAAATTTTAGATTTCAAATATTTTGGTTTAAGACAAAGAAAAGCCAGAAATCAAAAATAACAATAATGAAAAAAATCACAAAACTTATAATAACAATTAAACATAATAATTTCAAAAAAAAAATCAAAAACTAAAAAATACATAAAATAATTAATATTAAAAAATATCAAAATTTTAAAAATATCATTATTGTACCATTGATTATTGTAATGACTTTTCTCTTATTTTAAACTTGATTCTGAGCAAAAAACAAAATCCATTCTTTACATATTCGGCATTTTAAGATTCAGCATTTTGACAGCCGGCTTCATGTGGCAATTCTTCAATATTATTCTAGCGAATACATTTTTTTCACACGTTATTCTCAGTCGCATTCAAATAAACAAATCAAAATCTCATCAACACATATTGCACCCGAAGAAATATCCAAAGCCGCTTTTTGTTTCTGTTTCTTTTCAGCTGCGTACCGCTAAAGCAAAATCTTTCCGTAAATCTTTTCTTGACTGTTTCTTGAGCATTTTTTGGATGGAGTTTTAAGAGTCTCCGTATACAGGACATTTTTTTAAATTTTCATTTGAATGTTAAATATGGTTCTTGTAGCAAAATTCAGACTAAGATTAGATTTACAGGAATAATCTACTTGGTTTAAGAATTCTTACATAAAGTTTTCTTTACTTTTAAAACATCATAAATTTAAGATTACAATAAACACATGATAATTTAAAAAAAAATCAGAAATTGCAAAATAAAAAAAACTATAAAAATAATAAAATAATTAATGCTGAAAATCCTGAATTTTTATAAAAATAAATTTTAATCATTTCAAAATAAAGATATTCAAAAAAAAATTTCAAACATTTCAATAAATTATGTTTTTTTAATCTTAATTTTTTGATGCTTCAAATATTTTTATGTTTGAATTCTTGTGCAGACTAAGGATTAGATTTACAGGAAAAATCTAATTGATTTATGAATTCTTACATAAAGTTTTCTTTACTTTTAATTTAGCAAGGTTTCTTAAATATACAATTTCTAAACCATAGAATGTTCAGAATTTTGTTCCCAGAGTTAAGATATTTCTGGAATAAACATCGATTCTAATAAATGGTTACAATTCTATATTATTCAACATAATTTTTATTAGTTCAATCTCAGAAATCCAAAAATTGATTTCATTTGTGTTTTTTTTTTGTTTAGAAAGATACGGAAAGGCTTTTCTATAACCAGCACAACCAATTTACTTTTACGTTATTTTCCTCCTTTATCTTCTAAAATCATATTGGTTATCAACATTTATTTTAAAAATTAATTCAGTTTTGACAGTTCCGTAGTAACAGTTCAATAGGGCGAATCTGCGTTTGTAAACAAGCAGTCTATCCCCCTCTTACATGACGTGAACTGTCACTTGGGCGAAAGGGATAGACTGCTTGTTTACAAACGCAGATTCGCCCTATTGAACTGTTACTACGGAGTTATTTCATAATAAAGAAATAAGTGGATTGAAGATTTCAATTTGTTAATCGTGTTCGCATTTATATTTTTTATCGTACAAGTTTATTTTTTATTTCAAGAAGATGTGTCTCAGGAACTAATAGACCATTTTCCAATGGTTCTTAGTCCTTACACGATAAGAACAATACAAACTTTTCTTGAAGTTGTTGTTTGTAGTTTGTACACTATTTTTAATAAAAAAAATTAGAAATTTAACCGTTTATTCGATCGCAGAATTTATTTTTAATTTTTTTTTTAATTTCAAAGATAAGCAACACTGAAACGATTCATTGAAATTTTATCTAAAAATTACCTTTAATTAAGATCTGATTTATTTTTTTGTCAATTTTTCAAATTCTCAAATTCTGAAACAAATTTGTCAGATAAACCATCACTGTGATCACACAGCTTAAAATGTAAATCCAGACGGTTTAAAATTTGATAGTTCAAATTTACCAGTTTGTTCGTGGGTTTTTCTCTCAGTATAAAGTACAAAAATATAATACTTATGGTTAGATAAATCGATATTTTTTCAGGATTTTTTTTTATTTCAAAATTTATATTCAAGTTATGTAAATTTTTAATTTAGCGACAGTTTATCACGAAATTCAATTACAATTAAACAATTCAAGAAAATGTAAAAAAACACTTTCTTCTCTACTCCTTTAATACAAACTAACTGTATGAATAAAGAGAAACTTGTGACGAAGTAGTTTCTTCAATAAAGACATTGAAAACTGAAGAAGAAAATCTTTTAAAACATTTTTGCATACATTATTTTACAATTTTACAATTCATCCTAATAATTAAACCATAAACCAAGTGATGGTATAAATAATTTGCTGGTTTCTATACTCTTTGAATTTTTGCACCCAAGCCCCCCCCGAACAAAAATCCTGGCTACGGCCCTGTCTGCTTTGTAAATTACATCTCTTACAGCTTAATTTCCTTATTTGCCTCAATAATCTTATCAGAATTGCAACCAAAACCCATAATCGTCCAAAGGCACCTAAACCAAAATATATAAAAATCGATTAAGTCGAATGACGGTTCTATTCCACTCAGAATGCCATTACCCAGAAAACCATTCCCGAGAAAAAGATTTTTTTATTACGTAATGTACTTTATTTTAAAAAGCGAACAGTTTTTGATGTGAAGTGTTAAGATTTCTTTAAACAAAAGTTGAACAAAATAAAACACTCTTGACTGGATAACTGACAAAAGAAGAATCTTCACTTTAAAGTTGATTTTTCCTTCTTTAAAGAAGGGAAGCCTCTTTTGACTTGTGATAACTGCTGACGCAAATTTACTTTTTTTTTTCTTTAAAGGAAGGGAAACTCTCTTGACTGTGATAAGTGCTGACATAAGTTGATTTTTCCCTTTAAATTCCAGAAACGCATTCCCCAGAAAAGATTTTTGTATTACGTAATGTACCGTAAACCGAGGTGACTTTGATAGGTTTGATTTTTTTTCGCAAAATGAAGAGTACAAATTAAATTTGTACGGGATGGTATGGAATCATACTGACCGTGTTAGAGAAGTGTTCAAAGTACTTCAAGAAAAATGTTCATAAAACATTGAAAAGTATAAAAAATTACTTAACTATAATTAAAAAAATGTTCATGAATAGTATAATTTTAATATTCTCAAAATGTCATAATTTTCCCAATGAAACAAAGAAAAACATTTTTTTTTTGAAGGTTGAAATTTTGCTTGCTTGAATATTACCTCTTTGTTGAGTAATATTACTTGAAAAATGTGTAAAAATGTGAACCTGATGAAAATTTATCCGAAACTAATGAATATTCATCAATTCCTTATGTAATATTACACATTCTTTTGACACAATATCTGTCACCATTTCCTGATGTAAAACGGAATTCTTTTTCGAATTACATATTTGGGCAATTTTCCACTAGGACAAAGTAGAATAGGTTTTTAAATACAAAATTGTGAGTGTTTTTAAACATAATTCAAAAAAATCTTCAAATTTATAGACATTTTCAGTAGGACAAATTTCTTATAAAATGTGAATATATTTGATTCGTGCTTCGAATTCAGATAAAAATGTTTTAACGATTTTTAGGCAAAATTCTGACTTTTTAACAATTTTACCTTAAATCAACATGTATTTTGTTAAAAACTTAATTGAATAAATATACTGCAATTCCCCACGAAAACAGCATGATTCGAAAAAAAAGTTCTCCGATAGGGTTCAAAATTCTTCTGGGGGTTCCTTGGCTGAAATAATTAGAACGGTATTTTTTTGTTTGGACATTAGGGTGACCTATGCCGTGTTAGGGTGGTCTGAAAAATGGCCATTATCGTCGATTTTCGCAAAAATTACTTTTGTCAAAAAATCATATCTCCGAGCCATTTAATCCAATTTAAGCTGTCTTAGACTCAAAAGTAAGGTGATTAGTTTGGCTATATTTTCAGACATAGCCTCTTTGGTCCCGAGACCTTCAAAACGCCATTTTAATTTTTCATACGATCTTTTCAAATGTTAAGCTAGATTTTTGAAACTTCTTACTATTTTTTTCCAAATAGCCAAACTAATCACCTTTCTTTTGCGTCTAAGACAGCTAAAATCGGATTAAATAACGCGAAGAAATGATTTTTTTTAAAAATGGTTTTTACGAAAATCGATGAAAATGGCCATTTTTCGGACCACCCTAACACGGCGTAGGTCACCCTAATGTCCAAACAAAAAAATACGGGTCTAATTATTTTGGCCAAAGAACCCCCAGAAAACAAATTAGCCTGATCGGAGAACTTTTTTTTCGAATCATGCTGTTTTCGTGGGGAATTGCTGTATAAACATTTATTTTCTTCTTAAAATCCATAACAAGAAAAACTATGACTATCAAAGTCACCCCGGATTTCATAATAAGAATTTTCAACGCAACTATTTTTTTGAATACCTTTGAAAAATCTTTTTTTCGAAAATAGTGCCTGGATGTCGTATGGCCTACCCCAGTACATGTTTTAAAAATAATAGTCTTGAGAAAACCCTTACCAGTTGAATAACACTCCAGAAAAAAATTTAAATCATATCAGTGTCACCGCGGTATACTGTACTTTATTTCTTAAGGTGATCAGTTTTAGATTTAGCCTTTTTTGTAATAATTGAAATAACAAGCCATAGTCTCAACATTTGAATGCAAAAAGTGGTTTAAAATGCATTTTACACTAGTTCAGTTGTTTTGCAATCATTAGTCTTCAAAAAAATGTGAGATTTGACGAAAACAAAAATGTCAACAAAAACTTTTTGTGATATTGAAGATAGAAAATTTTCAAACGTTCAAATGATTTTTGAATCAACTCAAACATGCTAAAAATGATTCTAAACGCAAGGGAATGTATTCTCAATTGATTTCAGCTATTTGCATTTAAATTTTCATGGGAGAAAATTAATTAGTGTCAGCAGTTATCACAAAGCACAAAAACTTTTTTTGAAGCGATTCTTCTAATGAATTAATGTTGAAAATTTAATATCATTATGCCAAATGACCATTATTCGTGCCATTATGCAAAATTACATTATGCCAAACGGCGTTATGCTTTATGGCACCATGCCAATTAGGAAACATATTTTTTTTTCAAGGTCCTAAATATTTCTATTACAAATTTTATTGCATGCTGAGGAATGCCCTAATGACACAATCTGAAAAGAATCCATTGTTGTTTTGTAAAATAATCTGAAATTACTACTTTAACTTACGATTTTATCACATTAAGTTTTTTTTCAAATCTCGTTTTTACAAAAAAAAAAGTAATTATCTATGATTACAAACATTCCATAAGTTTACCTATTTAAATTGTAACATACATCACGTTGCCAGCTCACGTTTGCATAAATACAAAATACTATGCTATAGCAGAACAAACCAAAACTCATGAATTCAAAACCATGTCCCGAGGTGTGTACACCTCGACCACGATTACGAGGGGGCGTTTCTCGAGAAAAACTCTTGTACCGTGTGCGTACACTTTTACGCACCAAGCTGCTAAATTATTCAATTTCGGTTCGATCGATTTTTCGTGAAGTCACGGTTGATGAGGTCCTGCCGAATTTTTGATTTAATTTTGGTCGATGCCGGTGTGTTTCTTTTTAGAACTAAAATGATTGAATCCAAATCGGAATCCGTACGATTACGTTCGAAACAGCTACAGTTTTTTTCGATGGAGACGCCCGGTATTTTATTGAATTCCATTAGCATGTCTTGCCCCGCTCTTCAATTATAACACTTTTTTTCCCTCAATTCCAGCTGTCAATACGACTGGCTGACTTTGCTCATCTAATCAAACACGTCGTCGTCGTCGTCGCCGGTGAAACCTTCCTGCTTTTCGTCCTTCGACGAGATCCCCTCGCCTTAAGTCCCGGCTGAACTTTCCATTTGCCGGGACGATGACGAAGGAAATACTAATGGATGTTCTTCGGGGGGAGGAAGAAAGATATCCTATCGGGTTTGGTTTGCTTTTTTTGTGCCAAGCTTTTTCTTCTTTTTCTTTGCCGCGTCAGCTTTCAAAGACGGGCCAAGACGATTCGACGACGGTTCGATCTGGGCAAGGATATCGGAGAGAGAGAGCGAAAAAAAAGGACACATTAAAAGTTACTGATGGAGCGCCGCTTTTTTATGGCAGCCAAACGGAATGACTTTTTGCCGATAGCCCCCCGAAATAGTGAAGGAGCGAAATGTTTTCGTTGTATACACACATTTTCAGTGCTGACATTTCCTTTGCCCCCCTCTTGCCTGGAAGAAATCATGATGTGATGTACATCCGTCCTTTGCGAATGCATTACTTGTTTCGAGCTTTTCCTGAATTTGCTGAGCAACGCGTTTCGCAAATATCACGTTTTTTTTTTCGTTACGAGCCTTACGATAAGATCACTACAAATTAGCAACTAATTGCAAAACTCAGTACAGTACAATCCACTGTAATTTGTTACCGTTGTGACTAAATCGTTCTACCTTTACCCCGCCCCGTTAAGGGTAAATAGGAGCTTAGGGAGTAACTACAGTAGCATGCATAGGGATTAAGGATGAGGATGTTTGTGTATTTGTCTTTTCAAGCGTCTTTATGTAAAACTTAAATTAAATTAAAACACAAACTAATAAATAAATTGGAGCACAGTTAGATTAAAGCTAAATATCACAGATCGCAAACCATAGCCATTTAAGTGTTAACACACGAAGCAGAGTCTGTAACGAGATTTGCTGCAAGGGTTGCTTATTCGCGAGATCTGCACGAAAAAGGGGTAATAAAGAGAGCGAGTGTGGGATCGAGAGCCGAGGAGGGCTACTGGTGGCCATCGCGAAATTAAAAGGTCTTTTCCGATTTGCCTATCACCGAGCGCAGAAGTGCACCCAAATCCTGAGCGAGACAACTGACCGTCTATTTCAGTTCGTCCAAAGTTTTTTTCCAAGTGATTGGCCCGCAAAACTAAAAGGAAAAGTTCGATAGAACTGTGCGTTGAACGAGAAAATCAGGTAATTGCCGAACTGGCGAACCACCCACGTGCTGCCCCAGTAGTCCCTCATTCCCCATTGCTAATCTCGGCCCGATCAACCACCCACGACAGGACCCAGTGGTTGTAGCTTAAACGCCCTGTTTTGAAGCTATTGTCCGTCGATCAAGTGCTGCACCGCCGAGCGGTGCCCACTGACGAGGTCGCTTCCGAGCCCCCAAGCTATTCGGTGCGCTGAGGACCTAACCTCCTGCCGCGCCGTCGTCGCGCTGAGGATATTACCTCCAGCGACGCGCCCAAGTTCAAGCACCCCTGCCCAAAGCCTGCCACAAGCATCCCGCGAGCGTTCGCGGCCGAAGACGAGCCAGAGGCCGGCGTACCCGTCGCTGCATGATTTGCGACACCGCCCGGCACGAGAGAAACCACGCGCATCCACCCCCGCATGAACTCCCAGCGCGTGCACGAGGCCGAAACTGTCCCGGAGGACGGCCCGCACCCCACAGCCAGATACGAGAGTTCGCGAGCAGAGGATCGTCGACGACCGCGCGTTGAGCACGTGTGTGGATGCCCCGTCGACCCCACCCGCAGCAGCAGCAGCGTCGCCAGCACCAGCCGGCCAGCCAGATTCCCCCCCACACACACATAAAGAACCGTAAGTGCAATAAACGTTACAAAATGAAATGCTTTTGTGTTTAGGCGTTTAGTGTATTGATGGCGAGCCCCCTTGAGATTAAGGCTCTTGTTCTTGTCCCTTTGCCCGCCAGCGCGTAAAAAGAGGCCGAGGCCCACCCCTGTCGGTCGTGGCTCTAAGACCAACCGGCAGGGGCGTTTCAGGGTCCGTCTGATCCAGCAGGTAACAAATGGCGCCCAATGTAAAGTTTAATAAGTAATTATTTGGCCATCAACGCACTAAACTTGTTTGCGATTAGATTTTGATAAAGCTAGGGTACTTTTGCAAAGCCTCCAATTAGAGAACGTTTAGTTGCAGCTGTGCACGAAATCTGCTTTTTCCAGCAATTTATTCAGATTCAAAATAGGTGGCCAGTGCGCGAACGCATTCAAAAGGGTTTTTTGTGTGTAGAGCACTAAATAGCGGGAGAATTAATCAAAGGTTGTAAATAATATATCAGTTACTGGGTCTTGATTCGACTCGTCGTTCAATTTAGCTATTTATTCTTAATTTTTTTAAATAACTCAGTTGTGACTAACAACTAACTTCTGTGGTAAGAGTATTTTTCGTAAATATTAGATTTTAAACAATATCGTTTTTTTTCTCTGATTTTCAGGTCGTAAAATTTATTCATTATGGATTTGCAAATTTTATATCAATCCATGGATGTTTCTCACCTGTCTGTTGATGAGGTGGAACATGAATTGTACACAAGAAAGATTTCATTCAGTGCAAAAGAGCCCGACAGTACAAAAAGAAGAAGATTAAAGGAGAAGATGAAGGAAGAAAAAGCGACAAAAGATTTCACGGTTGTAAATACTTGGAGGAAACTCTCCGATGAACTTTCAATTATAAAAGCAAAACTACATGTGATTCAGGGACTTTTGGAAAGTTCCAAAACACCTGTTCATCAGAAAATAAAATTGAAAACTAAGTTGATCCATTACAGAGTGCGTATCTTTTTAGCATCAAAAGCCTCAGGGGCTCACAAATTTACTTCTGATCTTTCTAATTTGAGTAAAAAAGCAAACAAACTTTTCGTTACACACTTTCCAGAGTTTTCAGTTGAGGTACCACCAAAATCGAGTAAGGTTGATGAAAATATTTCTGAAACTCTCGAAGAGGTGCGCAACGAGATTGAAATTCTGAATGAAACTGTGTCAGGAATTGACTTGGAAAAGGAAATTTCGGGAGGAGAAAAGGATGTAACTTCAAAAATCCAAGAGGAAATTGAGTCAACTGAGAAGCGTAAGACTGAGGTGTTGGATATGTTGGATGAGTTGGAAAAACTTGGAAATTTGGAGCATGCTAGTGAGATGATGAAAACCTTAAAAACTTTTGTTTCTCAGACGGCGGAAGAGCAAAACCGAATGAGAGAGGAGCGTATCAAAGAGGAAGAGCGTAAATTGAAGGAAATGGAGGAAAATATGATTCGTAAGAAGCGGTTGGGACAATTGTTGAATGATCTGACTGAAAAGCTTAAAATCACCGAGTCAAACGCACAAGCGAATGCGAATGATAAGGGAACCAACTTGAAAGGCAAACCAAAGCCGGACAGCGAAACCGAGTCCACGGAAACAGATGCCTCTTGGCACATTTCCTGTGGAGAGAGCTCGGTGAGCGACGGCTCGGATAGGAATACCAGGAAGCAGCGAAAGAAGAATAAGAAGAGGAGGAGCGGAAAGGGAAAATCTGAGCGGAATAAGCGTAAGAAGAAGGCAAAGAGGAGCCGGAAGCATAGCTTTTCATCACAATCAAGTGATTCACACCTAACTTCCGACAGTGAATCCTCAAGCACGACTAGTGACAGCTTTTCCAGCTCGAGCTCAGACAGTTCGTCGGACTCGGAATGGGAAAGACGAAAACATAAGAAGTACAAGAAGTCACGGAGTAAGCAGAGTCATCTCAAGCGTGTGGCGGAATGGAAACTTAAGTATGAGGGAAAAGATCAAGGGCGAAAACTGGGGGATTTTCTGAAAGAGGTGAAGATGCGTAAGGAAGCTGAGGGAATTTCGAGCAAGGATTTATTCCGAGGAGCGCTTCACTTATTTTCTGGTCGCGCTAAGGATTGGTATATGGAAGCGTATGAAAATAGAGATTTTCGCAACTGGGAAGGTCTGAAGAGGGAACTTAAGCGTGAGTTTTTACCGCCAGACTTGAATTTTCAGATTGAAACTCAAGCTTCTGCGCGTCGTCAAGCCAAGGGCGAGAAATTTTCCGATTATTTTCACGACATGCAAAAGTTGTTTCATGCCATGACAAAACCGATTTCAGAGCGCCGCAAGTTTCGTATCATGTGGCGTAACTTGAGATATGATTACAAAAATGCACTGACTGGAGCAAATATCAAAACAATGTCAAAACTTAAGAAATACGGCCGAATCGTCGACGAGAACAATTGTAACTTGTTTTCTAAGTCCGTCGAAGGTCCGGTTCGTCCAAGACAACATTCTATAAACGAGATTACATCTTCACAGCCTCAAAAACAAAAGAATAATTACAGTTCGGGACAAAATACAAAAGTGTTTACCAGAAGCAAACCAAACCAGGAATACAACGATAAGAATCAGCGATCGGAGGGTCAAAAGGGGGGTAATGAGAAAGGAGGAGAGAAACCTAACGATGCAATAAAGGAATTGGAAGGGACAGCAGCAGGAACTTTGCAAGTGTTGGTAGATCAATACAAGCGACCGCCATTAGGTACTTGCTACAATTGTAGAAACACGGGACACCATTACACTGAGTGTCCTAACAAAAAGGGTAATTTTTGCAGAGTTTGCGGGTTTCCTGACGTGTTTACTTCCAAATGTCCGCACTGCCAAAAAAACGGTCTAATTTCAACTTGATGAGGCAGGTTGAACCGACAGCTCCAAATCCTCAAACTACCGATCTTGCGACTCGTGATTTGACATCAAGCGGGTTTAAAATTGTTTCTGAAGAAGAATACTGCTCGGAGAATGAAGTAGAAGAATTGTTTGTAAAGGTGGATGGTGATAGTCGCCCCTTTGCGAAAGTAAGCGTTCTTGGTAGAGAGTTGATCGGGTTGCTCGACAGTGGTGCCCAGAAGACAGTGTTGGGAGTGGGTTGTAAAAAACTGATTAAAGAGTGGAAATTGAAGATTTTTCCGACGGAGACGACGTTGAGGACAGCCTCGGGGTCACCGCTGGACGTGGAAGGTTATGTACATTTACCAGTTACTTTCAACAATGAGAACAAAATAATCCAAGCTCTTGTTGCACCAAAATTAAAACGACGTTTGATATTAGGATTTAATGACTTTTGGAGGGCGTTTCGTATCCAGCCCGGTGTTCAAACTAGTGTTGGCATCGAACAGGTTGATGTAGTAGAAGAATGTGGAAACGGTGTCGAGAGCGAAGAAGAAGACGAGGAAAATGTAACACTTAGCGACCAGCAGAGGGCACAAATTGAATCGGTCAAGCAGCTGTTCAAGGTTGCGATCGATGGGAAAATTCTTGAAACCACTCCACTAATATCGCACAAAATTGAGCTTAAAGAAGATTTTTTAGGCGCACCACCAGTTCGAATCAACCCATATCCAACCTCACCAGCAATGCAGAAGAAAATTAATCTCGAATTAGACAACATGCTTAAATTACAAGTAATTGAGCCGAGCAAAAGTGACTGGTCGTTGAGCACGGTTCCCGTGATAAAACCTACGGGCGAAGTGCGACTATGTCTCGATGCAAGACGACTAAACGAGCGGACTGTACGGGACGCTTATCCCCTTCCACACCAGGACCGTATATTGAGCAGACTGGGTTCATGTAAATTTTTGTCCACGATCGACCTTACAAAAGCGTTCTTACAAATACCACTGAATCCAGCCTCGCGTAAATATACGGCCTTCGCGGTGTTGGGACGGGGATTGTTCCAGTTTACTCGGCTCCCCTTCGGTCTCATCAACAGTCCAGCGACCTTGGCTCGCTTAATGGACGAAGTGTTGGGGTTCGGGGAACTGGAACCGAATGTTTTCGTCTATTTGGATGATATTGTGGTAGTTAGCGAAACATTCGAAGCGCATCTCGCCAGTCTCGCCGAAGTAGCGCGGAGATTGAAGACAGCCAACCTTTCCATAAATCTCGACAAATCTAAATTTTGTGTTAGCGAGCTACAATATCTGGGTTATGTGCTCTCGCCGGACGGACTTCGTCCGAACCCAGATAGAGTGGAAGCCATCTTGAACTACGAGCGGCCGAACTCGCTCCGTTCGCTGCGCCGATTTTTAGGAATGGCGAATTATTATAGACGATTCATTCCACATTTTAGCGACATGTCAGCTGCACTTACTGATTTATTAAAAAAGAAACCTAAAAATTTAATTTGGAATCCAAAAGCAGAGCAATCATTTTTACAGCTCAAAGAAAGTCTTATTGCAGCCCCAGTGCTCGCTAATCCCAATTTTGACCTACCCTTTCAAATTCAATGTGACGCGAGCGATAGCGCGATCGCGGCAATCCTCACACAAGAGCATGCCGACGGAGAGAGAGTTGTAGCTTACTTCTCACAAAAGCTCTCTCCCGCTCAGAAAGCTTACGCAGCGTCTGAGAAGGAAGGCCTGGCCGTGCTGTCGGCCATTGAGAAATATCGCCCATATATAGAAGGAACCCATTTTATCGTCGTGACTGATGCTTCTGCTCTCACGCATATTATGAACGGAAAATGGCGGACCTCTTCCAGGTTGAGCCGCTGGAGCATAGATTTGCAAGGCTATGATTTAGAGATCCGGCATCGGCGCGGTAAGGACAATGTCATACCTGATGCGTTGTCGCGCTCGCTGGAGATCTCGTCGCTTGAGGAGGATGGAGACGCGTGGTACTCGAGCATGTACAAGAAAGTTCTTGCAACTCCAGACGAGTTCGTCGACTTCAAAGTGGAAGAAGGAAAGCTTTATAAATTTATTCCAGCACAAACTGAGGTTCTTGATTTTAGATTTGAGTGGAAACTCTGTGTGCCGGAGAAGATGAGAGAAAACATTTTGCGAGAAGAGCACGACGAAGCTTTGCACGTCGGATATGAGAAACTATTAGAGAAACTACGAGCGAGGTATTTTTGGCCACGATTGGCAACTTCGGCTCGGAAATACATAGAAAGATGTCGTATCTGTAAAGAATGTAAACCCTCCAACACATCGCAACATCCAACAATGGGAAATCCTCGGTTAGCCACAAAACCATTTCAAATACTAGCGATCGATTTCATCCAGTCGCTGCCCCGATCGCGAGCTGGGAATATGCATCTGTTAGTTCTACTCGATTTATTCACAAAGTGGACCGTTTTGGTGCCTGTAAAGAAAATTTCAGCCAGCATAGTCATCAAAATCCTTGAAGAACAATGGTTCCGACGCTACTCCGTTCCGGAAATACTGATTAGCGATAACGCGACCAGTTTTCTTAGTAGGGAGTTTAAAGATTTCTTGGGAAGGTATCAAGTGCAGCATTGGGCCAACTCGCGCCACCATAGTCAGGCCAACCCGGTCGAGCGCCTGAACCGGAGCATAAATGCGTGCATACGAACCTATGTAAAACTTGATCAGCGTTTATGGGATACCAAAATTTCTCAGGTGGAGTACACGATTAACAACACGTGGCACTCTTCTACGGGTTTCACGCCGTATAAGATCTTGTATGGGCATGAAATCATAGCGAAAGGGGAGGAACATCGTCGGGAGGTTGATGAAACAGAGCTATCGGAAACGGAGAGAATGGCGAGGAAACTAGAAGTGGATAGGAATATTTTTGAAATTGTTCGCAAAAACTTGGTAAAAGCGCATGAAAAGAGCGAGAGGGCTTATAATCTTCGGTTCCGGAAACCTGCACCGGTGTACCAGGTGGGACAGAAGGTTTTTAAGAGAAATTTCACTTTATCTTCAGCTGGGGATGCGTACAACGCGAAACTGGGACCTGCGTACGTTTCTTGTACTATTGTTTCCAGACGCGGCACTAGTTCGTACGAGTTGTTAGATGAGCAAGGTAAAAATATTGGAATTTTCTCGGCGGCCGACCTTAAACCAGGCAACCCCGAGTAACTAGCACGAGCTTTACACATTTTGAAACAATTTTATGTTTGTTTCGTTACGAAATGTAGTCAGAGAAAACTTTTAAGGTGTTATTTATCAAATCTTTTGTGTTGTACCACGTTGTGTCCACAATTGAATGCTTTGTGTTGATCATGATCAGTCTTCTAGATCGTCTTTTGAATTTCAAGAGTGCGAGAGAGCAAGAAAACGAATTTGATGTTCTTTGTTTGAGTAAAAGCCTTTTCGTTATGTTTGTACTGTTTTGTCAAAAAGGGAATATATATAATCCGAAATCCAAACGATTTGCATCGACCTGACAGAGTAGAAGCGATAAAGAAATTAAAATGATCTATGTTAACAAAACTCAAAATGTAAAATTTCTTCTCGCTGCGTACAAATGTTTTTAACATGTTACATTTGTCCTACGCTGGTGAGTAATTGATGTCTCGTTGTTTGTTGATCCGAACTACAACTTTCCCTATCAAACAAATTAGCACAGCAAAATTCATTGGTTTTTGGAAAACTCTACACCACATCAGAAAATATTCGTCACATTTTCAGAGCCAGAACACTGGATCTCTTCCTCAGAATGGGTATCTATTTTGGATCACTGGAAGATGAGAAGGTCAAGTAATTGATTTTTGAGTAAAAGCGTTGATAAATGGTTTTCGTGTTGGAAAACACAAATCTGTTTAGTGCTTCGACGCAAAGGATAAAACTTTTTGAATGAGCCTAAAACAGGCCGCTACACGAAAGTAGTATCCAATCCTGGGCCGATTTTGATTATGTTTATTTTGTTTAAAAAAAATTAATAAATGTTCTACATTTTTAATTTTTTTAGGGGGGAGTAGTCGGTAGTGTTACCGTTGTGACTAAATCGTTCTACCTTTACCCCGCCCCGTTAAGGGTAAATAGGAGCTTAGGGAGTAACTACAGTAGCATGCATAGGGATTAAGGATGAGGATGTTTGTGTATTTGTCTTTTCAAGCGTCTTTATGTAAAACTTAAATTAAATTAAAACACAAACTAATAAATAAATTGGAGCACAGTTAGATTAAAGCTAAATATCACAGATCGCAAACCATAGCCATTTAAGTGTTAACTAGCCTGTCCCATTTTGAGGTCATGTCGAGGAATTTCAGGTGCTCACTTCTTAAATGATAGATTATGATGTTAGGAACAATGTTTTCTTAGACAAGAAAAAATAATAAAATACTTTCTCGCACCCCCTAGTCGATTTACTGAAAAAAGTCACTTTTTTGAACAAATTTTCTAACATCGCTTGGAATCAATACAAAAACTGTTTCGATCAGGTGTGTATTATCTTCAAACGATAGGTTTTTGTCCATAGATTAAGATGCACTATCAATATTGGACCAAAATTTAAGTTTTTGGACTCTCCCAGGCGGATTTGTGTCGAAAAAATCGCATTTTTTCAAAACTTTTTTCAGAAATGTTCTTTTGATTTAGGGTAGCCTATTTTTACCAGTGAAACCAATACATGCAGCTTGTAGGAAATTTCATGGCGAACATTTTTCCCTCTGAGAAAATCCAATTTCGACACTCCAGAGCCGAGATATTTGAGTTTTAGTGAGGAAAAAAGCGGCAATTTACAAAATTTCTCAAAATTCAGAAGCAAGGCCTACTAATTACACGATGTAGCAAGCATATGTCTCAAAGGTCAGGGTATGTTTTTTATAGTAATTTTGGCCGCTGAATCCGAATCTGGAATCAAATTTCGTGTAAACAGTGATGTTTTGGAGCTACACCCTTTTGGAATGTTATTTGCGTGTTTAAGAGGCAGTTTTTGTAAATATTGCTCGGTTTGTTCTAGAGGTCGTATCGAGACGCTCCGATTTGGATGAATCTTTCAACGTTTGTTTGTCTATACATGAGATGAACTCATGCCAAATATGAGCCCTCTACGACATAGGGAAGTGGGGTAAAATGGGCATTGAAGTTTGAGGTCCAAAAAACATAAAAAATCTTAAAATTGCTCGCATTTTAGTAAAACTTAATCAATTCTAACTCTCTTAGATGCATTCGAAAGGTCTTTTGAAGCACTTCAAAATGAGCCATAGACATCCAGGATTGGTTTAACATTTCCTCATAGCTTTTGCAAATTACTGTTAGAAATGGTTTTTTTTAAACCTCAATATCTTTTTGCATCAGTCAGCAACACCCATACTCTTTTAGTTCAAAAGTTAGGGAATCGCAGTTTTTCTCATAGTTTTTCGATTTTTCTATAACAAATATTTTACAACGTTGGTTATTGTCCTGTAGGCATCCATAGCGGCACTTTTTAGTCTCACTTTTGTCAAATTCGAAATCCTCGGAAAATTCAAACTTCAATGCCCGTTTTACCCCACTTCCCTTTGTCGTAGAGGGCTCATATTTGGCATGAGTTCATCTCATGTATCTGTGGGTCTCGTGGCGCAGGGGTAGCGGCTTCGGCTGCCGATCCCGATGATGCTATGAGACGCGGGTTCGATTCCCGCCTTATCCACTGAGATTCTATCGGATGGTGAAGTAAAACGTCGGTCCCGGTTTCTCCTGTCTCGTCAGAGGCGCTGGAGCAGAAATCCCACGTTAGAGGAAGGCCATGCCCCGGAGGGCGTAGTGCCAATAGTTTCGTTTTTTTTTTTTCATCTCATGTATAGACAAACAAACGTTGAAAGTTTCATCCAAATCGGAGCGCCTCGATACGACCTCTAGAACAAACCGAGCAATATTTACAAAAACTGCCTCTTAAACACGCAAATAACATTCCAAAAGGGTGTAGCTCCAAAACATCACTGTTTACACGAAATTTGATTTCAGATTCGGATTCAGCGGCCAAAATTACTATAAAAAACATACCCTGACCTTTGAGACATATGCTTGCTACATCGTGTAATTAGTAGGCCTTGCTTCTGAATTTTGAGAAATTTTGTAAATTGCCGCTTTTTTCCTCACTAAAACTCAAATATCTCGGCTCTGGAGTGTCGAAATTGGATTTTCTCAGAGGGAAAAATGTTCGCCATGAAATTTCCTACAAGCTGCATGTATTGGTTTCACTGGGAAAAATAGGCTACCCTAAATTAAATGAACATTTCTGAAAAAAGTTTTGAAAAAATGCGATTTTTTCGACACAAATCCGCCTGGGAGAGTCCAAAAACTTAAATTTTGGTCCAATATTGATAGTGCATCTTAATCTATGGACAAAAACCTATCGTTTGAAGATAATACACACCTGATCGAAACAGTTTTTGTATTGATTCCAAGCGATTTTAGAAAATTTGTTCAAAAAAGTGACTTTTTTCAGTAAATCGACTAGGGGGTGCGAGAAAGTATTTTATTATTTTTTCTTGTCTAAGAAAACATTGTTCCTAACATCATAATCTATCATTTAAGAAGTGAGCACCTGAAATTCCTCGACATGACCTCAAAATGGGACAGGCTAGTGTTAACACACGAAGCAGAGTCTGTAACGAGATTTGCTGCAAGGGTTGCTTATTCGCGAGATCTGCACGAAAAAGGGGTAATAAAGAGAGCGAGTGTGGGATCGAGAGCCGAGGAGGGCTACTGGTGGCCATCGCGAAATTAAAAGGTCTTTTCCGATTTGCCTATCACCGAGCGCAGAAGTGCACCCAAATACTGAGCGAGACAACTGACCGTCTATTTCAGTTCGTCCAAAGTTTTTTCCAAGTGATTGGCCCGCAAAACTAAAAGGAAAAGTTCGATAGAACTGTGCGTTGAACGAGAAAATCAGGTAATTGCCGAACTGGCGAACCATCCACGTGCTGCCCCAGTAGTCCCTCATTCCCCATTGCTAATCTCGGCCCGATCAACCACCCACGACAGGACCCAGTGGTTGTAGCTTAAACGCCCTGTTTTGAAGCTATTGTCCGTCGATCAAGTGCTGCACCGCCGAGCGGTGCCCACTGACGAGGTCGCTTCCGAGCCCCCAAGCTATTCGGTGCGCTGAGGACCTAACCTCCTGCCGCGCCGTCGTCGCGCTGAGGATATTACCTCCTGCGACGCGCCCAAGTTCGAGCACCCCTGCCCAAAGCCTGCCACAAGCATCCCGCGAGCGTTCGCGGCCGAAGACTAGCCAGAGGCCGGCGTACCCGTCGCTGCATGATTTGCGACACCGCCCGGCACGAGAGAAACCACGCGCATCCACCCCCGCATGAACACCCAGCGCGTGCACGAGGCCGAAACTGTCCCGGAGGACGGCCCGCACCCCACAGCCAGATACGAGAGTTCGCGAGCAGAGGATCGTCGACGACCGCGCGTTGAGCACGTGTGCGGATGCCCCGTCGACCCCACCCGCAGCAGCAGCAGCGTCGTCAGCACCAGCCGGCCAGCCAGATTCTCCCCCCCACACACATAAAGATCCGTAAGTGCAATAAACGTTACAAAATGAAATGCTTTTGTGTTTAGGCGTTTAGTGTATTGATGGCGAGCCCCCTTGAGATTAAGGCTCTTGTTCTTGTCCCTTTGCCCGCCAGCGCGTAAAAAGAGGCCGAGGCCCACCCCTGTCGGTCGTGGCTCTAAGACCAACCGGCAGGGGCGTTTCAGGGTCCGTCTGATCCAACAGGTAACAAATTTGAGTTTTGCAAAAAGATAAAAGATTAGGAAAGTGACAAGTCAAAAGGTCAATCAAAAGTTTGTATAAAAATAAATAAAAGCTATGCAATATTATTTTTTTAATATTTCTAATTTGTTTAAAATTGTTTCTCTTAGTACTTTTGACACTGTATGGGTCTAAATCAGCCTGGACATGTACCTTGAACTCGCTCTTACCGAAATCGATAAAAAAAACAATATACTGATCAAATCGTGTTCAAAACATTTCCGTAAAGATTTGCAAGTAAAAATTAATAAACGGTTGTTAGCTAGACTTATCTCAAAACTTTCTGACACGAAAATTGTTTAAAAACTGTGCAGCATGGCCCATTTCTCATTTATAAACAAAGTGTCTACAAAGTGCCTCAAATTCCCACAACTTAATTAGCCCAGCACCTTAGCCGGTAATTATCTTTTCTACGCGAAGAAAGCACGCCGCGAATTCCCTGCTATTTACACTATGACCACAATACTCATTATATTTCAATTATCCCAGCGTCCTTCGGGGCCGGTAATTTCATAAGCCCCTCCCCCACTCCCCACTTCCCTCCAGCTTAAACAATAAACATATTAGGAAAACCTTCTTCTTCATTCATAAATTAAAAGCCACTTTGTGATGACACCACTCACACGCACACCTTTCTCTGCTGCACACAAGCACACATGTATTCTTCTGCAAACATTTGCCCACTCACGGCGTGTGTATCAGCAAACATTCCAATGATGATGATGGTGTGTGTGTGTGAGTGTGTGATAGTGTCACTGTTGAGCAGTTGAACCTTGCGCTTCGTGTCTAATTCGTGTCATTCCGTTAATTGCTCCCCAGTTATGTTATGATAGCCACACACACATGAACAGTAAACCCCCGATGGATTGACAATGGTTTAATCTGTACTTTGGTGGAGTGACAAACTAAACAGTGAAGAATCGTAGCATGATAGCAAGTGTCACACTATATGGTCATCTATCTACTAGCAAAAAACGGATCGCTAGATAGGGGTTCTACATGCTCATTAGGGTTAAAGTCAGTGAAAAAAACAATCATGTAAATATATCGTCTTTATAATGCTAAAACCAAATCAGGAACTAATTGAATCGTTTCTCTGTTTGTGGACACATTCTGATTATTTCATTGATCTATCAGTATCTATAAGTCAAGGCAAACAAGGAGTTTTTATGAAGTATGTGACTGATGAGATGAGAAACGTATTTAAACTTAAAAATTTGATAAAAAAATATATTAGTTTGAGGTGTCCGAAAAAAAAAAACTATGTTGAATGATCTAATTTTAACAGTGTTGCCAGATCTTTAAAAATATTGATTTCTACCGTTTCTGTAAACTTTCAGAATTGTTGATTTATTACTTAGGCCGTTGCAAACATTTTTCAAAGTTCATGTCGCCCTCCCCTTGGAATATTTTTTTTTAAGTTGAAAATTTTAAATAGAAATTGAAGTCTAGCCAACCGAAATCAATCTAAAACGATTTTATTTACCTCAATAATCATATTTAGCATTTTTGACGTCGTTTTAACATATTTTGAATTTTTGTGAAATTCCGATGTACAGCACCGCAAAAACTGTTTTTTTCTTGCAAAAAAAAAATGTGTTCGTCAACACTTAGATATTTTGAAAACTAATGATTATATAGTGCATTTTAAAACACCTTATTCATTGAAATCAAGGCTCGTAATTTCATTGTTTTGTCCCCCTCTCGACTTTGGGCAGAGTAGAGGGACATAAACTTATTTGCTTATTTGCAACGGCCTTAGAATTTTGTAGCACAAAATGACATTGAAACGATTGCAAAATATATTTGGTCTGAATTTACCCACATTTTCTGGGGTTCCAGTTAGTATGATAGTGGCATCGATTTGTCTAAAATTCATAAAATTTTGACTCAAAATCATAATATCAGGTTCAGATCAGACATTGAAAAAAAAAAAGATTTTTGGTAAACGTGTAGGGTTTAGAGTATTTCAATTTATTCTAAATCCTATACAGTCCAGACTCGATTATCCGAAGGCCTCGGAAAAACTTCACTTCGGATTATCGAATCACGATTTTTTTTCGCTGCCTTTTTTGTTTGTTGAGCTTAAGTATGACCCCTAAACAAGTCTAAAGTGATTGAAAATTTGTAAATCCAAATATGTAAAAAAAAGGATTTAGTAATTTTCAGGCAATCAACCATTCAAATTTAACAAAAATGGGATCGCAGAGTTTGAATTTGATGCTTAAAATAAAAAAAATAAAAATAAGAAGACATGTTTTTGTTCGTGATTATTATCCTACGGATAATCGAGGTTTCGGAAAATCGAGCCTGGACTGTACCTCTAATTTTGATTCAATTTTTTCTATTCGGCCCATGGAGGTCATTTTAGGCAAATATATTTATAGTTTGTTGTCTCTTGGTTCTTGTCAAGGTCGAATGGTAGGGGCAAAAAAACTAGATTTAAAATGTCAAACATGATTTTCAAAATTTCGAAAAAAAAGTATCATAATATGCTTTATACATCGTTACAGTTATGATACTATCAATAATTTTCATATCTTAATAAATTTGTGGAAATATTTTTCTTATCAAACTTTAGCGTCTTTTGCCGATCGTCCCAACAATCTAAATTTGGTTAAAGATTTAAAAGTCTTTATTGGATAGATAACCCAGAAATAACAATGTATTGTGAATAGTTGACAATCGCTGTTACATGTTTCCTCAATGAAAATTTAAATTTTAGTTGAGAATTTTTGATACCTAATGTTTTATTTTATTTTTCAGAGTTTTTATAAAATGTTCGGAGTTTATTATAAATTGTTCAAATTTTTTTTTTCATTTTTTTTTTTACATTTTACCCGTATAAAATGGGTAATTCACACAACAAAATGGGTAAACTCACACAGCAGTTGCCCCGGCCCCTCTTCGATTTGCGTGAAACTTTGTCCTAAGGGGTAACTTTTGTCGCTGATCACGAATCCGAGGTCCGCTTTTTGATATCTCGTGACGGAGGGGCGGTACAAACCCTTTCGTTTTTAAACATGCGAAAAAAGAGGTGTTTTTCAAAAATTTGAAGCCTGAAACGGTGATGAGATAGAAATTTGGTTTCACAGGGACTTTTATGTAAAATTGGACGCTCAATTTGATGGCGTACTCAAAGTTCCGAAAAAACTTAGGGATTTCACAAATGCTGTAACTTGAAATAAACTTGAAATGATTTGTTTTCAAAAATCTTGCTTATATTTAACGAAAAATTATTAAAATACTTTAATAGAATATACATTAATATTTCCAAATATTCGAAATATATTCAATCGATCCTAGTATTTTGAAAATCAGGTCCGTAAAAAAGTTACCAATTTGAAACGATCCATATATAAGTTAAAATTTGGTTGCGTTTCAATTATAAGATTGGTCATCAATTTGACACAGAGAGTTTAAATTTAAAATTTGTTTTGAATTTGGAAATTATTTTGTTACCCGATTTTTATCTTTAAAGATTTTTAAATAAATATTAAAAAAATGAGATTATTTTTTTGCTAGCATGCTGTATAAAAACTAGCAAAAGTTTAACCAAAATTAATTAACCTTTTTTGGTAATTAGTTAACTATGCTAGTAGTAATTGGGCATCACTGTCAAAGGACTTCTATCGTACAACTATAATTGTGATCAATCCATTGGGTTCATACTGTAAAACACACACACGAACAAACACACTCAGCTGTTGATGTTGATGATGCTTCTATGTGTAGATAGTAAACATAGTCTAGATGGGCAAGTAGTGCCGCTTTATTAACAAAGGTCAAATCAAACGATGTCAACTTAATGCCCATTTCTATTCATAGAAAGACACCGTTCCATATACACACACATACATACCGAATACTAATAGTTTGAGCTATAAAATGCATACCGAGAGTGCTTGCAGTTGTGAGCTTGTCGATGAGCTCGTAATCGTGTATCGTTTTGATCGTTATGCTCTGCTGCCGCCGTTTGCCGTTTTGCCGTTTTGCCGTTACTCAAGTTTATCTGTTTTCGGTTAATGTTTGACAATCAAGTACAATCGGGGCGCGCACCCACAACACACTAACACACTTGATGTCTATTCCGTATAATCTCGACTTGTATGTGTACATAGCAAAAAGCCGTATATCGTAAATATGTTCCTTGATGTGCATTCGTTATACCTATTCGTTGTTCTACATTTACAAAAGGCAAGATTACATAAATTTAAGCGTTACAGCAAAAATCCAAAACAAAAACGCAACTTGAACTGACTGTCCATGCCAGCAACGCTACTTCTTCATTGTTCATGTTCAAAATTTGTTCCCGATTAAACAACACAACAGCAACAACAACAACAACAAATTTAATACATAATTGGCAAATCTCATACTAACATTACGTAATAACATAATAAAAGATCCCGTTCCAGGTAAAGTCGATGAAAAGGCGACGCAGCTGCACGCGATCGCGTCGTTAAAAGTGCTGCTGGATGCCACCAAGCCGCAACGGGGAGCTGCCACGTCGTCTGCGGCGAATCATGTTAAGATTAATTTAAGAGAAACCACCTTAGCTAGTGATCGTCCAAATGGAAATATAGATACGACAATTGATTCGGTAAGTGTTTTCCCGACCGCCACCGCCCCCACAAACCCACAATTGATAGCTCTTTCTCAGCCGGTATTAAATTAGAGAAAGCGGTTGTTCCCACGGTGCTTCTCGCGGGCCCGGCCCTCTAATGGTGGTGCTATAAGTCACTGCTGTCCTGTGCGGGAAGGGAGAGGGAGAAAATTAGTGTGGTATTTTCCCCTCCCAAAAACCACAAACCATATTCAACCCCATTAGGCTGAACGCTTTGTGAGGAAAATAGCGAACGAGCTTTTTGAGCGGGGAAGAAAGACCATGCTGCTCCACGGTTTGTTACTGTCTTGAGAAAATTGGTGGAGACGCTTGGTCATTGAGCATAAATTTAAATGTCTCCAAAATTATGTACATTTCTTTATTTTTTATTTATTTATTTATTTATTTGTAAAGCCAAACAGGTTTCCTACAAAGTTTGCATTGAGAATTAATGCGATTCGTTGCAAAAAAAACAAAAAAAATCCATTCAATTTTTTTTGGAAACAAAAATCATTATGAACATGTTCCAGGGACCTCGTAGTTTATGCTTCAAGATGAGTTAAGAATGTGCAGACAATTTGTTTGTGGGTGTGACCTAAAAAGAAATTTTCTAAATAGTAAATTTAATTAAATAAACAATCAACATACAATTTTTACCTCCCTGGCAATATTTTAACGAAATTTGTGTTCTCCAGGAATAGTACCCTATCCTTGTTCATACTTTTTGGTAACGATTTTTCTATTCTTGGTAAAGTTATGAAAATCGTCATGAATTAATGATTGTTAACCAGAAATTTAATGATTGTATCACAAAATTTGAAGAAATATTATGTGATGGAATCATTGATTCCGTCCGGGATTTCCCGGAAAAAATATTTCTGTCGTTTCCCTGCAAATTAAGGCTTGACCCAAATTTCAAGCCGTAGTATACTTTTCGGCACCACTATTTTTATAATGTAATGACAAAATAAAATAAAATTTATGAATTTATTTTGATTTAATTTAATTGAATTTAGTGTTTTTTTTTTCACTATTGTGCACTTCTCAACCCAAAAGTAATCTCTTGGTTTATTTGAAATATTCCTAATATTCTAAATCATTTAAATCTCGAACTAGCTCTTTACTTTTTGTTAGGCACCGGAAATTACGTTCTGTTAATAAAATATTCAGTTTTTGTAAGCTGCTTGAAAAATAATTAAAAAACCATTTGAAATGTAGAGTAACTGTCCTGAGCTGAGATAAGGGTCGATTAATTCAAAGTGGGGGATATGGTTTACTAGTACTTATGGATCGAATTTATCATCTTAATTCTAAAAGAAACCATTTACAAAAAAACCTTCTAAGAGCTAATTGATAGAGGAAAGTTAGAGAATAGAAATTGGTTTAAGTTATCGATTTATTTCGGTTTGAACTAAACATTTTATGAAGCAGTGGTGAAATCAAGACATACCTCTTAAAAAGAGCCAAATATTCAATACTATGCCCTTTTGAAACATTTGTATTGATTCCAAAATTTTCAACAACAAAAAGGGATCAGAAAATTTCGCAAATGTTTCATTTTTTAACATTGAAAATTGGACCACTAGTTGCTGAGATATTGGCAAGGAGGGCAGCCCATTGTGCCTCCCAAGAAATTTTTGAAGAAAAATATTCTGATTTCACATGTTCTAAATAAAATTTCAAAGATATAATTTGAAAAAATATATTGAAAACATAATTGAAACATTGTAATCATAGTTAAAATTCTTGCAAGCTAATCCGTAATTTTATAATACATTTTACGGATTTGCTCACAAGATTGCATTCCATGCAAGGTGTTCAAAAAATAAAACCATTCTTGCTTTTTCAACAGCACCTATCAAGTTAGAAAAGAAACGTATTTGGTTGGTTTTCTTCAATTTGATCATTTTTTGACTGGTTTACATTTACAAAAATGCTGATAAATTTCATCAAAACCGAGATCAAAACCCTTCTTTAATTGCATTGCATTTTAATTGCATTGAATTTGTTCAAAATAATGTGTTATTAAACTTTTTAATATAATCCATTCCATACCAATTTTTACCGAAAAATACAGTTGTTTAAAAAATAGCAAATTTTTGAAGACCAGCAATTCCAAATAAAAATCTGTTCATTTTATTTGCGGTTTCTGTCCCCCACATTTAATTTTTTTCTTAAAAAGTCAGGAAGCAAAAAATTATAAATATTGAAAATTTTGCTTAAATGCTTAGTGCAAATTTGATTTTTGAAGTCACAGAAGCGGATAAAAACTTACCATATTGAAAAGATTTTTTTTATTGAAATTTTCTCGTTGCAAATATTTTTTGATGTTAATGTCCCTCGAAAAACATAAAAATTAAAATTACAAGCCATTGCATTAATATTTGAGTGAAAAAAATGTTTCAAAATGCGTTTTAAACTTACTCAGTTGTTTTGCAATCTTTAGTTTTCAAAATATCCAAGTATTGAATTTTTTTTCGCCGATAAAATCACTTTTTGCGGTGCTGTACATTGGAATTCCACAAAAATTTAAAATGCATGCTAAAATGCATGCTTGAAGCATGCTAAATATGATTTTAAACGCAGCAAATAGCATTTCAAATTGTTTTCAGTTCGTTATACTTCTATTTGCCTTGAAAATTTGAAGTTTTTTGAAAAAAAAAATTTGACCCCTGATTTTTCGGACTGACTTTGAGGGCGGGGCATAAACTTTGCAACGGCTTAACTGCTATAATTAAAACTAATTGCGGCACTGTACATCGGACTTTATAAAAAATAGTCAAAATATTTTTAAACAAGCTCAAACATGTTCAAATTTTTTATCGCAGGAAAATGCAGGTGGGACCCGTGGTGTAGAGGTAAGCGTGGTTGCCTATTCAATTATATTTTCGAAAAGATTCAACAATAATAAGACTTTTTTATCAATCAAATTTGTTTCAAAATTAAGTCCGAGAATGCAAAAAGGTAGAGGACCTAAGAAGAAATTAATTTTTTTTTTGGTTTGATACAAATATTCTTAATTTTTCCATAGTCGTAATAAAATACAACCACACCTGTAATGCTAAGTTAGTATTGTTTGTTCCAGTGCCTCAAGTCTTCGGAAAATCATAAATTCCTCAACAGCTCCATTCTTTCTAATCTAATCTAATCTAATCTAATCAGACCCTAGCGCAGCCAATCTTTCGAAGGGATCCTGGAGAGTGCCTTAGGTTAGATGACGCCTAGCACTCTTCTTGTCATTATTAACATTTGTAATGCGCCATTGCATTAGAATGCATTGAAACATCACAAGCGTTAAACCGGCCAGGCCTACTGCGTAAAGCCGTATCGCAGAGATGACTCGTAATTGGGTTGAGTTTGAGCACAGAGTGTTCGAACAACAACACAATTCTGAATCGACAGGGGAGGAAGAAGCGTGGGAACACACCACCATACGCTCCGATATTTGGTTGTATTCGTTGGGAGCACCATGCTAAGAAGGTTTGGTTCTCCAGGACCCTCTGGGATGGGACATTGTATTTCCACGAATGCCCGGGACACTATTTGCCGTGGTTATAGCGCCACAACTCGCTCTCTGTAACAGTATTCCTAATTCCAGTCCACGCTTACCAAGTCGTCATGGCCTAGTGGTTAGCATTTTTGCTTACCAATCCAAAGGACCCCGAGCATGGGTAAATAACTAGGGAAATGCGTAATAATACCTTTCTCTGGTATCAATACCAAATTTTGGTATTCCTGGACCCTTTAAAATTTGTCTTAAGGATTATGCAAGAGCAAAATGTGGTATCATACCAATTTAAGGTATTGTTTTGATATTGCAAAATTGCAGAATTTGTCAATGGTCGAACTCCACATTTTGGTATTCTTTTGGTATTACAGTATTTTATCAAATTCCTCTGCAACTACCCGAGCATGGGTAAATAACAAGGGAAATGCGTAATAATACCTTTCTCTGGTATCAATACCAAATTTTGGTATTCCTGGACCCTTAAAAATTTGTCTTAAGGATTATGCAAGAGCAAAATGTGGTATCATACCAATTTAAGGTATTGTTTTGATATTGCAAAATTGCAGAATTTGTCAATGGTCGAACACCACATTTTGGTATTATTTTGGTATTAAAGTGTTTTAACAAATTCCTCTGAAATTATGGGAAAATTTTGACCAATTTTGACAAAATAATTAATTTTGCGCTAAAATGATGTCTCAAAGCGAATGCTTTCATTGAAAACCGGAAATTTCAAACTTGATTTTAAACATTTTTGATATACCCCCTACAGAAATGACTTAAAATTGTGGAAAATTTTCTAAGTCAGGATGGCACATTTTGATATTATTTTGGTATTAAGGTGTTTTATCAATTTCCTCTGAAACTATGGGAAAATTTTGACCAATTTTGACAAAATAATTAATTTTGCGCTAAAATGATGTCTCAAAGCGAATGCTTTCATTGAAAACCGGAAATTTCAAACTTGATTTTAAACATTTTTGATATACCCCCTACAGAAATGACTTAAAATTGTGGAAAATTTTCTAAGTCAGGATGGCACATTTTGATATTATTTTGGTATTAAGGTGTTTTATCAATTTCCTCTGAAACTATGGGAAAATTTTGACCAATTTTGACAAAATAATTAATTTTGCGCTAAAATGATGTCTCAAAGCGAATGCTTTCATTGAAAACCGGAAATTTCAAACTTGATTTTAAACATTTTTGATATACCCCCTACAGAAATGACTTGACATTGTGGAAAAATTTCTAAGTCAGGATGCCACATTTTGGTATTATTTTGGTATTGAAAGGTTTCATCAATTTTCTCTGAAACTATGGATTTTTTTTTAAATTTTTGACGAGATAATTAATTTTGCGCTAAAATGACTTGAAACCCAAAAATGTTAAAGCTGATATAAATTTTTTTTTGTGATATACCCACTAATATTTTTTTCAAAAACGTTGAAATTTTTCTAAGTTGGGATAACCATATACTTTGAAAAACGAGTCAATCAACAGATTATTGAATTTTGGTGAATTTCAATCCAGTTTCATTTTAATAATACTTATTTTTCAATCTTGTTATTTTTCAGAAGCTTCAAGAACTTCAAGTACAGCCGTTCATCAATGACAAATGCATTCGGTGTGGTGAAGAATATCACTAAAAACAACATGGAATCATCAGGTGAGTAGATTTGGTTGTTGCATAAGGATCATTTACGTTTTTTTCACTAACTGCAACTGCTGCACTAAAAATGGTATGAAAATAGCAAATTTTGGTATTACTTGTGCAAATACCAGCGACCAAAATGTGCTCTTGGTTGCCCAGTAATAGATGGTAAAATACCATGAAATCAAACCAATATCATGTTTGTGGAAGACCACAGGAATACCAAAATATGATTTTCCAAGGGCGCGGGAATACCTAAAATTAAAACCATGACAATACCAAGTTTTGGTATTCAAGCAATGTTCAAAAATCCAGAAGACCTCAACTTGGTATTGAAATGATTTTATTTTGTGGTATTATTTTACCTTTGGAATAACATGATATGGTATTGTTGTGCCCTTCCACATACAAGCTTTTGGTATGATTTCATGGTATTTTACCATCTATTACTGGGCAACCAAGGGCACATTTTGGTCGCTGTTATTTGCCCAAGTAATACCAAAATTTGGTATTCCCGTGTTATTTACCCCTGCTCGGGACGGGGGATCGAACCCCGTCTTTGAGTGACTTTGATTTTTCGTTCATATTCATCATTTAAAATTTCTATGTACTTAACTTTCTCGTTGGGAGCAGATGGGAATCGAACCCAGAACCATTCGCTTACAAAGCGAACACCGTAACCAGTCAGCCACGGCCGCTCCGCTCCTCAACAGCTCCATTCTTTCTTACAAAAAATCTGCTAAAAATTTAACAGCTTCTACTGAACCAACAGTACCAGCAGCTGCTGTCAGGGGCTCATAATTCAGTTTTTCTTATGGGCAAATCTAGTCTATATGTGCCTCCCGGGGCCCGGCTCCGGCCGCCATGTCCATGCTGATGCAAAGTAGTGACTTTCTAGTGCCGCAGACAAGCAGCAGGGCAAAATCACTCATGCTCCATACACAGAGATGTTGCCAAAACACGAAAATCCCCACACTGACTGCCGCTGCTGGTACGTCAAAGGACCAGGTATGGGATCGACGGAGGAGGGGGGTACAGTACAGACTCGATGGTTTGACAGTTTCAGAACACCAGAATCGCTTTAGCGTCTAGCTTTAAAGTGCGCAAATTCAAGTATCAAACTAATAGGGTTTCACTGAACATGTCCTCAACGTTGTCGTCTTTAGCCCAGTTGGGCAGGTTTTCCATACCGAAAGGACCAACAGCTGAGAACTACGAGCCGCCGACGATTCGTTCATTAATATTCATGAGTTTCAAAAGTTTGACACGGCACAGAGGAATGTTCTCAACGTGACGCTCCTCTCTCTCTCTCGTGCTGTGGAAGTGCCGATCACCTGCCTATAGTGCAAGACACACTGACTGACTGTGGGCTCTGGTTGGCGGGGGTGGTATGTTATTATTGTCTTTTCCACTCAGCATTTCTTCGTCCTACCCCATAAAGCTTCGATTCCGTGCACGCTAGACATCTTTTCTCATAATTGAAGGCAAGGGAAAGGGGAGCATGTCATTTCCATACGAATTAATTTTGTAAATGTAGCAAATTACAACCGATGCTGCTTTGCCTAAGGATTCTTGGGGGGCCATCAAGTTATGAGCTTTGTATGATAATTCAGTGGGTAGTGGTGCCGATTAGTTGGTGAATCATGGGCGGTTGGCGTGGATTAATTCAGTTAAAGTTCCACGCGCCATAGTGAAAGGCAGTGGAACTTTGAAAATTATTTTGGCGCGACGGTGGAATCTCTTGGAAACGGAACTTTTCTGAGTAGTATGGAAACTGATCTCGGAAAGTGAATCCAGCTGAATCAATTATTCAAATTTTGTGGTGGGTCCTTCCTTCGAAGTAGATGTAATTAAAATGCGTCAAATTTCATACTTCAAACAGCACGATCTGCAAAATCAAAAGTGCTGCAATTCGTGAATTCTTCAATCGCGATTGTATGGAAATTTCTTAGTAAAACTCTACAAGAAATGGAGAGCAATGACACATTTCATGAGAGTACTTTAACTTGGGATTTGAATTACGGATTTGGTTGCTTTAATGTGGAAGTAAAAGATATTTTTCCTCTAGTTGACCTCTGAAAAAGCTTCTTTTAAGTGGAATATCCGGTTCCGGATCAAAGCACATTTTCTGCAAATTATTTTCTGGTATTTTTTCCTACAAGAACTAAACACAAAATTTTTGTCTTCATCACTGAGGGAAGGGCTGTTATAGTAACAACTTCCATCATTGCCATGATTTTTTACTAGACGATATAAATTATGCTTCGATTTCAATATTTCCACAAAATTTCTTCTACAAGTTGTTAACACTAGTACTTTACACGTGTTGATACTTTTTGATAAAGATTTTCCTCTTCCTTTTTCAAGTCGATTTTTGAATTAACTTTTATTTGTACAAAAACTCAGTTTCCCAAAATACGTATTTTTTTAATTTTCGAGATATTTTTATATGTTTAAAGGGACAAAACCCACAACTTTTGAACCATAGAGAAGTATGGTAAAAAAATCTGAGGCCGAGTTACGAATTTTTGAAAAAATAGTGATATTTGGAGAAAGTCAAAATTTCATACAAAACAAATTTTGACTTAATTTTTTTTATGTAAAATTAAATTTGCAATCAAAAAGTACTTTACAGATTTTTTGATAAAGGGCTCCGTTTTCAAAATAAAGCCACCGAAAGTTGGATTTAAGCGAAATATTAGCAGTTTTTCGATTTTTAAAAATAGTGAGACATTACACTACTGCAAACAAACAAACTGTGTTTGACAGTTTGCCAAACTCGCAAACAAGGCAAAATGTATGCAGGCTGACATTTGTACAAACAAATCCAGGCAAACAAACAAAGCAGGCAAACTGTTGAACTGTCAAAAAAAGCGGGTTTTTTTGTTTGTTTGTGGTAGTGTAATAGCTCCTTTAGAAAACTTAAATTGTTCTGTTTCTTTTTCTTTAAGCCGCTGTATCTCAGCAACCAGCGGTCCAATCTTCAACGTCTCTTAGGCAATTTAATAGCAAATTTTCTGAAATTAAAAAAAATAGAAATGGTTGCTCATGGTCACTATTTTTAAAAATCGAAAAACTGCACTTATTTCGCTTAAATCAAATTATCGGTGACTATATCTTGAAAACGGAGCTCTTTATCAAAAAATCTGTAAAGTACTTTTTGATTGCAAATTCAATTTTACATTAAAAAAATTGTTTGAGGTTTGTTTTATATAAAATTTCGATTATTTTCAAAAAATCACTATTTAAAAAAAAATATAACTCGAATTTTTTTACCATACTTCTCTATGGCTCGAAAGTTGCGGATTTTTGTCCCTTAAAACGTATCAAAAAATCTCGAAAATAAAAAATACGTATTTTGGAAAATTGAGTTTTTGTAAAAAAAAAAGTTAATTAAAAAATCGGCAAAACAAATTTCAGTGTATCTATTTTTTCTCAATAGTCCTCAACCTACAACTTGCCGAAGACACCAAATTGATAAGAAAATTTACTGAAAAGTGACAGCTGTTTGAATATTTACGTAACAATTTTGTATGGACACCTGTAAAATTGTATGGAGAGAACCATGGGTGAACCAATGACACAAAAGAGCTGTTGATACTGTCGGCAGTGATCGGCAGACCATTGACAACAATCGATTCAAATAATGCTATGCAACTTATTAACCGCACCAAAGGATACCAAATTGATTTATTTTGGGCACCCTGAAGAAAAAAACTTTAAATTAGTCATTAAATGACGATGAAATTTTCATCGATTGGAAGGTATGAATTGGTTTGTTTACCGTCGTCTAGGGCGAAACGGGACACATGAGGTGAATTGGGACTTGTATTTGCCTTGTTAATGCAAATTATTTCGATATTTTGGTTTATTTCGGATAGAACAGACACAGAACAATAAAAATAAAACATCGTTTTCCACATTTCAAGCTCTAAAGGTGCTCTAAAAACAGCAGTTCAAATTCAGATTGTTGTCCCGATTCACCCCAGTTGACGGTTCCACTTTGAACCGATTTCTATGGCATATTTGTCTGTACACAGTTTGTTGTCGTCCTGTTCTCCTTCGACTCTTTAATCTACAGAAAATACTTATCATGAAATTTCACAACGATACTATCGCTGGTCAATTTAATTCGATTTGCTTCATTCTGGGACTTGACTCCCCGCTCTGAGTGCGTATGGCCACGAAGGCCTGCTCTCGTCAAATCAGTTCGAAATAATCTGGGTTAATGGGTTTATTTCATGGTTTGTTGGCATATGGGTGCCATTTCCGTATAGCACTCGTGCCCAAGCATAGGAGCCTGAAGCGTGGAGGATTTCGCTGGAAAAAGGTCAGAATTTGTTCATGAAAGTTTCGGAGAATTTCACGAAACATTATCAAAGCGTGGAAATGGGCTGAATGGCTCCCAGAGATTGCACAAAATAAACACTACAATGTTGCAAGAACAAACCTCTTAATACAAAACGGACTATAGTCCGCGTGTGGGGCTTTAAGGGTGCACAGCAACCAAGGAAGTTGTTGTCTTCTTATTCCAAAATTGTCAAACTTACGAACCCAATCCTGCAAGAATCTGATTGCAAAAATATTCAAACTTTGTTGTAAATAACTATGAAGACAGTAATTTAGGGGATGAATAAAAAATTATATCCATAGTTCCCGTATTTTTTAAGATACTAAAATGTCTGTAACAGAAATCTGGGTGCAAAAATTATGGTTGATGTGTACCGTTAAAATCATTTGTTTGATTAGTATGTTGCTAAAGAACTTTTGATTTTTTTAATCATTTCTCAGAAAATGTTTATCTTCTGATGATTACAAACTCAACAAAATCCTTATTTAAATTTCTCGATTTTCATTTAAAGAACAAAAAGTTGAACAAACAGACGAAACTCCCTCTCAAACCATCATCACAAAGACAAAACCTCACTTTAAAAAAACCCTCCTTCCATCGTGAACTGAGCACGAAAAAGCAAATCAAATTTACATATTTAGGATTGGTGTGGACCCACCCTTTTTTGCGGTCTTTACTTATCCTTTTCACGCAACAATTTCGGGCTATTTTCAACTTCTTCAAGCGCCACCGAACTATCTCTGTCACTCTTCGATCGTACTCTTCGCCGCTATCACCGTTGGGTTACATTAGCAAATTTGGTGAAAACATGCAGATAAGCAAACCAACCGTCACGAACCGAGCGCGCGCGATTCTGGTGGAAATCACTCGCGACATTAGCTAGCCCTTTCGGGTGGGGCAGGGGGTTGCCCGCAGGAAGGAAATGGAACAATAATGGCCGTTGACAGGAGAGGAGGAAAGAAAAGCAGTTTGGACATTTTCTTGGCAGCGAAAGTTGTTTGTCCTGCTCGTTGTTCTGGTGGCCAACCAACCGATTCGTGGGGATGGGATGAACTTTATTTTATTTTATTTTTTGCTGTGGCTAAGAACGAAAATTAAATAAGGAGAGAAAAGTTTAAAGATTTGTTTGCCTTTCAATGTACCCACACAAAGTTGTTGTTTTGAGCTTAGATTTTCGCCAAATTTAATTTTTAAGGACAAAAAGGATAATTTCAGTGCGTTTAACCCTCTACTGCCCTAATTTGGTTAAAACGCAACAATTTATGTCAAAACATAATTTTGAACAAAAAATTATTGCATACTTATTTTTGACATAAAAAGTTGGCGATATTAGTTGAAAATATAACACATTAGTGTAGTTGGTTAGTTTTAACTGCAAAATAAGAATTGATTATTAAAAACAAAGTTCAAGACCAATCTATTAATGTGAAAGACATGACCACTAAAACCACTTCAAACCGCAACAATCGGCAAACCACTACGCACACTTGTCAAAGGCTCACCGTTGATACTTCTCTTTCTAATACTCAACATCAGAGAGAGAGTAGAGGACCAATTTTCCACCCCAGCGTGTCACTGACTCGATGGCACTAGGCGGCACAACCTCTTTTGTATGGTGGTCTATTTATAGCCATCAGCCAGAAAACCGCAGGCTCCATTCAATGGGAACCGTCCCCGGTCCTTGACGTTTTGCCGGCCGTGCGTCCAAATTTTGGCAAACGGGCTTTGTCGTTCTTATGAATGAAAGTATTGATATTTTCGTTTAAAACTGGATTTAAGACAGAAGTTTTAAAAACTATAAAAATAAGGTGTGCAATAATAAATAAGTTGTATATTACAGGTGGGAAAAGTTATCCTACAGATGGTTATCCCGGGAATAATTTATAGCGCTATGGCGGCCATCTTTATGGCATGTGGGATAACTTGTCATGGTTATCCCAGGAACAATTTTTAAGAGTGATTCCAAAACTTAAAAAAAACGAACAATTAACATTACCTGGACATGTTTCTTGGCAAAATTTATTGCCCTACATTCCTGGAGTATGAAAATTTGGATGTGAATGAAAACAATTCCAGGAATATTGTAACATCAAATATTTTAATTCAAATATTCAATAAATTTAAAAATCCTTCTGGGATGGGACTCTGGGTCATCTCCTGGACATGTTCCTGGGCAAAACATGTTGCCCTATATTCTTTGAGCATAAAAATACAACTTGGCATGAGGCCATGTGGAGGAAAAAAATTCCAGAAATATTTGAACTTCTAGGATGGGACTCTGGGTCATTTCCTGGACATGTATTTGGGCAAAACTTGTTGCCCTACATTCCTTGAGCATAAAAATACAACTTGGCATGAGGCCATGTGGAGGAAAAAAATTCCAGAAATATTTGAACTTCAAATATTTTTATTCAAATATTCAATAAATTTAAAAATCCTTCTAGGATGGGACTCTGGGTCATTTCCTGGACATGTATTTGGGCAAAACATGTTGCCCTACATTCCTTGAGCATAAAAATACAACTTGGCATGAGGCCATGTGGAGGAAAAAAAATCCAGAAATATTTGAACTTCAAATAATTTAATTCAAATATTCAATAAATTTAAAAATCCTTCAAGGATGGGACTCTGGGTCATTTCCTGGACATGTATTTGGGCAAAACTTGTTGCCCTTCATTCCTTGAGCATAAAAATACAACTTGGCATGAGGCCATGTGGAGGAAAAAAATTCCAGAAATATTTGAACTTCAAATAATTTAATTCAAATATTCAATAAATTTAAAAATCCTTCAAGGATGGGACTCTGGGTCATTTCCTGGACATGTATTTGGGCAAAACTTGTTGCCCTTCATTCCTTGAGCATAAAAATACAACTTGGCATGAGGCCATGTGGAGGAAAAAAATTCCAGAAATATTTGAACTTCAAATAATTTAATTCAAATATTCAATAAATTTAAAAATCCTTCAAGGATGGGACTCTGGGTCATTTTCTGGACATGTATTTGGGCAAAACATGTTGCCCTACATTCCTTGAGCATAAAAATACAACTTGGCATGAGGCCATGTGGAGGAAAAAAATTCCAGAAATATTTGAACTTCAAATATTTTAATTCAAATATTCAATAAATTTAAAAATCCTTCAAGGATGGGACTCTGGGTCATTTCCTGGACATGTATTTGGGCAAAACTTGTTGCCCTTCATTCCTTGAGCATAAAAATACAACTTGGCATGAGGCCATGTGGAGGAAAAAAATTCCAGAAATATTTGAACTTCAAATATTTTAATTCAAATATTCAATAAATTTAAAAATCCTTCAAGGATGGGACTCTGGGTAATTTCCTGGACATGTATTTAGGCAAAACTTGTTGCCCTTCATTTCTTGAGCATAAAAATACAACTTGGCATGAGGCCATGTGGAGGAAAAAAAATCCAGAAATATTTGAACTTCAAATATTTTAATTCAAATATTCCATAAATTTAAAAATCCTTCTGGGATGGGACTCTGGGTCATTTTCTGGACATGTATTTGGGCAAAACATGTTGCCCTACATTCCTTGAGCATAAAAATACAACTTGGCATGAGGCCATGTGGAGGAAAAAAATTCCAGAAATATTTGAACTTCAAATATTTTAATTCAAATATTCAATAAATTTAAAAATCCTTCAAGGATGGGACTCTGGGTCATTTCCTGGACATGTATTTAGGCAAAACTTGTTGCCCTTCATTTCTTGAGCATAAAAATACAACTTGGCATAAGGCCATGTGGAGGAAAAAAATTCCAGAAATATTTGAACTTCAAATATTTTAATTCAAATATTTATTAAATTTAAAAATCCTTCTGGGATGGGACTCTGGGTCATCTCCTGGACATGATCCTGGGCAAAACATGTTGCCCTACATTCCTTGAGCATAAAAATACAACTTGGCATGAGGCCATGAGGAGGAAAAAAATTCCAGAAATATTTGAACTTCAAATATTTTAATTCAAATATTCCATAAATTTGAAAATCCTTCTAGGATGGGACTCTTGGTCATTTCCTGGACATGTATTTGGGCAAAACATGTTGCCCTACATTCCTTGAGCATAAAAATACAACTTGGCATGAGGCCATGTGGAGGAAAAAAAATTCCAGAAATATTTGAACTTCAAATATTTTAATTCAAATATTCCATAAATTTGAAAATCCTTCTAGGATGAGACTCTGAGTCATTTCCTGGACATGTATTTGGGCAAAACTTGTTGCCATACATTCCTTAAGCATAAAAATACAACTTGGCATGAGGCCATGTCCAGGAAATGACCCAGAGTCCCATCCTAGAAGGATTTTCAAATTTATTGAATTTTTTAATTAAAATATTTGATTTTACAATATTCTTGGAATTTTTTTCATTCACATCCAAATTTTCATGCTCCAGGAATGTAGGGCAATAAGTTTTTCCAAGAAACTTGTCCAGGTAATGTTTATTGTTCGTTTTTTTTTAGTTTAAGAATCTCTCTTAAAAATTGTTCCTGGGATAACCATGACAAGTTATCCCGCATGCCATAAAGATGGCCGCCATAGCGCTATAAATTATTCCCGGGATAACCATCTGTGGGATAACTTTTCCCACCTGTATATTACAAGAAAGGCCCTACCTCACCATCAAGTGAACACAATCAAGCATCTCTGAATAGTTTTTTTTGCAGCAAACATCGCACCGGTTCAAACTGTTAGTGGATGTGGTTGATTTTGATTGACAGCCATTCATTTCGCAACCAATGCCAGTCAGGACAGCCAGATTGCGATGAGTGCGGTCGTACGATGAGCTGTGCTGGAAGTCTGGGGATTTAGAATAGATTTCCGACGGCCGGCCTGTGGTCTCTGACACTGGGCCAATATGTGCTATTTTTTAAGTTGCATCTTTGTGATACATTTCAACGCATATTCGCATATGACTTGCTTCAAGTGTTTGTTTTCTGGCCTGCCGGGAGTTTGAAGAGATTTTTTTGCAAAATGAATATATTTATTTATCTCATCAAAAAATCAAATCAAATTATTCGCTCTACAGCATTGCCTTGGCGTTCTCGATTGCGAGATTCCTACTCGAAACTAGGTGTCCGAAGGCTTGATTGTTGAGGCAATTGCAAACCTCTTTTTACACCTAAGCTTCCATCCACCCCGGGATTCGAACTGACGACCTTTGGATTGTTTGTATAACTGCCTACCAGCGACTCCACCGAGACAGGACCCAAGGAGACGACTCCTACACCTGGACTGAGCCAACGACCTAACCTTTTTAGGTTAGTCCGGGGCCAACATTTACTTCCCTTCCGACGGAAGGCGTGATCAGATAAATCTCGTCTCGAAAAATGCCACCGGGACCTTCTGGGATCGAACCCAGGCCGACTGGGTGAGAGGCAATCACGCTTACCCCTACACCACGGGTCCCGGGTATTATTTATCTCATATATAGGACGAATATGAGCTCGGTTAAACCCATTGCAAATTTTGTTTCAACTTTTTGCCCCCCACCAAAATTTCCCCAAAAATTAAAAGGCAAAAATGACTAAAATTTAATTTGCATTAAATACATTGTATAACACTTATGTATGCATTTTCATTAAAATAATTTTTTTTTTCATGAAGCGTAAAAATTTATAAATTCTTTGAAATTTTGCAAATTGTAATGAAATATAAAGCATTTTTCATACTATTTGTTTCGAAATTTCGACAATCAGCCTTGAATTTTAATTATTTGTCTAGTCTTTCTATTATGGCAATATACTTTGTACAAAGTGGACTGAAAGTGGTTTACTGAGCATTACATTGTAAAATTGATGGAAAAATTTCGATTGCATCATAAACATAGAAGTATTTTGAGACGCATTTGTTTCATCACAAGATTACTTTCAATACCTTAAAAAAAGTAACAATTGTCACATATTCATTCATTTTGGTGCAGATAAATTTGTGAATAAACGTCGGCCAACTTTAGTGTAACACTTTTTCCACCTAATTTGTTCTAATCAAACCAACTAAAAACCTTGGACTCATTTTTTCTGTTAAGGTGAAACGGTAAAGCATCGAAATATTCACACCAAACTATAGATTTCAAATGCAGTTTTAAGGAAAATACCGTACCTTAAACAACTTTTATGTGTTGCAGCCAGCAAAGCTATCTGTTTAGTAAAGAAATTGGTTTTAAAATAAAACATTTGAAATTTGAAGCTTGATTATTGAAATTTCAAATCAAAAAGTACCGTAAACCGGGATGACATTGATAGGATTTCAATTTATTTTTGTAATATTTTTCAAATGGTCAGATTTGTCTCAAGATTATTTGTTTAAACATGTACTGTGGTAGGCCATGCACTATTTTTGGAGAAAAAAAGTTTTTGCAGAAGCGTTCAAAACATAGTTGCGTTAAAAAATATTTCGAATTCCGGGCTGACTATTTTTCTTGTTAAAACCAGATTTAAAAAGTAAACATTTTATTTTTACGTCAAAAACCAGGAAGCCTTCAAGAAAAAAAATCATTGTTTTTATTTAGGTAACTTAGTTTATAAGTTTTACAAATACAGTCCAGACTCGATTATTCGAAGCCTCGATTATCCAAAGTTTCGATTATCCGAAGGTTTGTATGGGACTTCGTATAATCGAATCAGGGTAAAAAAAATTGTTTTCGTATTTTTTTTATTTTCTTACCTTAAACATCAAATTCGAGTCCTGCGACCCCATATTAGCCTGTAAAATTGAAAAATGGATTTTTTAATGCTTCACCATCGCCATTACGAATAGCTCATACGAAAGCTCAACAATCAAAAATAAGACAACGAAAATATTTTTTTTTTCGTGATTCGATTATCCGAAGTCAAATTTTTCCTAGGCCGTCGGATAATCGAGTCTGGACTGTACATATTTTGTACATATCGAGTCTGGACTGTATAAATTTTAGGTACAATTACTAAAAAGTCAGTTTGGCTAAAATTATATAAACAAAAGTATCGATTTATATTGCACTTTTAACTGAATTCGAAACATGAATCAAAAGTTTTAAAATTTTATATGAAATTAGTTCTACTGAAAATGCCTGAGAAATATTTTTTCGAATTGTGTTTAAACAACACATTAAATTTATCATTTACAATCAAATTTTATTTCTCCTAGTGTAAAATTGTCGAAAGTATCAAAAAATGCATTTCATTTTTGTTGAGAAAATCATGATGCTTTGAGAATATAAAAATAATCAACATTTTTTAAAGAATAGTTAATGAACTGTTTAATCTTTTCAAAATGTTATGAAAACTTTTCTTGAAGTACTTCAAACCATTCCGTACGTATTTAATCTCTAACCTATCAAAGTCACCCCGAATTACGGTATCACAAAATGCATTTTACGTATTTTTTTATGTTTGAGTATTAAGCCACTGAAACCTGATTACATACATCATTACTAGGGTGGTCCAAATTCGGGCTTACTCAATGATACCCCCTGAAATCAAAGATTGGCCCATCACTTGGCCAAATTCCAAATTTAGCTCATTCTGACCACGGAATCGCTTGAAGTTTGTATGGAAAGAATCTTTAAAATGTATGAAGAAAAGCAGTTTCAGTTTTTACCTGTGGAAAGCGCAATAACTATCAAATTCTAACCAATTTTCAGAACTATGATCATCGTTAAATTTGGACAAACTTTCACAAAGCTACCATATTTTTAGGATTTTTTGCTAAAAGTTATTAGTTCCCATAAATGACCATTTTGGCGCGGCCCGGTTATCTAGACAATAAGAATCGATTCAGACAAAGTTTCACCCAAATAAAAAAAAATACCAAATTAAAATCACAAAAAAACTGCTCAGAGACTACAAAATTGCACAGGTGTAAAATGGTAATCCAAACTTATTTTCCACGAATGCTTTCACATCACACGTTTTCCACACACACACTTACCATAGAGGACGACGATTCTCATTTTCGCCCTTTTTCGTCGTCGTCGATGGCAGGCATCGAAAAAGGTCACCAACAAAAGAATCACACTTTCAAGGGCACGTGCTCGGTTTTATGGCAAAATTCCACTCTTCGTCTTCTTTTTCTTCTTCTGCCACTCCTTATTTCGCTCAAGTCCTTCAACCTTTGCCAGTCCTTGAACCAATATCCCTTCGCGCAATGCTCCTGAACTCGAAAGCGGCTGGTGTATTGTTGTTGGTGGTGGGTGGTTCTGGTATTTATGTGTGTACTTGTGCGTGTGAGTGCACACCAAAAGGCATTCCAACCCAGCGAGGGGTTGTCAATTTTTATGGCTGCCATAAATTTTTACGAACGTTTTTTAAAATGAGCTTGCGAAGGAAACGCGCGATAGCGAAACGATTGCACCGATACCCTTCTATAACTGTGTGTGTGTGCGGGGGCCTGTATGTGTGCTTTTTGAAGGGAACAAACTTCTTGTCGAATTAGCGTGTGAGCGTGGCGAAACAGAAAGTTGTTCGTGGGAAAAGGGTTAATCAAAGCTTGTTGGGCATTACTTTTTACAACGTTGTATTTTGTTGTAAATTAGCAACCAGATGCTGCTGGCGTACATTGTATGATGTAGGTACTTCGTACGGTTGCTCGAGCATATGTTGTAGTAACAGTGGAGCAAGGCTTAAGATGTTGGTTGACGGATTTTACGATTTTCTAAGGAAATTATCGAATTTATCACCGAGATAATGAATACTTCAGCTGAGAATAAAAACAAAATAATGCTCAATGCAATGTTAATGTTGTGGTAGGAGGGATGCCTGTGGGCAAAAAACGATATACCCCTCTAGTTGTCTAAATTACAAATAATAATTGAGTTATTCTCCGCCAACTCACACAGTAGTTGCTCCGACACATCTTCGATTTGCGTGAAACTTTGTCCTAAGGGTTTTTTTCCCCCTTATCACGAATTCGAGCTCGATTTTTTTATATCTCTCGACAGAGGGGTGTGTGTTTTTCAATAGTTTGCAGCCTGAAATGGCGATGAGATAGAAATTTGGTGTCAAAGGGACTTTTACGTAAAATTGGACACCCGATTTAATGGTGGTGCTCAGAATTCCGAAAAAACGTATTTTTCATCGAAAAAAATACAAAAGTAGTTTCAAAAGTTCTGCCATTTTTCGTTACCTGGGAAATTTAATGTACTTTGCGAATCTGCAATAACCCAGAAGGGTAATGTTTTTATTATGAACTAATATTTTCATTTCAAAATTTGTTGTTTTTTTGTAACTTTGCAGGGTTATTTTTTAAGAGTGTAACAATGTTCCACAAAGTTGTAGAGCAGACTATGACAAAAAAAAATTGATGTATGAACAAGGGTTTTGCTTGTAACCATTACGAGTTATCGGGATTTTAAGAAAAAAAAAGTTTCGAAAAAGTTGGTCGTCGTTGATCATGGCCTCTCTCACTCACCCGCGACAGGCACGAACGACGAAACAAAGAGAATGAAAAAAAGGTAACCTTTTCAAAACTTTGTTCGTATAATAACGATAACTCGGGGCAATTTTTTCCTATTTCGTGTGAGTTGGTGATGAATGACCCAATCAGCATCTGGGCCAAATTTATCCACTCCATGTCAATGGAAAATAGACAAATCAGGACTCAAAGTTTAAACGTCAAAAACCTAAAAATGCTTGTAACTACGCAAAGTGCTCAAAACCCCTAAACAATCGTAAAATGACAAAAAAAAAAAACTAAGTTAATCCACCAATGTGGTTGGTGCCTTCCTCACTCCTTACCAAAAATTGGTCAATTCAATGCCAAAAAATATAAATAGGGAATCGTTTTTACTCGACCCTCTCAAATATCAATAAAACTTTGCAGACATGTTATCCTAGGCTCATATAATCAATTTTTGTGTATACGACGCCAGTTGCACTCGAGAATAACATTTGAGAAAGGCTTAAATTTTAATTATTTAGATATTTTTGTATTTCGGTATTTCAATATTGCTGCTGATTGAATCGTATTAACAACTAGTCAAATACAAACTTGTAGAAAATTTGACGAATTCTCTGAAAAAATACACTGAAAGAAAAAGCACGCCATTTCTAAAAGTTTTTTTGATTTCTAAGTTAAAAAAAATGTCACGTCTAGAGGGGGAAGAGCGGGAATTCCCGGATAAAAACTCCAAGGAAATCGACCATTTTTTGGAAATCTCGATTCCCGGGAAATTCGGTCGAGACTCCCGGGAAATTTTAAATTTATAAATATCGAAGCAAAATAATATAAATTAATCAGAAAATTATTTGGAAAATTCTAAATTGTTTCGAACGCTGGATGTTCATGTTCGAATAAACCAATTCTTCTCTTATCTACTTATTCAGAAAATGTAAATTTTAAATTCCAAGAATTATAGGTAATTAAGAGGAGCCAATAAATTGTGGACCCCCAAATCTGGATTTTTTTTATAAGGTCCAATAAACCAAATTTGAAGTTTTTGCTTTTTGGGTGTTTTTGAAACCGCATTGAGCCAGGGGTATTAAAAACACCCAAAAAGCAAAAACTGAAAATTTGGTTTATTGGACCTTTTCAAAAAAAAACTCCAAAAATTTACCTTAAAGTATACTTAGCAGTAACACCCCACAAATGAAATCTAAAGCTTTTAAATATTATTTTTATTTATTATTTCTAAGAGGGTAAAGCCTTTTCAAAATGATTTCAATTCCATTTCCTCTCTCGAGAATAGCAATCATTATAATCTGTTTTTGACCCTAAGTTAATTTCGCTGTATCAAGGTAATTTCCTTTTTGATGTCAATTAGTCATTTTGTGTTTCACGTCAACCTCAATATTAAATTATATTTTGGGAAAAAAACTCTGGCAATCTTTGTAAAGTCAATGTCCGCCAATTGTCTACATTCGGGTTTTCCTGATAACTGTAAATATTTCTTGAATGAATAATTACAGTTGACCTGAAAAAAACAAGTTTAAATTATTGTTCTGCCCACCATTGAAAAAACGGCTAATATCCACTTTTGGCAAAAACGAGATATTAGCACCAGGTGGTAGAGGATGTTCCAACGCATCTCCTGGAACTTGAATTTCACTGAAATAGTGTTTAGACTTGGCTGCCGATGTGAAAAACCAAACGGCTAATATGCCACTCTTATGGGAAATTGCCTTGACGGAGATTTTGTGACAAACTCTAAAACGCGTTTTTCTCGGAATACTTGATTTGGCATAATAGCCGAATTTTCAATTATGGGCAGTGTTTGAGTCGTTATTTATCATATTGCAAAAAATCCGATACTGGGAAATTATATATTATGCGTACACATTTTAAACTAAAATTTGGAGTCCCTAAAAGCTCAAGAAACGATCTTGTATGTATCTTGATTGTAAGTAAATTCATTGAAAAAAAATCAAACTTATTAAAAAAAAAATTAAATTATTCCGGGGAATTCCCGGGAAATGGCCAAATTACGTCACTCTCTAGTCACGTCATGTGATGTCACCTTCAAAATTTTGTGAAAATAGCCTAAAATGTTGCAAAAATCTTTACGAAAAATGCATTTCTCATGCAAGTCTCATTAATACAAAAACCATTAATTTTTTTTTAAGTTGTCAACGTCAACATTTTTCAAAACTGATTGCGAGAATCGATTCTCCAGACGGCTTCAAAGTACAACAACATTGAAATTACCGTAATCTGGGGTGAATCGGGACTACAGTCTGAATAGGGACAGCAGTTTTTAGAGCACTTAAAGCTTTTAAATTTGGAAATGGATGTACACATTTTGTGGCCTGAGTTTGTTCTAACCGAAACCAACCGGAAAAATCAAAACATTGTGCTCCAACATGGTTAAAACTGCTGTCCCAATTCGCCCCATGTGTCCCGATTGACCCCAGTTTACGGTACGAAAAACTAAAATATTCAAATGTGATTTTCGAATGCAACTGGCTCCATTGACACAAAAAGGTTTATATTTGCCTAAAATAACATGTCTACAAAGTTTCATTGATATCTGAGAGGGTCAGGTAGAAAAGTACCAAGAAAATGTAACGTCATGATTCGAAATCCGGACACTTAGTAGTAGCATATCATTTTTGTAATAGCTGGCAAAAAATCATGTAATTAGTTGGATATGTAGAAATATCATAGAGATGTAGTATAAACAGTCAGTTTCAAGAAAATGCATGCAAAATATGTCTTTTCTAACCATTTTTCATCAGGATTTTAAAATTAAAATGACTTGTTGTGCTTCAAATCCCGGACACTGATAAAAGCTGATTCGAAATCCGGACACTCGATTTTACTTATGAATCGCACAAATTTGGACTGAAATGTTAGTGAATGGCATTCTTTAGGTCTCAAATAATCTGTTAACATCAAAACAATCGATAGTTTATAAAAATTTGCTAGAACTCAAGGAAATCGAAACCATAAATTTCTGCTTTGCCTTCCCGGTGCTTCGAACGCCTATGAAATATTTTAAGTGAAATGTTTTGCATTTTTGGTAAACTTATAATTTTATTTTATTTAATGGTTTTGGCATTAACTACAGCGTTCAAACAAACTTTAAATGAAATTTGATGTTGGAATTCATCAAATAACACAGTTTTGACATTCATAATGCGAACTTATATCCAAATAATTGATAAAACAAGATGAAGTGTCCGGGTTTCGAAGCGTCCGGGAATTCGAATCATGACGTTATTTACTCATGAAATCTAGCGGTAAAATAACGCATTACAATTCGGGTAAAACCACGTGAGGTGATAGTAAATGTGTGTTTTGAAAAAAAATACAAAATGCAAAAAAAAATCAATTCTAAATACCTAGTTGTTCTAAGTTCCACTGAATAACAAACAAATCAGAATTTGTTGAAGCACTGTGGGACTACATATATAATAAGTTTACATCATTACCGTGCAAATGAAGATGAATAAACAGAGCAAATCAATATCCCAGCAAATCGATACGTTAGTGTTCATTTTGTTGTTGTTTGCTGTAAAGTTATAACAATGTCGACTTTTCTCCCGCAGGGTAACGAATTAGAAGAAGAACCACCAGAGGCATTAAGCATGTCTTGGCCAAAGACAACTAGGAAACGAATAACCTACCTATTAGTTGCTCCAATTTTATTTCCCCTGTACTTAACACTTCCCGACACTAGAACACCAAGGGGTAAGAGGTTTTACCCGGTCACGTTCATCGGTTCGATTGCGTGGATAGCCGCATACTCGTATCTTATGGTGTGGTGGGCGAACGTTGCTGGCGACACGGCGAAGATACCACCGGAGGTAGGTTCTACGAGATATTGTTGCAGTCCCACCCTTTTTCAACCCGACCCTCTTTGCAGGTGATGGGACTGACGTTTTTAGCAGCTGGTACCTCAATTCCCGACCTGATCACGTCCGTGATCGTGGCGCGGAAGGGCTTTGGCGACATGGCGGTGTCGAGTTCGGTCGGAAGCAACATTTTCGACGTCACGGTCGGGTAAGTTAGGGCTACTTGGATGACTTTGGAAACGCCATGCGTCTCCATTAATTTGATCGTGGCTGGAATGGTTTGAAGGAGACGCATGGTGCTTCTTCTAAATTCTGTTGAGTGTAGCTAACCAACATTTTTTTTTCGCACAGCCTGCCGATCCCGTGGCTCCTGTACGGCATCATCTACGGCCAACCGGTGGAGGTCAACTCCGTTGGCATGGTGTGCTCGATCACGATCCTGTTCTTGATGTTGGTGTTTGTCATCTTGTCGATAGCCTGCTTCCGTTGGCGCATGAACAAGGGCCTAGGGTTTACCATGTTTTTGTTATATTTTGTATTCGTTGCCGTTTCACTCATGTTTGAATACGATGTGTTAGTGTGTCCGGTTTAAATAAGTACGCTTACACAATACGCTAATAGAGAGCGCTAGTGGTTGACTAAGCTGAGCAGCAGAATGGTAAGAATCATCTACTTTAGTAGTAACGTTTAGCGAACCAACCAGAAGAAGAAGGAAGGTGTGAAAACAAGAAAAAAACGAAAAAAGTAAACCATGTAAGAAAAATTTACCAAACCCACTTCAAAGCTAGGTAACATTTTATCTAGTGGACAGGAAGCTGCAACTGAAACTAAGTTAAATATAAAAATATGTATAGTTATGTAGAAGAATGACAACATGCAAAACAAAACAACAATAGTTTGGTAAGCGATTTGCGAGGAGTAGGTAAGCGAAAGTTTGCAGTAGCGAAAAGTTGAAGTGCACAGCGAAGCGAGTTGTTCCAAACGCAAGGAGGGAAAATGCTAAACCTAAACAAGAAACATAATAAACAAAATGAAACAACAAGAATCTTCTATTGAAAACACTTGTTTTAGATTTTTATCTCCTGTTCTTCATGCAACTATAGTATCGAATCTATTATTATACATTTTAAATTATATTCAACCCAAACCTATATTCGAACAAAATCTTACCTAACTAAAATACATCTAGTTAATACAAGAAAATCAACTAATTAAACCAGTAAAACTGTATTTAAGCATACATCTCTTTCTTCTAAAAGAACAAATTCTATAAGGATCTAGACTTAAACAACCAAAACTAAATTTAAGAAACAATTTTCAAGAGCAAACATCTATTACTCGAACTTAACGAAGAAAAAAAAACACCTTAGGAAATTTGAAACATCAAGCCATTCGAGCACTATCAGCTTTTTCTCTCTCTCTTCCCACATGTAGTTACACCAAACACTCGAAATCCTTATAGTGCCATTAATCATCAGGAGCTAGTCCCCACTCACACTCTCGTTAGTATGCACACAAGCACACAAACACCACCCTCACACTAGACTTTGAAGCAGGGGAGAACACACACACACACACATTTAAAATGCATTTTCCATTCCAAACCCGGTGGAAACTTTCTCTAGTTCATATAATCACACCTCTTCTCTATACTCCACGTAAGGCAAATTTACACAGTGCTATCTTCTTCACAGAATCACACATCACAAACACACATACAAATCGAGCAAACAACACACACTTTTGTAAAATAAAAACAAAGAAATAATAGAAAATTTTCCTTCAACCTTCAACACTGTCCTTTCCACCCCTTCCCCTTCTATCTGCGATCATACCCGCGTCAAGCTTTCTATTTCTCACACACGAAAACAATGCCACACTCACAGCGGGCATTGTAGGCAGGTTAAGTGCAAAAGAATGAAAAAAACACGTATGCTGAAAAACGAATGTTCTGTTCTTTATTGCATTCGAAGGCAGAAGTATTCAAAAACACACGCACACACTTATATCAACTCCCACAAACGAAATGGTCCACAATGAGCGTAATTTAATTTACGGGAACTTGATTTGAAACATTTAACTATAAATCAAGTTTATTTCTTTGGTTTGGTCTAATTCATGTCATGGTTTGAGACAACAAAAGATCTTGAATTTGCTAAACCAGTAGTTCCGATACATGTCAAAACATTGGATTTCTGCTGTCTTCAAAGACATTTCTTGAGCTCATTTCTAATTATCTGCGTAACCGCTTTTGAATCCAAAAGACAAGAGAGCCTATTACTCAACGCACGAAGTAATTTGTTGACATTTTTTCGACCCTTCCAGCAAATGTCAAATCAGTAAACAATTGCCGGTTCAATCCCAGATCTCTTTCGGACAGATCCGGCTGCAAATTTGTACAAATTTGACGTTTGTTTAGGGGGCCGACTAATGCGGTTATGTTAACAATTTGGAAGATGAAATGTTACCCTCCAGGTTCCAATCGAACTGTCAAAACATGGTTCCAATAGAGTTATCTACGTGCGCATGTATTGCGTGTTCGTACACGAAAAAGATTGAGGTTAAATTTTGTCCGGCCAGCAAAATCAAATGGTGCGCTAGTGTGTGTACGCGAAACGTCATAAAGCTCTATTAAGCGACAAGACCTTGCTTGATTTAGGTTGGAATCTCTTTAAAATATTATTTTTAATAAAAAAAAAACTAGTTTTTACACATTACGCATTTTGTGAAACTGTTGTTAATAAAAATTATTCTCAGGCAACTCAATTGGAATTCTGATACGGGATTCAATTCGAATCGTTTACGTATTCCGTTTCAAACGCAACAACCGGTTCGTACGCGGAATCGGTTGTTGCGTTTGAAATGGATTACGTAAACGATTCGAATTGAATTCCGTTTCAGAATTCCGTTTGGGCTGACTGGGTTATTATAAACAAAAGTCTCTTAGAATTTGTTCTGTTTGATACTCGATTTTCGATCAACAGGATTAAAACAGAATCCAACCTTAAACGTGCAAGGTCCTGTTGACACTCAAATTTACCAGATTATTTTCCGACCGGAGAGATGTTAAAAGAACAACATTGTCTTTTGATAGCAGAACAAAACCCAACTTCCCAGTCAAATCAATCCGAATACTGAAACGGAATCTAATTAGAATCGTATACAAATTCCGTTTCAAACGCAACAACCGGTTCGAACACGGAACCGGTTGTTGCGTTTGAAACGGAATTTGTATACGATTCTTATCAGATTCCATTTCAGAATTCGGATTGAGTTAACTGGGTTTTCGGCACCCTCAGCAAACGTCAAATCAATACCGGATCTCTCCCGGAAGGGATCCGGCAACAAGGCTGTATATCATAGGTACTCGCGATCTTCCTTTGCATTAGTGTGAGTGCATGACTCCAAGCCACTAAAACCAAAACAATAACAAACGAACAATGGACCGTGCCAGGAAAACCAAAACATAAACAATGTCAGTGTCAGTGGAGTGAGAGAGTCAGAGATAACGATTTTGACAACCGCACTACTACACACTCAATCGCGAGTAGGTAGAAAGCCATGATCCGGCAACAATTTTGTATGGTTTAACGTTTGCGGAGGGTGCCGAAAAAAAGGTAAACAAATCACTTCGTGCATCAACCAATAGAGTTATCTACGTGCGCATGTATTGCGTGTACGTACACGAAAAAGATTGAGGTTAAATTTTGTACCCGCCAGCAAAACAAATGGGGTGCTAGTGTGCGTGAGCTCGGGCTTAGATAACTCTATGGAGTAAAACTGTCTGTCTTGTTGTTGCCATCCAGTCAGTTCAATTGCATTTATACGAATTCGGGGGCGCTCTGCAACCCAGTCAACTAAATCGGAACTCTGAAACGGAATTCAATTCGAATCGTTTACGAATTCCGATTGAGTTGACTTGGAAGGGACGGCATTTGAAAATCATTCGTGCCGTGTACGTTCAAAATCATTCAATTATCGTCAAAACCACACCTACTCTAAAATGAGTAAATGGGGGCATCTGTCAGTTTTTGGTGAATTTCGCTTATTTTACTTGAATTTACTCGTTTCTAAGTACACTGTAACTGAAAATCGCACTTTGCTGAGTTCGTTTTCGCACTTTTCCATACGATTTTTTCAGTTCAACTACGATTACACTTTTTTGTGTAATCGCAGGCGAACTGAAAAAAATCGTATGAAAAAGTGCGAAAACGAACTCAGCAAAGTGCGATTTTCAGTTACAGTGTAGGTTCGATTTTGCCGAAAAACCCAGTCAACTCAATAAGAATTCCGAAACAGAATTCAATTCGAATCGTAAACGAATTCCGTTTCAATTGCAACAACCGGTACGTACACAAAACCAGTTACTGCGTTTGAAACGGTGTTCGTAATCGTTTCGAATTGAATTCCGTTTTAGAATTTCGATTGAATTGACTAGGAATGATGAACTATCGATTTTTGGTAAAGTAATTATTTTTCACCGATTGATAGTTCATATTGATATTTGGATTTTGTTGGGTCAGTTGATCTTGTGTGAGTGCCTCCAACAAGCAAAGTAGGCCGAACCAATCATGATGACTTTGATTTGAATGTCAGCACTGAGAAAGTGATAAATGCTAATTCAAACGAAAATCAGAACACTTAGTTATTTTGATTCAATCAGGAACAGTCTTAGCAAAAAAAAAATATCCCTCACCTCAACAATTTCTTAGTAAATCTCACAACTCACTCTTACCTGGATCAGATTCAAACATCTCTCACCAAAACCATAAATGTTGCATAAAACTACAGCCTAAATACCAGCAGCAGATTCTGCGCTCAGCTTCCATAAGAAATCACACTCAGAATCAACCACCACACTCTCAAACTTTCTCAAACATTCCCACACAAACACACACAGAAAACATTTGTGGAATTTACCGACAAAGAAGAAATAACACTAAATGAATATATAAAGAGGAAAAAAAATCAATGATAATAAAATGAAATGTTAACAAATTTTTGAAGGTTTTTCTTATTTTTATTTTTTATTGACAACCAACGTGGTGAAAAAACACACAAGTAGAGGATAAATATTAAAAGAAACATAAGTATAAATCATAGCTGAAGGAATGACTTACACACAACAAAGCGTTGCGAGAAAATGACATGAAAACGACAAAAGAACACTGCTAATTAAAGAAGAACCCCGGCGAACGAAGCTTTGCCGGATCGGTCAAGCGCGAACCCTTAAAAAACTATAGCTATATTTGAGCTATGGCAAACGAAATAAAACAAAACAAAAATACAAACTTTTCATAGTTTTTACGAGTGTGTCAATTGTTGAACCTATTTCCCCTAATTCGAAGAAGAAAAAAAAACAAAACAAAAGTACATATCTTATTCGTTTTTTATTCGTCGTTTTTTCTCGACCATATTAGGTGTGACTTAGCCAAAAACAAAAACCACGCAACTAACCAGCCTGTAAAAAAAAATAATTGAAGAAAAAAGGTAAAGCATTTAGTTCTCTATTTGTCGACTTCGTTTGTCGTGAGAGAAGCAAGCAGAAAATTCACAACATGAAAAACGCAAACAAAAAAAGGTAAAAAAAACTGTAATCGATGGTATTCGTAAAATTCAGACGAAAAAAGCAAAAAATACAAATGAATCATACATCACTGCTTAAGTGTAGCGGAGGGAACTGTTTGTAAATAGTGTACACGTTTAAACCAAACAAACAAACAAGACAACTCATACAGCTGAGAAAATATTGCAAACATATTAAAAAGTGCGAGCAGACTTTGAGAGCGTACGTGCGAGCAAGTCATTCGAAGAAAACGAGAAAGCCATTTTCTCCCGTCCAATGAGAACGTTTTCGAGGTAGATCGAGCAGGAAAATACTACAAAAACAAAACTACGAGAGCTAATACCAACTTGAGAGAAATAGACAGAAAACAAATTCGATTCGAAAATGCAAAGTAAACACTCTACAATCTTTATGAGTGTTCTCAACTTCTTGTAAAAGTATCTTCTCTTTCCTAACGATTCCTTCTAGTCAACTCTAGTGAAAATCTACCTTGATTTTAAACGCATTTTTTCCAGTAAAAACTGATCTTTTTACATCTGTTGCCGACAGCATTTGTCGTTGCAGCGTTTCTACTACTGTTTAAGTATTTTTCAAAATACAACCCAAAAAAAAAGATAACGAAACATATAACAACAAACAACACTTTGATATTAATAATAAATAAATCATGAATCGAACAAAGAGCGTTAACAGCTGAACGAAATCCAGGAGTACCGTGACAGATAAACAAAAACAAAACAGCCATAAGAAAATCACACATTATAGAAAGAGATAAAAAAAGAGTTACATTCACAAACATCCACTCGTAGAAAGGTGAACCAACAAAGCAAAACAAAACAAACGAAGAAACGTAGTAGCACAAAGCATACCAGACAGAAAAACAAAAAGAAAAACAAGAAATGATCGAGCGTTGTTAAAGTTCTAGAAGTGAAAGAAAACAAAAAAAACATGTAACCATCAATGCAAAAGCAAACAAAAAAAACTAGTAAAGCTTACCTGCAGACGTAGTAAAAAACAAAAACAAAAAATACCAGACAAAACAGCGACGAAACATCAAACAACTTGTGAAAGATTTAATGTGATTAATCGGTAGAATCACACGGAAGGGGTGGATTAATTTACTTATTGAAAAAGTTTAATTATTCACAAAAAGAAATACATTTGTTTAATGCTTTCATTTCTGAAACAAGCAACAAATATGTTTAACAACTTTTTCATGTGATTTCAAAGAAACACTATTATTTTCGAGATTTTGAATCAAAACTTTGAAACAGGTTTAAACAAAATACAAAATGTATGGTCCACCTATTTGGAAAACATAATTTATCGATTAATCCCAGCCAGTCTTAACAACTCATGTTATAATGATTGACTTTGATTCAAGATTTTTTAGATTTTTTTTTTGCATAAATTCATTCAAGTTGGTTAAACAAGTTTTGATTGCACTACATGAAGTTGTTGTGCGATTTCATGGATACATGTTGCAAATTAATGAAATTCAAGTTATATGAAGTGAAAATTTCATCTTTTTGAAATAAAGCTTCATTTTATGCTCTAAATGAGGTATTAGACTGTGACAATAACAACAAATTCTGCAAAACTGTCAAAAATTGCGGGTTTAGTTGTTTGTTTATCATAGTCCAAAACCTGCTTAACGCTCATGGAAGCTCCACTAATTCTTTATTTCAAATTGAAATTTTTCGAAAACTCTTAAATGAATTGAAATGATTCTTCCAAAACAGAAAATATTTTGTACGATCAGCTTTAACGAGGTTTAATTCAACAAAACATTTTATTGAATAAAATTGACAAAATTCTGAGTTGAATCAAATTTTGTCAAATTTTTGGGTTACGAAAAACTTGCTTTTTACGTTAAGCGTTGATTCATCAAAAATCTTGTTTTACAAATCAACAAAATGTTTTGTTGATCCAAATATGCATTATTTTTCTGTTTGACCCAATTTGATCTAGTCAGTTATTTATGTCAAGAAAATCGCCAAATCACTTTTATTGACAATTTGAAGCTTGTGTACACTCTTGTCCTATGTAGATAAGGATCCCAGCAAGCTTAAAACAAGAGAGTCGCATGGGTCCTAAAAATTAGTTTAAAATTTAGTTTTATCATAAAAAACAAAATTTGGATCGCAGCGTTTGTTGACAGAAAGTATCTTGTTTGACAGCCTGTTCCAGGAAAACTTTCGGGTTGCACATCGCTAAATGTCAACTTGTGGATAATTTTTTCAATAGCACAATAACAAAAAAAGTGACCAGAAATGGTTCTTTTAAATGTTACAATTTACATGGAGCTTTTAGACCCTAAAAAAACTTTCTAGTCGATTGAATTTACCTGAAAATGATTATGATTATGGCATCGTGTTGTTTGGAAAGCAAACTGCTGTCACTTCTATAAACACCCAGTGTATTTTTTAAGCTTCTTTTGACTCGATGTCAGGCTAAGTTTAAGCAAATGTTGATCTGATAACTTGTGCGAAACAGATTTTAGATGGCGAGTATTTTTTTTTTTTCGTTAGATAGTCTTGCTGCATAATAAACCTCGTAATAAACAACTTTTTACTTGGGGCTTATCTTCTCGTGTGAATCTATTCCGTAAGGTGCCACCCACAAATGACGTGACATTTGAGGGAGTCTAAAGATGTGTGAACGCCGAACAAAGCTACGTCATTTGCGGGTGGTGCAAACACGCATTTAATTTATTACAAAAAAAAACAGTGTTTCCGAAATTTCGTAGAAAACGACTCGTTCAGCCATATTTCTAACGAAAAAATCAAGAACAAAAAATGATCTGCCGATACCGATGAATACATACAACCACCTTCAGCTATTTTGTCACCCACACGATAGCACACATCACCAACATTGACGTGTTAAAATGTTGCGCGTATTCTTACACAAACACAATCAAACACTGTTTTTCGTCGTTGTCAAATGCATACAAGTTCATAACAACCGCGATTTTCACAACAATTGTTTGTCTGGTGTTAAAAGAATATAGCTGCGTAATAAACAAGGGTTTTTTAAGTTCATACAAAGGAAAACAAAGACACAATTTTAACCACAAAACATGTATTAAACGTTAATTGTTATACACGTTTTTTATTTATATATTGAAAATGGAAACAAAAAAACTGAAAAGAGTGGATATGTTGCAAACACAATTATATGAAAGCGAAAAATAATTTTTATGGGGAATATAAGCAAAACCAAATATATTGTTATTTATAGTGGATAAAAATTAAATTAAAATAACTGAAACAGAAAAACAAACGCTTTTAGACTTCCAGTTTATGACGAATAATTCAAGTAAACAAGTAAACACAAACAGTATAAGTCATTCATACCAAATGGATTGAAGAAAATCATTGCAAAAAAAAAACTATTAAAAAAGTAAGAAACTGGTATGTAGATAAAGGGATATGAATTTGTTTATAAATTTACCAGGAAATATTACTGCAAAATATTAGTTAAATAAGCTGCAATGTGAAAACCAAAACACAAATCACATAGACGCATGTAAAGTTTTAAAACTAATTCAACAACAACAACAAAAAAAGAATGAAGCATTAACGTAGTGGTAAATTTATAAGGAACGCTTACACTTGACAACATGAGCGAAGCAGCATGCGTGAACAAATACAACAGCAACATAAAATGTAGGTACTTGAGCGAGTTTGAAAGTGATGGCTTTTTCCAAACAACAAACACAAACAAACGAAAACGAACAAAAAGAGCGTATCTTATAGTTGTTATAATCAAATAATGGGTATAACATCCAGGCGTTGCAGCGTTAAATTAGTAAAACAAATAAAAAGCAGCATACACAACCAACTAATTGAGTAAAACAAAACATCGGCAGAAAAAAAAAACTCCCACTCAAGCATGGAGGGATCTCATACACACAAACACACACAAACAAAACCTGTTGAATGTAGTGAAGTTTTTCGTAACAACCCTCGTGCGCAAGTAAGCAAAAAGCATCCAAGTTAAAACAAAAGTAAACAGAAAAAAACATCCGTCAAGTGAGCGATTGGAAGGTAAGGGAGCGTTCTTTTATTACGTAACGCGAAAAATCGGACTTTTGGACCCCCTCCCCCCCTCTCGTAACAAAATTTCCATACAAATTTTAAAAAATTTGTATGGAGCGTGACACGGCCTCCGACCCCCCCTCCCCCCCTACTGCGTTACGTAATAAAAGAACGCTCCCTAAACATCTATTTTCAGTTTTAAACTTCACGTGTGAAATGAATTGTTGCAGCAAACAAAAACACATCCACAAACAAAAAAGAAAATTAGTAAATTGTTAAACAAAATAAAATACACAAACAAAAAAAAAACACATACACACCGATGCAGTTAACAAATTAGCTTCGTTTGCTTTCTCCTTAATCAAACGTAATCTTAACAAGCGTAAATAAAAAAAACACACTCACAAACACACACCTACACATACAAGGTACTATTGGAAATCACTTACTGAAAATTGGCGACTAACGAAACAAATTTCCACCTGCAAACGCTCACTTACATTTTTAAAACAAAGCAATAAGTAATATAATTGATAACAAGGAAAATAGTTATTAAATCAACTTTACATAAATTGTAGAAGTTTAAAAGAAAACGATAACAGTTAAATCTGCAGTAAACGAAAAACACCTACATAAAGACACAAGCACACACAAGAAGAAAAGAAGAAAATAGCAGCTAGAGGCATCAATTTGATTTTCTTTTCTTACGTCTAAATTGGAGAAAAAAAATCGATACAAAGCATACAACGCCGGAGGATTAAAACCAAAAAAAAAACAATACAAAAATGTTGTTTTTATTTTGATTTCCAGACCTTTTTTCTAGTTATCATTTAAGGTGAGCATCATATTCAGTAAGCGCGTTTGTATTTATAATTTTAAGGGCAAGAGATGCAAATAAACCATTACAGACACAACATGAACTATTAGCATAAATTCGAATGTATGTATAAATTTTTAAGATAGGCATTAACAAGGAAAAAGACAACAAAAAATGAAGAAAAAAAAACAGAGTTATATACTAAAAGATATTGATTGTTGACAAATGAGATTGTCTTGCGTAGTATGTTGCGTTTGCTGTCTCATTTTTAATAAAAACTGAAAGGAAATAAAAAAAATAATAAAAGGATTAAAAAATAAGGAAAAAACTTTTTTGTTAACTATTATACATATATAGATTTGATTTTATATATATACCTATATATCATTCTCATTACAAAGCATATATAGAATATGAATAAACTGATTCTAAACAAGGAAAACAAAAGGCGTTTCATTCATACGATCCGAAGGATGACCTTTAAAAATTGGTAGAGTTTGGTAAAATTTATGAGTGATGAGTATTTGCTTTGTTTAGTTTGGGAATTTTCTCGCCCTTTCATTTAATTCATTAGAAAATACTTACCACATTATTGAAAATAATTTAGCAATATTTTATACATTAAAATCCATTTTTTCGAGAAGAAATTGAAATTAGGAGCGCGAGCTCTAGCTCGGACTTTATGCAAGATGGCAAATCTTGATTTAAGATTAAATTTCGTCATAGATTGCATTTGAAACCAACGTGACTTCCACTTGGAAACCAAAGGACAAGTCGATTGGGGCAAATCAAAATGAAATTCATTTGAATCTCACGAAAACACCGTGACAAAAATAAGTGAATGATTTTTTGCCAATGATCAGCTGGAACTGAGTGATTTTTACATTCATTTGAAATGAAGTGTGAGAGTTCAAACGCAACAACCGGTTCGAACATGGAACCGGTTGTTGCGTTTGAAACGGAATTTGTATACGATTCTGATTAGATTCCGTTTCAGAAATTGGATTGATTTGACTGGGCTGGTGCATACTACACTGAAAAAACCCAACATAGCAAAATCAATTTTTTTTTCACGTGAGCTAGTCCGAAAACAAACACGATAACTTCACGTGCTTTTCCTTTGACTCTCACATGCTTTTCATTTCAAATAAATGTGAAAATCACTCAGTTCCAGCTGATCATTGGCAAAAAATTATTCCCTTATTTTTGTCACGGTGTTCACGTAAGATCCAAATGAATTTCATTTTGACTTACCCCAATCGGCTTGTCCTTTGGTTTTGAAGCGTAAGTAACGTGAGAATCAAATGAATTTCATATCGATTTGCCCCAATCGACTTGTCCTTTAGTTTCCAAGTGGAAGTCATGTTGGGTTCAAATGCTTAAAGCAAGATTTGCCATCTTGCATAAAGTCCGAGCTAGAGCTCGTGCTCCTAATTTCCATTTCTTCCCGGAATTTAATGTATAAAATATTGCTGGAGTATTTTTAATAATATGGTAAATATTTTCTAAAGAGTTCTTTGCAATCTTTAATTCTTATATAGCAGAAAATTTCTAATATTTCCACAGGTAATCACGGGTAGGATAAATTCCGGCGAAACCTAGGCATTCCCATGGAAGAGAACTTTCCAAGACCCCCGTCCAGGCTTGTTCCGGTGTGTGAGAGTGTGAGAGATCTGGTGTGTGGCATAGAAGTCAATTTTCGCTGATCGTCCAGAATGTGCATCTTTTTTTTTTAAGGCTCTGGAAGGAATCATCCCACGCAGAAAAATGTTTTGTAGAATCAGCCTGTACGAGGTTTTGAATCAACAAAATTTTTGTTGAATATAATCAACGCCGATTTTGCGTTTAAACAAACAGAAGCAGTTTACATATAGTGATTATTTTTTCATTTCATTTTACTATTTCTGGATCCTGAATTCAGAACCATCATTGACAGTCATTGCCCCAAAAGTGAAGGACATCATCTACCACCTTAAGTGTGAATCGTTCTCGAAAAAGTGAAGTTTCTAATTAGCGCCTAAACTCCCAAGCTTGAGAAAAGGGGGGAATTTACATACAAATTCCCCCTTTTTCTCGAGCTTGGGAGTTAAGCGTTTTTCATGTTACATGAATAAAGGCAAAAATCGAAAAGATATTAAACGTATATTTATTTTACAATCACAAATATAGAATAGACAAAAAATATGCTTCAAAAAATCTTCTCTTGAAAATGAAAAGAAATTCATTTGATTTTAATGTGCGGTGTGTGCGGTCCATTTCTTTCTCATAAATATTTCATGTGATAATCATGTCGTATGGGGCAAATTCACGTGTGAAACATGTAATATTGCTATGTGACTTTCTTTCAGTGTACACATATATGCATATATGCTTTTTAAGTGCATCTCCAGCGCGGGTAGCAAACATCGAAGCAAATCAAATTTGCACCCGACGTCAACCCAACCGCGGTACCTGTCGCGGTAGCAAATTTGCTCTCAGTTCTTCGGGATTTCACTTTGCTACCCGCTATTCTGCTGGTTTGCTACTGCAGCAAATGGAATGATGCACGGAAAACTGAATCATGCACGGAAAAAAATATTTTTTTATGTATAAAAAAATTTAAAAAATGACAAAATTTTAAAAAAAATCAAAGACAGTTAAAAAACTATAAAAATTTAAAAAAATAACAAAATTAAAAAAAAAACTTTTAAAAAATAAAAAAAAAATAAAAAAACTCAAAAAATAAAAAATTACAAAATTAAAAAAAAAATTCAAAAAAATTTAAATAAAAAATTTAAATAAAATTTAAAAAAATAAAAAAAAATCAAAAATTAAAAAAAAAATCAAATAAAATTTAAAAAAATAAAAAAAATCAAAAATTTAAAAAAAAAATAAAAAATTAAAAAAAATTAAAACAATTTTAAAAAATTTAAAAACAAAAACCAAAAAAAAAGGTAAAAATTAAAAAAAAATAAAAATTTAAAACACATATTTTTTTTTGAATTCAAGAAAAATTCAAAAATTTCAAAATTAAAAAAAATAACAAATTGAAGGAAATTCAAAAAAATTAAAAATTTCAAAAAAATAGAAAAATATTAAAAAAATTGGAAAATTAAAAAAAAATAAAAAAAACTGAAAAGATTGAAAAAAAAATTGAAAAAAAAATAAACAGGAATTGAAAAAATAAAAAAAATAGCTATTTAAATACCGGGTGCTGAAAATACATAATCCGTAACGTGATTTTCGAATGCGCCTAACTGCTCCTCACTACTACAACTACACTACAGCTGTACACTGAAAAAAACCAACATAGCAAGTTCACATGTTTTTTCACGTGAGCTAGTCCAAAAACTAACACAATGAATTAACATGCTTTTCCTTTGACTTAGACATGACTTTCATTACAAATGCACGTGAAAACTGCGTCAGCTACATCCATCTTGATCCATTCTTTTTTCATGGGATTTTCATCCTAGATTCACGTGAATTGCACTTCGATTCACCCCAATTGACTTTTCCTTTAGGTTCCAAGTGAATTTCACGTTACTATCGAATGTTTTGATATTGAAGTTCGAAAAGAAAAAAAAAGTCTAAGTCAAGATGGCCACTCACATTAAATCTGAGTCAGAGCTCTCGCGTTAAAATTGGATTATTCGCCAGAAAAGAGGGTTTTTTTTCGCGACAATTGTGGCAGGAATATTTCTAAAACTATGGTAAGTATTTTCTAAATAGTTCTTTGGACAAAAACTTATGCCTAACCATTTCTTAAATCATATTTCCAGGGAATTATCGTCTACTTCTCGCCGCCGCTGCCTCAAAATTTTTTAAGTATCTGCACAACATTTTTTTGTGGATGATGACTCACCCCCATCGAGGCATGTTTATGATGGTCAACGAGGATCCGGAAATGTCCAAGGAGACCCGCGAGAGTCCCGGTGTGTGGCACAGGAGCACGGCTTGCTGCTCATACGGAGAGCATTTCTTGTGTGAAGTGTGAATGAAAAAGTGATGTGTATGTGTATTCTCGAAGAAGACTAAAAGTGTTATAAATATTTAAAAAATAAATGGAAAACTTATGAATGCACGAAATGCATTTTTCTTTCAAAACATGAATATAAAAAAGAAAAAGAAAAGGTTACCAGAAATCTTCACTTGAAAAGCAATTGAAAAACATTTGATTTTAAAGTGAAATCCATTTAATTTTCATAAGCATATCTTATGAAAGTCACGTGAAACGACACATGAAGCTAACGTGATTTTCACTTGGTTTGAGCATGCAGCGCGATGATAATTTTCTATGTGATTTACACATGACTTTCACATGCAAAGTGGTATGGGGCAGATTCATGTGTAAAACATGTAATATTACTATGGGCCTTTCTTTCAGTGTAGACATAAACAAAGTAGAAGGCTTTGTTCAAGCTCAAGCGTGATATATTTTTTGCTGCTGAAGTGACTTGTTTTGAAACATTTTGGTTCTGTCGCTGAAAAATTAAGTGGTTCGCGATCTTTTTGTTCGTAAACTCAGCGATGGGCGGAAAAAAGAGGCCTTTTTTATTTTCCACGTGACGAAAGATTGCGTCAGAAGTGAGTGGAATTTTGTGAATCAGAAGAACAACCGAATGGAAGTTCCGAGATTGTTATTTGATTTTGTAATTGTAATTGTAATTTATTGGTAACGATATTCTGTAAGTTTACACTTTGTATCAGGGCAAGGGAGGATTATGTATCTTTGAAGTGCCGTGATAGTATCGGAGTAAGATTATTCTATATTATTTGGCAGGTGCCAAATGCCAAATCTCGATTTCATCCCTCTTCTTAAGATTTGTTGACTTCGAATACCTCAAAAGCTCGACTCATTTTTTTTAATCCTGACAAAATAAATTATAGATCGATTACAATACTTGCCACTTCTTGGTATCATTTTGCAAACAGTAAATTGGTTCCACTTTGACAATTCTAAATTGAAGCCACTTTGCGAACCACTATTCTGCACCCAGTTTAAATTAAAAAAAAACAACAACAATTAAGCTATTTAATCGCATTTTTGATTTTTCTTATTTTTGGATTTTGGTATTTTTAAATTTTCGAATTTTTGCATTTTTGAATTTTCTAATGTTTGAAAAAATATAAGCTATTTTAAAACATTTTTGAATTTTAAAATTTTCGAATTTTTGACTGTTTGATTTTTTTAATTTTAATTTTTTGAATTTTTAAATTTAAAAATAAAATAAAAAAAAACTAAAAAGATTGAAAAAAATTGAAAAAAAATAAACAGAAATTGAAAAAATAAAAATATAAAAAACACATTTTTGAATTTTTGTATTTTTGAATTTTAAAATTTTCGAATTTTTGACTTTTTGAATTTTCATTTTTTTTTTAATTTTTTAATTTTTAAATTTTTGAATCATACACAAGAGCAGACATACAAAAATCTTCGACACACGCATTTAAAACTTTGCCCCCGGCAGGTACCGACACATATTTTTTTTTCTACAGATGAACTTGAGATCAAATTTGATACCTGCTTTGCTACACGCGGTGGAAGACTCGGGGGCAAACTCGAGAGCAAATTTGGTGGGAATCAAATCGGGTAGCAAATTGTTTAACTTTCGACATTTTGCGAAAAATAAAATTCTTTGAAATTTTCCATAGGATTCAAAAGTTTAATAAACTTTTAGCATTTCTAGGCATGAATCAACACATAATTATTTATTTTCAAGGTAAACGAGAGCAAAAAATGATAAAAACCCATATTTGCCCCCCGCGGTGGGCTTGTTTCGGTGGCAAATTTGCTACCCTAGCGGTGGGGATGACGGAGTTTTTTCAAGGTGGCAAATTTGATCTCGGTATTCTTGAGCCGGGTGCAAATTTAATTTGCACCCAGCGCTGGAGATGCCCTAACTTGAACAAATTTTAAAATGAATAAAAGATTCATCCAATATTATTTAAGAATTGAAAAAAAAATAAGGCTGGTACAAATATTTTTAAAAGTTTTTGTCACCCCCCCCCCCCTTCAAAATTGGCCCAAAAAATCAGGGGGCAAAAAAAATATTTTTACAATAAACTTCAAAATTTCAATGAAAATTCAAGTGCAACCAGCTGAAATCAAATTAAAATACATTCTCCTGCGTTTAAAATCATTTTTAGCATGTTTGGGTTTATTAAAAAATCTTAAGATTTTTTGAAAATTTTCGATGCAAAATCTTTTTTTTCGATACAATTTATGTTTTTGTCAGATCTTAGATTTTTTGAAAACTTATGATTGCAAAACAACTGAACTAGTGTAAAATGCATTTTAAAACACTTTTTTCATTGAAATGTGAAGATTATGGCTTGTTATTTAAATTTTTATATTTTTTTATTTTTTTTGCCCCCCCCCCCCCCCCCCTTGACCTCGGCCAGGGCCGAGGGACCAAAAACTTTTTTAAATATTTGCATCGGCCTAAGCAAAAAATTAAAAATTAATGGATGGGGATGCAGTTTCTGAAAATCCGCAAAGGGGTGAATGGATCGCAAAAGGTAGAGAAACACTGGATTAAACCATCGGTGTTTCAGTGTGCAACATTTACTGTGTTCCGTTTTCGCAAAAAGTAATGCCCTTTTGCAGTAACGTGTAAAGTACACCCTAAAATAATTATTAGCTGAACAAGTGCAAGTGTCCATAACCGTGCACAACCTTCAAACTGTCAAAATAAAGTTTGTTTTGATTTTTGTTGCGTCCTTTCGCGAAGCAAGTTTCGGCGAATCAAATTTTCGATTTTCTTCGTTCGGATTGTCCTGCCAATGGCACACAGTGGGGGAACCCCGTCCGTAATGGACAACAGCACGTACTACGGCCAGGACGAGCTAGGTAAGTGGTTCATTGTCGTTTGAGTTTCGAGCTTCACACTACAATCCGCTTTTTCTCCCTACGGCAGATGCCTCCGACGATTCCGGCGCGGACCAGGTGCTGAAGCCGGGTTTGCCACTGCGCGAGCAGGACCGCTTCCTGCCGATCGCCAACATTACCAAAATCATGAAGAAGGGCATTCCGGCGAACGGGAAGATCGCAAAAGATGCGCGCGAGTGCGTTCAGGAGTGCGTGTCGGAGTTTATTTCGTTCATCACGTCCGAGGCCAGCGAGCGGTGCCATTTGGAGAAGCGCAAGACCATCAACGGGGAGGACATTCTGTGTGCCATGTACACGCTGGGCTTTGACAATTACGTCGATCCGCTGAAGGAGTATTTAACGAAGTACCGAGAGGTGGGTGATTAAGCTGCGAAACGGATTCTTTTGTTAAAGTGTGACTAATCTTGCCACCCATTTCAGAGCATAAAAGCGGAACGATCAAGCCCGGAACAAACGCCGGAGCACCAGGAGCAGTACGAAGTTATCAATCAGGACTTTAGCTGTGAGTCGTGATTGACAAAAAATGTTTGATCATCCTTGCCACATACCTTACAAAAAATTATCAAAAAACATTTAACAATCATTTCATTCTTTCTACAGCGGTGCAACCGTCCAACTCTTCCGCCACCGTCGCGACCGCGGACGTGCTCTACCAGAGCTCGGATGGGACGTACTTTTTGAAAAGCAACTCGTTTCAGTAGATTCAACGAGGATTTTCGTCGTATCGTGTGTTAGGTAGCTTAGTCGGTAAGTTTAATTTGGAGAGTTTTTATTTGCCATTCATTCCCGCGATTGTGGAATAAAGCAAAAAAATGTGGCGCATTTTAAGGATTTACCAATCGTATTATTCCTCGTTCTTCGAAAGCCAGACATTGTGAACAGGATACACTTATAACTTATGTATAAGAAGGGAAAAACCTCAAGTATAAAAATATGTTTTATTACTTTATCAATTATCCTGCCAACGGATTCGCATGAATGGTGACACTGTTTATCCGTTTTTCCACCACGGGTCGGTACGTTTTCGGATTGACCGCAAGTTTTTCCAGCTCATCCAACGCCTCGAAGCCGTCTATCACCCTGTAACAAAAAGAAATGATAAAATCAACAAACTTCCTCCCAAACCCTCACCAGGCTCCACAACTCACTTCCCGAACAGTGTGTACTTGAGGTCCAGCGCCGGTTGGGCCGCGTACGTGATGAAAAACTGGCTCGCGTTCGTGTTCGGCCCGTTGTTGGCCATCGAGATCATGCCGCGCTCGTTGTGCTTCAGCCCGTCCCGGAACTCGTCCTCGAACTTGCGCGCCCAGATCGACTGACCGCCCTTGCCCGTGCCCGTCGGGTCGCCCGTTTGCACGATGAATCCCTTGATGTTCCGGTGGAAGATGGACCCGTTGTAGTAGTTGCTTCCGCACAGGGCCAGAAAGTTCTCGCACGTTTTCGGGCATTCCTCGCAGAACAGCTCCAGCTTGATGTCGCCGACGTCGGTGTGCAGGGTGGCGGACTGAAGAGGTGAAACTGAATTTAGTTAAACATCCGAAATTTATGGTAAAATCTTTATTTTACATACCATTTTGAATTTTAAACGTTTGATTTGAAGTTTTGTGTTTGATTTTTTTTGTTTGGAATGCACTGAGAGAGAAGTGTTGGTAAACATCGGAATCAAAGAGCTCGATTAGTTTCGAGCAGTGAGTCATACACGTTTAATTTGTTTTACCTTTCGCCGATCTCATATATACGTTAGTTTAAATTAATACAGATAGGGGAAATATGCCCATTTTAAGCCTAATCGTGAAATTAAAAGTGAGAGTGTGTGCAACATGGAGTTAAACTTTCTGTGCAGTTTCTGTGAAGGTTCCCATGGCACTTCGAAAAGTTTAACTCCATGTTGCACGCACACACTCTCACTTTTAATTTCTCGCGGTCGTGTTTGAATGATGCTGATTGAAAAACCAAGTACACCGAGTACACACAAAGAAAAAATACTGTAAATTTAGAAAGATCGTTCGTTGGATTCAAAGTTCGCGTTGGTGAATATTCGTAGTAAGTCTAGAAAGTTCAAACTTTTTAATTTAAAAGTTGGAAAGTTTTTGATACTACAATGCATTTCTAGAACAAAATCGTTGTATCGGTAAAAGTTTTTTACTTTTAATATAAGAAAAAACTTTGTATGGCAAGAATAAATAACATTTAACATTACAGTGATGATTCCCGAAAAATGTGATGGATTTTATTTCAATATTTTGATATTAAAACAGTATGTTTTCATTCTTTTTTTGTATTTAACGCATCTGCTTATCATTGGCCAACTTCCGCGTCCAAGCTGTACCGATTCTTACGGTACGACAAGCTTGGAGGAGTTGGCCATGGGTTATTGATTCGGGAAGGGAAGTCGACGTTTTCCGGCTGTGTAGTGAAGCGCCTGAACTTTAAGTTTCCGATCACTTTGTCCTCCTTCGAGAATGACACAGATGTTGCCAACTCGTCGTCAACGTTCATCCGTCTGAAGCTGATGAGTGTTTGCGGGCGGGAATGGAGCATTTCCATTCGAGCAGTTTTTGCTTTTTTCTACAATGTATTTTTTATGGAGCGAACTGTCAAAAACTGGTCGACTGCGGGTGCTCCATTGTTTCAAATGGAGCACTTCCATTCGAGCAGTTTTTGCTTTTTTCTACAATGTATTTCTTATGGAGCGAACTGTCAAAAACTGCTCGACTGCGGGTGCTCCATTGCGAGCAGTTTTAAATTTTTAGAACTGGCGGAAATGAAACTAGAACACGATGCTCGCAACGCGCTGATCTAAACAGGGATGCCACATTTGAAGATTTTCGAGCACAGGTTCAATGCTCAAACGTATTGTTTTGCCATGTTATTCGATGATTTTTAATTAAAATAATTACTCACGAAAAAGGTAACAATGTTTTGCTTCTTTTGCCAAAAACAGATTTGTTAAATATTATTTTGCCATCAAGTTAAACTTATTTGCGTTTTTGTGATGTGCCCTAAAATCTTCAAAATCTGGCATGTCTGGATCTAAATGTTGAATAAAGAAATGCTTTTAATTGTGTGCGAATGATTATCAACACAGCATCATAGTGTGTGTGTAAGAACACGTGGATATCTCTATCCAGGTTTTTAAGCGAAGATGGCGTTCTGATGGTGAACATACAAAATGTCAAAATCGCGCAGTAGCACCAACATTAGAAAACAAATGTGGCTGTCATGCCATGGCACACTGCTTTCGGAATATTGGTACCACTGCGTGATTTTGACATTTCGGGCGTTCACCATTAGAACGCCATCTTCGCTTAAAAACCTGGATATATCTAATTTTTTTAAAACTGATTGCTATTCCAGTTCCAAATCGTCTCACGTTTGAAACAAACTCGTCGAGCAGTTTTATTTCGGTTTCAAAATACTGCTTGAAAAATAAAACTGCAACTCCGCGTTGCGGGTGGTCTGTTTCAGTTCTATTTGAAAAATGAAACAGCTAGAACAAAGTAGAGCCGCGTTGCAAGCAGTCTAAGCGTTTGAAAGTAAACGAAATGGAGCACCCGCAGTCGAGCAGTTTTTGACAGTTCGCTCCATAAGAAATACATTGTAGAAAAAAGCAAAAACTGCTCGAATGGAAGTGCTCCATTGGCTAGACACTCTCAATACTCACCGGTGACTTCTTCGATATTACAGGTAGACGTTCTTGACTGGTTCGTCGGATCTCGCTCCAACCTCTTGAAGTAATCCAAGTACGACAGCTGCGGCTTTCGTACAGACGGTCCTTCCAGAACTGGTGCAAACTGTTCTTCCGGATGTTTAGGTAATGCTCGTCAAACATGTCCCGCAGTGAGAAATGGACTGCGGACCCTCGAGACATCCCACACTGTCCCGTCATCACTTCCGGCACATATTGCTGCTGATGCTCGTAAACCGCCGGCACCGCGCTAACCACTGATTATGCCGCTTCTCGTCGTTTTCCTCTTCCGTCGGATTCCTCTCCTCAACGTTAAAACCTGGTTGTGGCCGCGTCCGGATTTGATTCGCTTCGTGGACAACTCACTCACCACCGGCACTACCAAAATGTTTGTTTACATGTTGGACTTTGGCGTACACGGTTACACGAGACCGACAAAATGAAAGAAATTGTACAGTAAAAGTTAAAACCTAGGTTAAATTTTTTAAATCAGTTAGCAATAAGATTTTCAAAAAACTGTAGCAGTAAAAGTTTTCATATTAAAAACAAGATAAATACTTTTAATGTAGTAAATTTTGACCACCTTTTATTTCAACAGTGAGTTACTTTTGCCATTACAGTAATATTTTTTTTGTTTGTAGAGCAAATTTTTGTGAACATTTCTGTTTATTTTCACTTTTATTAAAAGTTATGCTATTCCTTTTACAAGCATTTAAAAAAAATAAATCCAAATGCGTTCTAATCAGTCGAGTGCATTGGGCCACGCACATTTTCCGTTTTTTGATGGTGCTTGCTAATGGAGCACCCGCAGTCGAGCAGTTTTTAACAGTTCGCTCCATAAGAAATGCATTGTAGAAAAAAGCAAAAACTGCTCGAATGGAAGTGCTCCATTATTAACATTTTTCGGGATTATTTTTCAAGTGAGTGACTAACTAATGTGCGAAAGAACATGTTGCCGGTAGTTGGAAGCAATTTTGTATCTTAAGCGCTTTGGAATCGTTAGCGCAAGTGAAAAGATATTGATGGCGACTTTCGTTAAGCAGTTAACCTCTGATCTTGCGTGTAAATGTGTGTGCCACCAAAATGATGAGAAATGGTCTCGCAAAATAGAAATTATGATCAAAAGTGCATTAAATTTGATCTTTTTGACCAGTAAATGGCATAAATTTGCGTGCCTACTCGAGGCGGTGCTGTTGCTGGTAAGTTTATAGCCTAAATAGTATTTTTGGAGCATTAATCGAGCATCAAACTCTCCATATGACAAAGATAGGTGTTTGATTAGAAAAGGTACATTTCCACTACTTCACTTGCGTTTGTCTCAGCTTGTTGTTTTTGCATATTGCGCGTATTCCCGGCAGTGCGTGGCCGAATGGTTACGCTGTCCGCTTTGTAAGCGGATGATTCTGGGTTCGATTCTCATCTGCTGCAACCTTCCATCGGATGAGGAAGTAAAATGTCGGTCCCGGCCTTGGTTGTCAGGCCGTTAAGTCATTCCAGGTGTAGGAGTCGTCTCCATGCCATAAGTACAAACAACACACCAAACCAAGCCTACTCCGGTGGAATCGCTGGCGGCGGTTGGACTCGCAATCCAAAGGTCGTCAGTTCAAACACTGGGGTGGAAGGTTCCTTGGAGTAGAAAGAGGTTTAGGTGCTCTCCCCATTCAAGCCTTCGGACTCCTAGGTTCTTGCAGAAACTTGCAATAGAGACCACAAAAGACCCGGGGGTCGTTAATGTGGATGGTTTGATTTTTGCGTATTCCCGAAAAAGAAACGCGGCATACCAGCCTCGAAACGACGCGCCGCACATTCGGCAAATGCGCGCTGTCAAATCCCATACTGTGCATTTTGTTTTTGTTGATCTTCTTCTGCGAATTGCATGACATTTTTGCCGGGAATGTTTTTTATTGCACCAAAAGTGCAGTGTCTGCGGCACATTCTGAAATTCCGCGCGGCGTGTACCATCGGAAGAAACGGACAATATGGGACTTTGATGCAAACATGGGCAGTTTAGGACCCAAATTGTTTGTTTAAAAAAATGTATTTAACGCTTCTGCTTCCGATTGGCCAACTTCGAGTCCTAGCTGTACTGTTCCTTACGTCCAAAGACCCCAGGGTTTGCCCTAAGCTTTTGCTCGATTTCAAGTTCCTTACACGGAATACCATTCGGAATCGGCTACAACACAACCGTCCTTTTCTGCGCAATCACGTTTGATAAATAAAGATAAGACGTAAACAAACAGCTTGAAGTTTCAAAACGTCAAAATCTGCACTCTTAAACAAGTTATTTTGAATTTCATATTTAAAAAAGTTGAATCAGGTCTCAAAGTTCCGGAGCCGATCCAAAATCGCTCCGAAAAACCTGAAGTAGCACTCTCTAAAACCATTTATGGGCGTTATAGGGTTTACTCAAACGATGAGTAAAAATGTAAAAAAGTATATAAAAAATAATCACCGTGTAAACATTCGAGCAGTTTTGACAACCGCGCATATCAGCTCCGACGCATGACATTTCGCGAGCTGTCAACTGTCGCGCGGCACATGCAGCAGCAGCAGCAGTAGCAGCACGCACGCATTTTTCGCCTTCCTCTCGCGTGCAAAAAAAGTCAACCGCGGACACTCCGAGCCCCCGAAGGTACAAACCAGAAAGTTGTGGTGTAAAGATGGCGGCCGTCGAAACGAAACCGGTCCCGGTGCAGGACAAACCGGAGGACGCAGTCAACGATGAGAATGCCGACGAGAACGTTCCGGACGAGAAGAAGAAGAAGAACAAACCCAAACGACCGAAGAAGACTGGTGAGTGCTCGGTGGGGAAGGGTGGGAAAGGGGTGGTGGGTGGCAGAGTAGGTTGTGGGTTGAGAGGTGGTAAAAGTGGCGTAAACAACAAAAACAGAGGAATGAGGTTTTTGCGACTTCCTGGTGTTGACCAGCAGACCGCAAAAATGGACCGTTGTGGGGTTGTTTTTGATAGTGGAGGGCGCTCGCTCACCCTTCCGGCAGTCGGCGATGGTGTCCACTTGAGAGATGCACTTGTGGTTGATACATTAGAGCATTAGAGTTGATTTTGTACGGGAAAGTTGTTTATCATTGAATTATAATTTTCTGCGAGCTCAAGTTATGAATCATGCACCATGACCAGGTGGATGTAATAAAAATATAATTAATATGTAGGTTAGATACATACTATTCTACCTTACGCGCTTTAGATCGTGACAAAATAGTCTCTCATTCGTGCAAGAACTTCCTTAATAGCCATCTTTTCTTCTCCTATTTTTGCAGCTGCCGAGAAGGCCGAAGCTGCCGTCTTGAGGGAAGCTCAAGCCGAAAAGGAAGCTGCGGAGAAGGCGGCCCGTGCCGCCGAGAAGGCAGCGGCCAAGGAAACGGCAGATAAGCAGAAAAAGGAAGAAGCCCCGGTGGCGGCCAAGGAAGCCGGCGACGAAGATGACGATGACGAAGAGGATGGCGGTGCGGCCGGCGCCGATGGAGCCAAGAAGAAGAAGAAGCGTAACCGCAACAAGAAGAAGACTGCTGGTGCGTCGACTGGCGGCAAGGCGGTCAAGCCAGAGGTTCCCATTGCGGAGCAGTTCAAGGACGGTAAATATCCGGAGGGTGAGATCATGCAGTATCCGGATGCGACCACCGCCAAGGATCGGTTCACGAGCGAGGAGAAGCGTGCCCTGGACCGGATGCATCTGGACATTTACAACGAGCTGCGTCACGCGGCCGAAGCGCACCGACAGACGCGACAGTACATGCAAAAGTGGATCAAACCGGGCATGACGATGATCGAGATCTGCGAAGAGTTGGAGAATACCGCACGCAAAATGATCGGCGAAAAGGGGCTGGAGGCTGGTTTGGCCTTCCCGACGGGATGCTCTCGGAACCACTGCGCTGCGCATTACACGCCAAACGCCGGTGATCCGACGGTGCTGATGTACGACGACGTGACCAAGATCGACTTCGGAACGCACATCAAGGGACGGATAATCGATTGTGCGTTCACGCTGTCGTTCAACCCGAAGTACGACAAACTGCTCGAAGCGGTCAAGGACGCCACCAACACCGGAATCCGGGAGGCCGGCATCGACGTGAGGTTATGCGACATCGGAGCGGCCATCCAGGAGGTCATGGAGTCGTACGAGGTGGAACTGGACGGAAAAACGTACCAGGTGAAGAGTATCCGCAACTTGAACGGCCACTCGATCAGTCCGTACCGCATCCACTCGGGCAAGACGGTGCCGATCGTGAAGGGCGGCGAAACGACCCGCATGGAGGAGAACGAATTCTACGCCATTGAAACGTTCGGCTCGACTGGCCGCGGAATTGTGCACGACGACATGGACTGCTCCCATTACATGAAGAACTTTGAAGCTCCCTTCGTGCCACTGCGACTGCAATCGTCCAAGCAACTGCTCGGCACGATCAACAAGAACTTTGGCACGCTGGCGTTCTGCAAGCGATGGTTGGACCGGGCCGGAGCCACCAAGTACCAGATGGCCCTCAAGGACCTGTGCGACAAGGGCGTCGTCGAGGCGTACCCGCCGCTGTGTGACGTCAAGGGTTGCTTCACGGCCCAGTACGAGCACACGATCATGCTGCGTCCCAGCTGCAAGGAGGTCGTCTCGCGCGGTGACGATTACTAGACGCGACACAAACCATTTTAACACGAATCGTGCAGCCTATTGAGAAGAGTATAAAGTCAAAAGAGAGACGTTGCCTTCCCCCCACTTTTCATCAACACGCAACGCACACCCAGTGTGTGGCAACTCGGTAGAACTTGAGTGAGTAGAATAGTTTGGTTTTCTTTTGTTTGGATTGTTTTAACCCATCTCCCGTTCTCTTGAAATCATTTGTGGATAAAGTCATGGCTCGAGCGCAAAGCAGCAAAGTGTCGGAGCGAAATCAATTATTGAAAATATTACTCGTGTACCCGTTGATACGTGAAAGCGGTCGTCTTTTCAATTGTCGGTTCCTGAAACAATCCGAACATCCTTTGTTTGTTTTATAATCGTCGGGATCGTCCACGCTCCAACCAAAAAATAAGATGAAATGAAACACCCTTTCCAATCTCGGGACGTGCTATTCAAGTATCTAAAGTTCTTCGTCATGATGGTTATCTTTGTAGCAATAACACTGCACCTTTTTCACTCAAATCTTTGTCTTTTAGTTGTTTTTTTTTTATAATTTTCAGTCATTGTTTCGATTTTATGAGAGTTTTTCACATTTTTGATATAAACTTAAACCAATAGTTTTTAAAGTCGCAACATAGTTTGGGTCAAAACAAACATCAAAAAAGAGAGAGATCCACAACACAACCGAAATTGGCCACAGAAAAATATTTTTATTCTCAGTGACATTGGCAAAGTTACATGAAACAAAGAAATGAAATCATCTAACCCAATATATTTTAAAAACAAAATAATCTTTCACATTTTTAAAGAATACAAAAAGAAATTGATTGAAAGTACAGCCTGAATCGACGGATAAAAAAAAACACCCAAAAAGTACCTAATCAAATTATACCGACGGCGGATCCCGGAAAAAAAAAAACGGAATCGACGTAACACCTTATAATGTGGCCCTCTTAAACCTTGCGGTTTCGTCAACGGATCCACAGGTGTGTATCGTTCTTTTTGCGACAAGACTCCGCCTCCCTGGTCTCCTAAGTGTGAAGGTATGGCACGGGGAGAGGGCACCGAATACCTATATTTTACACTTAGAATTTTTTGCGTCCGCCTCGGGATTTGAACCAGCGACCTCTGGATTATGAGTCCAGTGCGCGGTCCGATTGATCCACTCAGGCAGACAACGGCGGATCCCTATTATTGAGAATGCCAAAATCGCAATAATACGGCGCAGGAACGCGCTATTTGCTCAGCACAGTTGCCGGCATGTTTGAAGGAAACCAAGCCTACTGCTCTCACGCTCCGGACTCAGCAGAAGTTGATTCAGTCGAAATGAAGAATGAAGTAAAGAGCAAAAACAGTGCTCTATAGGACAAATATGTGATAAGATAAATCGTAATTCAATCGGATATCGACCGTTGAATACCGTATTTCTTGTCAGTTTAGTTCATAGACGTTAACGCATTATTTATTTAAAATTAAATAAATTCTACGTACTTAAAGCTCACGTCGGTGTTAGGGAAGGGTTCATATTGCTTGCAAATTCTCGGCATCTTGATACTAAAAAAATGTATTTGATTTGATGATAAAACTATATGCCAATGTGAAAGTTCCAATAGAAAATTACTGAATAAAATTCGAATCTATTTGGTGAAAAAAGTGGCTTTTTGATTAGTCTGGAAGAAGTTCTAAGTATCACATAATAAGGTTGTAATTTTTGAGTGACGATATTTCGGAAACGATTGGTCCAATTTTTAATGAAAATGAAACTGTTGTTAAATTTTCTGATCTTTCCAATAAAAATTATTTCAAAATATTTAATCAAGGTTTACTTTTGAAAAATGTCTACAAATAGATTATATTTATTATATTTCATAATTTAAACCACATAATAAATTATTTGAAATATTTTATTGAAAAATTCCGAAAATTTCGCAAAAGTTTAGTTTTGTAATATTGAAAATCGAACCAATTGTTTTCGAGATATCGTCAGTGTCACGCACTGCAACGAATTACCCGTGGTAAACTTGACGCAGTAGGCCTGGCCGCTTTAACGTTTGTTATGTTTCAATGCATTCTAAAACAATGGCGCGCCACAAAAGCAAATCTTGAGTTATGTTTTGAAAAGGTCCAATAAACACAATTTTTAATTTTTGGGTGTTTTTAGAAGTGCCTTGAGTCAGGGTCTTCAGGGGCATTCAGAAGCACCCAAAAAGCAAAACATTAAAATTTTGTTCATTAAAACTATAAAAAAATATTTGGGGGCAATGACAAGAAGAAGGCTAAACGTAATCTAGCCTAAGGCTTCTCAAGGATCCCTTCGAAAGATTGGCTGCGTTAGGTTTTGATTAGATTAGATTAGAGATCTACGTTGGGGAAATATATCCTTTCTAATCAAACACCTATCTTCGTCAGATGAAGAGTTTGATGCTCGATTAAAGCTCCAAAAATACTATTTAGGCTATAAACTTACCAGCAACAGAACTTTTGATCATACTTTCTATTTTGCGAGACCATTTCTCATCATTTTGGTGGCACACACATCCACACGCAAGATGAGAGGTTAACTGCTTAACGAAAGTCGCCATCAATATCTTTTCACTTGCGCTAACGTTTTCAAAGCGCTTAAGTTATAAAATTGCTTCCAACCACCGGCAACATGTTATTTTGCACACAAGTTAGTCACTCACTTGAAATATAATCCCGAAACATGTAAATAATTAGCAAGCGCCATCAAAAAACAAACTCGCCAAGTCTTTTGACGTTTGATTTTTGACGACCCATTCCAATCGAAGGCTGAAGAAAACCGTGCGAGAAGCGGAGGCAAATAAAGAACAAAGGGTGGCCACCAACACCACCAACATGCTGGTGCAGCACCTGTTGGAGTGAGCAAGTGCTGCCAGGAAACTTTCTTTATAAATGCTGCTTTTGGTGAGTGTTCGCTTAAAATTTCATCAATTTTGGCAGCACGAAGCAGACCCAAAAGAGCGCTGGAAGAAAAAAAAATGCATTTGGGAAATATTTTTTAAATTTCAAGCAACACTCTACATTATCCATCATCATTCAAATACGACCGCTTATTAGGCTTAAAATGGGTATATTTCCCCTAATTTCGAGTACTGCTAACTTGAGTCTGAGTTGCCAAAAGTTCGATATAATTACAATCTTCTGTAAAAGTGATTGCAATGACAATTTGAAAAATTTATGGAAAGGCATATAAAATTTTCAAATTGAAAATTAATTTGCAATTTTAACAATTGGGTGCTAAAGCCCTATGTAATTTTTTATGTACAACGGTAAAAAACACGATTAAAAACCATTTCTGATCACTTTTTTTCATTATAACGCAAACATTTTTTTTGTCAAGACAACATTTTTTCGATGGATCAACTATGGTCCCTTTGGAAAGAGCTGTCAAGTAGGAGCTTTTCTGTCAAGAAGGACCGCGGGGTTAATTTTTCCAAATTGATTCAAAAATCCATTTTTAACTCTTTGTGGTCGTGCAATGGGTCATTGTACTCAGAAAAATAAGCTTTATCGCTGTAAACAATAATATCAGCAATCTAAGCTTCATTTTAGGACCCAATTCTCCTGACAAAAGATTTATTGCTGGTTGGATAGAGATAGGATCAAAAACACGAGAGTGTCCCCTATATTAAATCATGCAATCCCTAGGAAAACCTAAAAAAGGAATTCGGATATTTTTACACCAAGACCAAAAAAGATCAGCTCGAGTTTTTTTTGTTTGTCCCGTGTACGAAACTCAAAAAAAGTGTGTTGTATTATTCTTTATTCATAGTTCCACTTTCTGGGTAGCAATCTTTGTTTTAAACACTGATCGTAATTGATAATAATAAAATACGTAAAAGTATGCACATTTAGTTCTGTTATTATACTACCGTTTATGTTTTAAGTCTCCTGTCTTCTTCCATTGCGAAAGCGTTGCGCCTCAACCGAATCCACGGGAGGCACACGCTCGCGCGAAGAGGTGTGAGTTACTTGCGCAAAAAAAAAAGTATTATTTTAGTCTGTGTGGGTGTCGCTGTAAGTTTATCGTATTTGCTTACTATGTAAAGAGTTTCTACAATAATAGTAACAAAGGATAAAATATAAACTTGTAATAGTAATAAAATCTTTCCCCGTATATTTTTTTTTCTTTACTTTGCTTTTGCGTGGGGTAAGGAAACCTAAAATCTTGCCCAGATTAAGTTAAAAAGTTTGTTTTTGTTTATACTCTCAAAAAACCCCAAAAATATCTTTTCTTTTCCACGTTCCAGATTTTTGTTTTTTTTTTTAGTTATGTTTTGATAACATCATGATTTCTTTATGTGGGTGTGTGTTCTGTATGTTTAAATTGCTGGTTTATTTTTTTCAATGAAAATTTTTCAGCTTGTTCGGGAAAAAATATGTTCTCTGAACGCTAGTTTGAGAAGGTGTCGCATTACAGGTAAATAAGTACGGTTGGTTGAAGTTTGCTGCAGCTTTTCTTTTAAGTTTGCTCTTTTGCTTTGCAGTAAATAAAATGATTCCGAATCGGTACTTGGTAGATTTCTCTTCTTAGAAGTAGTAGCTCAAAGTTACCAGCTTTAGAGTACTTTTTTGTTTTTTGTTAGGGCATCTCCAGCGCTGGGGTGCAAATCAAATTTGCACCCGGCTCATGAATACCGAGATCAAATTTGCCACCTTGAAAAAACTCCGTCATCCCCACCGCTAGGGTAGCAAATTTGCCACCGAAACAAGCCCACCGCGGGGGGCAAATATGGGTTTTTATCATTTTTTGCTCTCGTTTACCTTCAAAATCAATAATTATGTGTTGATTCATGCCTAGAAATGCTAAAAGTTTATTAAACTTTTTAATCCTATTCAAAATTTCAAAGAATTTAATTTTTCGAAAATGTCGAAAGTTTAACTGTTTGCTACCCGATTTGATTCCCACCAAATTTGCTCTCTAGTTTGCCCCCGAGTCTCCCACCGCGCGTAGCAAAGCAGGTATCAAATTTGATCTCAAGTTCATCTGTAGAAGAAAAATATGTGTCGGTACCTGTCGGGTACTCATTTTCTGATACCCGACAAGTACCGGCAAGCCGGGGGCAAAGTTTTGAATGCGTGTTTCGGAGATTTTTATATGTCTGCTCTATGTATGATATGTATGATGTATGATTCAAAATTTCAAAAATTCAAAAAAGTTCAAAGATTTAAAAATTCAAAAATTCAAAAATTCAAAAATTCAAAAATTCAAAAATTCAAAAATTCAAAAATTCAAAAATTCAAAAATTCAAAAATTTAAAAATTCAAAAATTCAAAAATTCAAAAATTCAAAAATTCAAAAATTCAAAAATTCAAAAATTCAAAAATTCAAAAATTCAAAAATTCAAAAATTCAAAAATTTAAAAATTCAAAAATTCAAAAATTCAAAAATTCAAAAATTCAAAAATTCAAAAATTTAAAAATTCAAAAATTCAAAAATTCAAAAATTCAAAAATTCAAAAATTCAAAAATTCAAAAATTCAAAAATTCAAAAATTCAAAAATTCAAAAATTTAAAAATTCAAAAATTCAAAAATTCAAAAATTCAAAAATTCAAAAATTCAAAAATTCAAAAATTCAAAAATTCAAAAATTCAAAAATTCAAAAATTCAAAAATTCAAAAATTCAAAAATTCAAAAATTCAAAAATTCAAAAATTCAAAAATTCAAAAATTCAAAAATTCAAAAATTCAAAAATTCAAAAATTCAAAAAATCAAAAAATCAAAAATTCAATAATTTAAAAATTCAAAATTTCAAAAATTCAAAAATTCAAAAATTTAAAAATTATTTGAATCAATAAATAATATATGTTTAAATTTTTAAAATTTTTGAATTTTTGAATTTTTGAATTTTTGAATTTTTGAATTTTTGAATTTTTGAATTTTTGAATTTTTGAATTTTTGAATTTTTGAATTTTTGAAATTTTTGAAATTTTTGAAATTTTTGAAATTTTTGAAATTTTTGAAATTTTTAAAATTTTTGAAATTTTTGAAATTTTTGAAATTTTTGAAATTTTTGAAATTTTTGAAATTTTTGAAATTTTTGAAATTTTTGAAATTTTTGAAATTTTTGAAATTTTTGAAATTTTTGAAATTTTTGAAACTTTTGAAATTTTTGAAATTTTTAAAATTTTTGAAATTTTTGAAACTTTTGAAATTTTTAAATTTTTTAAATTTTTTGAAATATTTGAAATATTTGAAATTTTTGGAATTTTTGAAATTTTTGAAATTTTTGAAATTTTTGAAATTTGTGAAATTTTTGAAATTTTTGAAATTTTTGAAATTTTTGAAATTTTTGAAATTTTTGAAATTTTTGAAATTTTTGAAATTTTTGAAATTTTTGAAATTTTTGAAATTTTTGAAATTTTTGAAATTTTTGAAATTTTTGAAATTTTTGAAATTTTTGAAATTTTTGAAATTTTTGAAATTTTTGAAATTTTTGAAATTTTTGAAATTTTTGAAATTTTTGAAATTTTTGAAATTTTTGAAATTTTTGAAATTTTTGAAATTTTTGAAATTTTTGAAATTTTTGAAATTTTTGAAATTTTTGAAATTTTTGAAACTTTTGAAATTTTTGAAATTTTTGAAATTTTTGAAATTTTTGAAATTTTTGAAATTTTTGAAATTTTTGAAATTTTTTAAATTTTTGAAATTTTTTAATTTTTTTTCCGTGCTTGATTCGATTTTTCCGTGCATAATTCCATTTGAAGCGGTAGCAAACAGACTGATTACCGGGTAGCAAAGTGAAATCCCGAAGAACTGAGAGCAAATTTGCTACCGAGACAGGTACCGCGATGGGGTTGACGTCGGGTGCAAATTAGCTTTGCTTCGATGTTTGCACCCAGCGCTGGAGATGCACTTAGCTGTTTGCTAGTTCAATTCAATTTGTTGTTGTTGTTGCTTTTGCTCAGGGGAAAGTTCTTTGTTCCTCCTTACTCGATTTCTTCTATTATAGATAGTTAGTTAATATGTTTGTATCTTCTTTTTTTTGTTCTCTTCTGTAAAAAACGTTACATTTTTTATAAAAAAGATTTTTCTACATTTTGTTATTTTTTTTGCTGTGATTTTTAAAACATTTTTAATTTTTTTTGTTGGATTTTCTAATTTATTTGATGATAGAAGCATTTCACTTGAAATAATTGAAAATCGCAAGTGTTCGACCGTTGAATATTAGGATTACGCATTATATGTTGTTGTCACTTACAAGATAGCTTATGTACTGTTAGTGTTTTCTGTATCTGTATCTGTATGTATGTATGTATGTTTTCAATGCTGTTATTGGTATTGTAATCTTTTGTGAAAAGAGAGATGTTCTTAGCTCTTCTCATTTCCTTACTTCTTCAACTTTACACGATGATCTTAGTTTATGTAGTTGCATTACACGGTGAAAATATTCGCTGAAGTCGTTGTTTGGGATGGCATTTGCTAATGCGTCGCGATCAAAACAGATTCATCGGGCGCACCGATTTGGGATGCGACGATCTGCCACCAATCGAAGCTCGGCGTCCCGACGTGTCCTTACTCTGGCCAGTGGCCGCGCACTCCCCCCCTCTCTTCTCCGCATGTCACTAAACAGGTTTAAATGCCACTGAGACGTTCTGGAAGTGGCGAGACCACTGGCAGGAGACTTAATTTTGATCGACGAAACGCACCCACACGCCTCCGTCTGAGAGTGATTTTTGATTTCTGATTTCTTTTATTCCTCGATGTTGTAGACCATGAAGAGGTACTCGCCCTTCTGCTGCTCCTCGATGTGGGGCGGCGTCAGCGGGGACTTGGGGCTGACCGGCTGGAAGCCGACGAAGGAGAACGTGCGCACCAGGTTCGGGCGGTCCAGGCGGTCCTTGCGGATGCACAGGATGACGCCGTCGCACTCGAGCTTCTCCTCGGCGAACTCCAGCAGCGAGATGAACGAGTGCTTCGAGGCCTCGTGCGACATCGTCGACGGCAGGTTCACGTACAGCATGTTGTCGAGCGGGCTGAAGATCTGTAACAAATTGGGAGGAGAAAAATATTAATGAAGGCCTCTTTTCTAAATAATTCACTATTTATAAAAAAACTTCGAGACTTCTGCAAAAAGTGTCCATTAGGCAACCCTAAAAAATCAGTGTCCCTAACAAATTAATTTCCCATTAGTGAAATATTCTACAAATAGTTTTCACTATATGGGAAATTAGTTGTTGGGCATACCAATTTTATTAGGAAAGTTGTACACAAAAAATAAATTCTCTTAAAAAAACTAATTCGAGGTAATTTTCTACGTTTTTGCAAATCGGTGTTGCTTTGTATTGAAAAGTTCATGCCCAATTTTCAAAATTTTGAAGCAAAAGGTATTACAAAATGCTGTATACATAATTACAGTTAAGCTGTCAATGTCAATGAAATTATAGAAATATTATTTTTCCTCTATTGTTATGTCTTTTTCCGATCTGTGGTACAAAAACTCAAAAATTCAAAAAGTCTAAAAGCACCCTATTTGATTAAAAATACAGAAATAATCGTCAAACAATGTATTTGAAATATTTTACAATAAATAGTACGAGTTTTTTTTAGAGCAATTCCAGCCGGCTTTTGAAAATTTTGACGTTTTGAGCACTTCTTAAAAAAAAATAGTTTCAGTATATGATTTTTGTACTTTTTTAGGTGAGTTGCTCCATCCTTCTTTTTGTAACATCTTAGGCTATTTTCACAAAAAATTTGAACAAAAAAAAACCTGGGCTCAAACTTAAAAATCAAAAAATCTCATTAAAGTGGAGTGTTTTTTTTCTTTCAGTGTATTTTTTCGGAAAGCCCGTCAAATTTCCTACAAGTTTGTCTTTGACCACTTTTTGATACGATGCAACGGATTCGAGATGCAGCAATATTTAAATTACGCCCTTCTCAAATGTCATTATCGAGTGTAACTCTATAAACACAAAACGTTACTTAATCCACCTTTAGGTGGTTGGTGCCTTCCTCACATTCATAAAGTGAATACTCTACCTCAAAAAAAGTGTTTGATTAACATTTACTTTATCAAAATATCTGAGATCCGGCCAAAACAAAGTGTAACAAAAACACTAAAGTACTTATAACTATAGGGTTGTCAGACATTCAATATTTTGAACTCTTTGGAAAGATCTCTTGATTAACCATCCAAAAATTAGAAATCCTAAATAGGGAGACTGGTCGAAGTGAATTTGACGTACCCAAACAGACACGAGTTTGACGTATCCAAACGAGCATTTGCTTTTACCCCCAGCAAAACTTATCAGTGTTGCCAAGCACAAAACATACGTTGCCAGATCGATTTAGCAAGCTTAGACCAGTCTCCCTATTTAGGGTCTCTACCAAAAATAGGTCGCATGGTAGATCCGGACAACGTTTTCATCAAAATATTTGAGATCCGGCCTCGAAAAAGTGTATAAATGACACTTAAGTGGTTATAATTTTGATATGGTTGTCAGATCTTAAGCGTTTTGGGCTCGTTCGAAAGGTCTTTTGAACACCCTTTTTACAATCTTCCGAAGTTTAGCCCAATTCGTTTTTTAGCATAACTTTTGAAGTACTTTTCCAAACTTCATAATATTAAATAGGGGCTTGTAGGACCCCAAGACGGATCGAATGAGACCAAAATGGTCCAAATCGGTACAGCCAGTCCGGAGAAAATCGTGTGCATTTTTTTGCGGTGCACCTACTTACAGACATACACACGCACAGACATTTGTTCAAAATTTGTATTCCTTATCAGAATTCTACAATGTATTCCTTATGGGCGAACTGTCATTTCTACCACTCGAATGAGGTGCTTCATTAAGTGAAAACAATCTAAAATGCTGTATTCTGCAATGATAATAATATTTAGCTGGGTGCTGAATAGTGGTTCGCAAAACGGCCTAAATTTTGAACTGTCAAAGTGGAACCAATTTACTGTTCGCCAAAAGTAGATCTGGGGTTGAAGTCAAGAAACTTTCAGAAAGTTGAAGGCGAGATCGTACTTTTTATAATTTTAGACTAAATTTTCAAAATAACCTATCCGTCATGGGTTTCCTATGCTGATAGGACCTTTTGAAAATTTTATCTAGAATTATGAATGGAAGTTGTTTATCGAGTCGATGCGGTTGTATCCATCCAGAAGCTGTCTTTATTGTTTGATTCCATTTGAAAACCTGGTTTAGTGAAAATCCTTTCTGTGTGTTGGATCAGCTTCGCTAGAATTAGCGATGTTTTTTCGCTGGATCAGGAAGAGCTGCAGGATTCCAAAATCAGCCAGGGAATGGAGCACTTTCTTTCGAGCAGTTTTTGCTTTTTGCCTTCCTCACCTTACTGAGGAAAGGCTATAAAATCACTCGAAAAACGAACTTTTTAGTTAGACCTCCTAGACCTACCTTCATTTGTACATATCGACTCAGAATCACCAGCTGAGCAAATGTCTGTGTGTTTGGCTGTATGTAGACATGTGTACCAAATCAATGTCACTGGAATATCTCGTCACAGGCTCAACCGATTTTGGCCGGAATGGTTTTAATCGATCGGTCTTAAAGTTCCATAAGTTGCTATTTAAATTCATGCGGTTTTATCATGTATTTAAAAAGCTACGTCAAAAAAAATGTTTCATATTAAATTAAAATTTTGGTAAAAAGGATGGTTTTTTCATGAAAGCCTCACATGTTATATATTTTTAGAAAGCATATGATAAGACCTTTCTTGTGTATTAAGAATTTTCAAGATCTGACTTACCTATCTAAAATTACAAGCAGTTTAAAAAATGGTCTGAATTTACATAACCTCAAATGTTCCCGTCTGATCGCCACGAATAAAGCCTTGTAGAGGGATGCCATTTTCCTGAAAGGCGGTGTCTGTATTATCTTGACAAAAAGTCTGTAGGAAGTCTTGTTTTTTTACTCGTCACTTATTTTTATTAGGACCTCTTAGGTGCTGCGATCACGTTAGGGGAGATCCATAAACCATGTGGACACTTTAGGGGATTGTAATCATTCATAAATGAGAGGAAGGCACCAACCACCTAAAGGTGGATTAAGTTACAGTGAGTCAAATATTTGTCCGTACCCCCCCGTACGGGAAATGTTTGTTATATAAAAGTACATAAAATTCGACTAAAGTGCCATGTTTTATACATCAATCGACGCGGCAAAATGTCCTCTTTAAGACATTGTCATTGGATTTGCAAAAAACTTTTTCTTGAAAAATACAAAAATTGTTTACTGAAAAAAGTTAAAAAAAGAGGTCAAATAATTGTCCGTACCCCCTAGTAAAAGTACAAAATCTGATCGATTTAAGTGAATTCATTTATGAAATGTTGTTTCAGTGTCAAATACTAGTACCTTTAGCCAGTTTGTGACAACTTTGAACTTCTGATAAGTTTGTTTAGTTAATTTATATTAAAAATTGGATTAAATTTAGTTTTTTAAAGTAAAACTTATCAAAACATTAGTTTATAAACAACTATTTTTATAAAATTGCTATTTTGTGTTGTAAGAGTCTCTATTGAACAAGTTTCAACAATATTTGTTCAAAATATACATTGTTTTCATCTTTTTTATTGACATTTTTCGACCAAAAATACTGTTTCGGAACAATACCGTTAAACAATCCGGATTGTCCCGGAACCGGTTCAACCCCTCGGAGGGAAATTTTGTGGTGATCAGATAGAGGACAAAAAAACCCACCTCTTGCAATTTGAAGCATCCAATTTCGTCCACTACAGCCCGATTACGAGTCCCTAGTCTGAAATTTGAAATTTTCACTTTCCGTGCTGAGAATTTCTGTACCGTTCTGGGTCAGAATGTTTTGCTTGGGGAATTTGAAAATTTCAAATTTCAGACTAGGGAATCGTAATCGGGCTGTAGTGGACGAAATTGGATGCTTCAAATTGCAAGAGGTGGGTTTTTTTGTCCTCTATCTGATCACCACAAAATTTCCCTCCGAGGGGTTGAACCGGTTCCGGGACAATCCGGATTGTTTAACGGTATTGTTCCGAAACAGTATTTTTGGTCGAAAAATGTCAATAAAAAAGATGAAAACAATGTATATTTTGAACAAATATTGTTGAAACTTGTTCAATAGAGACTCTTACAACACAAAATAGCAATTTTATAAAAATAGTTGTTTATAAACTAATGTTTTGACAAGTTTTACTTTAAAAAACTAAATTTAATCCAATTTTTAATATAAATTAACTAAACAAACTTATCAGAAGTTCAAAGTTGTCACAAACTGGCTAAAGGTACTAGTATTTGACACTGAAACAACATTTCATAAATGAATTCACTTAAATCGATCAGATTTTGTACTTTTACTAGGGGTACGGACAATTATTTGACCTCTTTTTTTGACTTTTTTCAGTAAACAATTTTTGTATTTTTCAAGAAAAAGTTTTTTGCAAATCCAATGACAGTGTCTTAAAGAGGACATTCTGCCGCGTCGATTGATGTATAAAACATGGCACTTTAGTCGAATTTTATGTACTTATATATCACAAACATTTCCCGTACGGGGGGGTACGGACAAATATTTGACTCACTGTATGTTTTCTACAATGTATTTCTTATGGAGCGAACTGTCAAAAACTGCTCGACTGCGAGTGCTCCATTAATCTGCGACATCGCAGAATTACACTCTCGCCGCAGTTCTTCGTCACCCACTCTAACTTTAGGGGGGCTGCGGGCGAAAATCGGGCATCCCCAGTGCCAGTTCAGACCCTCTATCCAAGACTCAATCCGCGAAAATGTTGATTTTATGTTTGCACACGCACACCAATAAACTTCGTGCATGCCAAAACGCACACTCTCTCTTTTTTCATAACGCGCGAACTGTCAAACTTTTTCGTTTGAACTTTTCAGTTGGCTAGAAAAAAAAAGTTGTTCTGGTGTGTTTTGGTCGGCAGATTAAAGGTAAGTTTTTATCTTTCATTTTCATTCCACCATCACCATCACTACTACCGCCTCCAGGACACGGTCATCGAGGAGGAGCCGGAGTGGATGGCCGCGGAAGTGGATGGCCGCCGGAGGTTGGGCCAGCGGAACGGAGTCAACTTGGAGAACGTTGACTCGATTTTTGAGGATCGTTAGCGGCACCGCCCAATCCGGACCGTGCTCCAGTGATTGGTTCCGCCGTTCCAACTGGTGCTGGTCGTCATGGTGGCCCGAAATCGAACAGGCAACTAACTCCTGGCCCAGAACCAGCAGCACAAAGCAACACCAGCCGCATATTCCGACCCCGCAAGAGTTTTAGATTCACACCCAGAGCATCATGCAGAACGAGCTGCTGCGCATGATGTTGTACAAGTAGGCCGTCGAACCGGCCGCCGCCAACCCGGCCGTGCAGCAGTTTATCCCGTCCGCCTGCCCCAACATCCAGCGCAGTTTGTTGGCGCTGAGCCAAACGGCCGCCGGAGGGAAACAGTTTTCTGCGCCGCCACTGCAGCCGTCGGTGGCCAACTAATTGTTCCCCGTCGGATCAACCGCAACCGAGCTGACCAACTCGAGGCAGCAGATGCAACCACTCACAACTTTAGGGACGTCACGCCGCCGGGTCCGGCCGAGGTCACTTCGGCATGAGTACCGTCAGCGGGAACCTCAACTGACCAGCGTTGGTTTGCTAGAGTGTTCCGCATTTTGTCCCATTTCTTCTTCCGAGATAGAATTGACATCTCGCACCCGTTTTGTTCTGCTTCATCTGCAGGAAAGTAGCTTTTATTTTACTATTCAAAGTTCAATGTTTTTTTTTTTTATTTGAATGTCCCCCCACAACATTTTTTTTATCGATTCTTTACTGTGTTTCGTTCCCTCAGTATTTCTTTTACGACATAAAGTTTCCATCATTACTAAATATTTTTTTAATGATGTAGAAATTCCCAATTATATAAATACATCGATTCAAAAATACAATAAAAAACAAAAAAATACAGATACGAATATACAATTAAACAAAAACACTAAACAATTATTAATTTAATATTCTCGATTGCAATAAAAAATATAAAAAACATAGAAAATCAACAAAAATAAAAAAATTACAGAAGTTCAAAAATTCAAAAATTAAAAATAACAACATCATTTTTTTTACAGCATCAAAACAGGAAACCATTTGTTAAGAAATTTCAACTAAACTTAACTAAATTTTAATTGAACATAAACAAATTACCAAAATTTTGATAATTTAACTGATTAATGTTACTAAAAAAATTAAGTAAATTTCTTTAACTTTAGCAATTTTGAGTAATTCTTACAATAATTTACGAAAATTAACAAACTGAAACTTTTTCAGGTAATCATTTTAAATTATTTTACTTAATTTAATCTAAAGTTGACATAATTGAATTAAATTTAAATAAATTTAACTAGAAATAACTAAATTCAAACAAATTAAAAATATTTTAATCAATTCAACTAAATCTGAATAAATTTAACTAAATTAAAAATCAATTTAACTAAATCTAAATCTAATTCAAGTAAATTTAAAGCAGCTCAACGAAATTTTGATAATTTTTAATAAATTTAATTATATTATATTCAATCGAACAGTTTTTTTTTTAAATTTTACTAAATTTATATCAATTTGAAATATTACAAAATTTAACTAAATTATACTTAATGTTACTAAATTGAACCAGATTTAACTAAATTTAACTACATTTAACAAAATTTGAATAAAAGTAACTAAATTTAAATCAAATTAACTAAATGTTAACAAAATTAACTAAGTTTAAATTAATTTTACAAATTTAAACATTATTTTACCAAATTAAACAAAATTTTCAAAATTCAACTGAATTTTACAAAATTTAAAATTTTGTTAAATTTTGATTAATTAATATAATTTAAGTTAAATTCTGCAAAATTAAGTAAAAATTAGTTTGATTATGTTATATTAAGTTAAATTTAGGTAAATTAAGTGAAATTTAGTTGAAGTTAAAAAAAGTTAAACTAGGTAAAATGAAGTTAAGTTAATTTAAATTAAAAAAAAATAGTAAAATTAAGGTAAATTTAGTTAAATTTAGGTAAATAAAATTGAGTTAACTTATATTAAGTTAAATTAACTTAAATTTAGTTGAAATAAGTTTAATTGAGTAAAATTTAGTTAAATTTATGTAAATTAAGTTAAATTTAGTTTGAATTTGTTAAATTGAGTAAAATTTAAATAAACAAAGAAAAAAATAAGTAGAAACAAGTATATTAAGTTTAATTAGGTAAAATTTAGTAAAAATTAAAAAAAAATAAACTAGGTTCAATTTAGTTCACGTAAGTTAAACTAGGTAAAAAGTAGTATAATTTAGTAAACTAAAGCTAAATTCAGCTAAATATGTAAAATTTAGTTAAATTTAGAAAAAAACAAATAGCTGAAATCTACTAAATTTAGTTCAATTTAATTAAAATGGTTAAATTTAGTAAAATGTTGCTGAATTAAGAAAAAAAATTGTTAAATTTAGTAAAATCTGCAAAACTTAGTTAAATTTAGTTATATAAAGTAAAATGAAGTTAAGTTTAGTGAAATTAAGTTAAATTTAATGAAATTAAATTAAATTTAGTTTTAAATTTGGCGAAATTTAGTTCATTTATGTAAAATTTAGTTGAATTTGGCTATAATCAGTTAAATTAGGTAAAATTAAGTTGAATTTAGTAAAATTAAGTTGAGTAAAGTTAAATTGGGCTAAACTTATCTAAATGAAGTAAAATGAAGTAAAATTATGTTAAATTTTGTTAATTTGATGTCAATGTAGCCAATTGATTCAAATTTAGTTATTTGTTTGAATTTAGTTAAATTTTTATTTAGTTTAGTTTATTTCAATTTAAGTTAACTTTTGTTAGAGTTAGTTAAATTTAGAAATTAATGATTAAAATTTTGCACAATTGATTTTATTTCAGTTGAATGTAGTTAATTTTAGTAAAATATATGTGAAATTTTGTAGAAGTAAATTGATTTATGCTTAATAAGATTCAGTTTAATTGATCTAAAATTAGTTTTATTTATTTAAAATTAGTTTATTTGATTTAAAATTAGTTTAAATGATTAAAACGTAGTTAAATTGATTCATATTTAGTTAAATTGATTTTAATTTATTTTGATTTCAATTTATAGTGAAATGTCATTTAATTTTGCAAAACGTGTTTTTTTTTATTTCGTTACAGTTATTTACACTAAGTTCAATTTAGTTACAATGAGTAAAACTTAGTTACAATGAGTCAAAAGTAGTTAAATTCAGTTAATTTTTATAAAATTTAGTTAAATTTAATAAAATTTATTAAAATTTAGTAAAATTTTACTAAAATTAACTTAATATTTCTATATTTTACAAATTTTACAAAATATAACTAAATTTAACTGAAATAAAAGCAATTGTAAACAAATTTAATCATTAATTTCTAAATTTAACTAACTCTAACTAAAGTAAACTATATTAAACAAAATTGAAATTTATTTAACTTATTAAAAAAATGAACTAAATCAAAACAAATAACGAAATTGACATCAATTTTACTTAATTTTACAAAAATTAACATTTTTTTCAAACTTGATATAAATTAAATTATTTGTTACTATTTTTTTTACTAAATTTCAATAAATTTTACATAAATGAAATCAAATTGACAAAACTGAACATAATTTTACTCAATTTTACTCATTTTTACTCAAATAAAGATAAATTTTACTTAACTTTATTAAACTTAATTATACTTAATTTAAAGTTAAATTCAACTAAAATAAATTTAAATTTCACTTAATTTCACTAAATTTTTTTTTAATTTTACTAAATTCAACTCAATTTCACTACATTTAACTTAACTTAACGAAAATTTACTTAATATAACTAAATGTAACTTCATTTTACAGATTAAAGGAAATTTTACTAAATTCATCTACATTTCGCTAAATTCAACAATTTTCTATCAAATTTTACTAAATTTCGTGAAATTTGGCTTTTTAATTTTTCTAATTTAAAATAAATTTAACTTTATTTAGCTGGATTCAAGTAAATGTTACCGAAATAATTTATTCAACTTAATATAAACTAATTTAACTTAAATTAACTTAATTTACCTCAGTTTACCAAAATTTTACTAAATTTAGCAATATTTAACACAATTTTACTTTATTTATTTTTATTTAACTGTATATTACTATTTTTAAGCTTATTTAAGTTTATTTAACTTTATTTAACTCAATCTTACCTTAATTTAACATAATTTATTTGAATATATTTTCATTTAACTAAATTCACTATATTTAACTATACTAAGCAAACCCAATTTAACTTTATTTAATTTAATTTGGTGATATTTAACTTAATTTATCTAAATTTAACTAAGTTTAACTGAATTTAACTTAATTTAAAGTCAATCTTAAAATCATATCTTAATTTAACTTAATTTAACTAAATTCACTTTATTCAACTTTACTTAGCAAACCCAATTTAACTTTATTTATTTTAATTTAGTGAAATTTAATTTAATTTATCTAAATTTAACTTAGTTTATCTGAATTTCACTAAATTTAAAGTCAACTGATTCTTACTAAATTGTAAGTCAACTGATTCTTAATAAATATAACAAAATTTAACTGAAATAAACTAAATATTAATAAATTAAACTAAATGTAACTGATATTAACTAAGTTTAACTAAATTTTACTAGATTTCACTTAATTTAACTTAAATTTACTTTGTTTAATTTTATTTAACTACATTTTGCTGAATTTAACTTATTGTAACTAAATTTAACTTAGTTTTATTTTATTTAACTAAATTTTACTGAATTCAACTGAATTGAACCAAATTTTACTAAATATAATAGAATTTATCTTAGTTTAACTGAATTAAACTTATTTCAACTGATCTTAACTCAAATCAATTTAATTTAATCTACCAAAATTTAACTAAACTGAACTATTGAACTAAATTTAACTTAATTTAGCTAAATTTCACTAAATTTTACAAATTTTACTAAATTTTACTAAACTTTACAAAATTTTACTAGATTTACAAAATTTTACCAAATTTTACCAAATTTTACCAAATTTTACTAAATTTTACTAATTTTTTTCAAAATTTAACTAAATTTTACTAAATTTTACTAAATTTAACTAAATTTAACTATATTTAACTAAATTTAACTAAATGTATCTAAAGTTTGCTAAATTTGACAAAATTTTAATAAATTTAACTTAATTTAAGTAAAGTCTGCTCAATTTTACTAAATTTTACTAAATGTTACTTACTTTTACTAAACGTAACTAAATTTAACTTATATTTATTAAATTTTACTAGATTAACTAAATTTATAAAATTTTACCATTTTTTTCTAAATTTTGCTAAATTTTTCTAAATTTAACTAAATTTAACTAAATTTCATAAAATTTAACTAAAGTTAACTAAATTTAACTAAATTTCACAAAATTTAACTTAATTTAACTAAATTTAACTAAATTTAACTAAATTTAACTAAATTTAACTTTATTAAACTAAATTTAACTAAATTTATCTAAAGTTTGCTAAATTAAACTAAATTTAACAAAATTTTAATAAATTTAACTAAATTTTAGTAAAGTCTGCTCAATTTTACTAAATTTTACAAAATGTTACTAACTTTTAGTAAACGTTACTAAATTTAACTTAATCTTACTAATATTTATTAAATTTTACTATATTACCTAAATTTTACCAAATTTTACTAAATATTACTAAATTTTTCTACATTTAACTAAATTTTACTAAATTTTGCTAAATTCTACTAAATTTTACTAAATTTTGCTAAATTCTACTAAATTTTACTAAATTTTACTTAAATTTACCAAATTTTACTAAATTTTTCTTAATTTTACTAAATTTTACTAAATTTTACTGAATTTTACTGAATTTTACTAAATTTTACTAAATTTTACTAAATTTTACTAAATTTTACTAAACTTGACTAAATTGAACTAAATTTTAATAAATTTAACCTAATTTAACTTAATTTAACTAAACTTAACTAAATTTTACTAAACTTGACTAAATTTAACTAAATTTAACTAGATTTTATTAAATTTAACTTAACTTAACTAAATTTAACTAAATTTCACTAAATTAAACTAAATTAAACTAAATTAAACTAAATTAAACTAAATTAAACTAAATTTAACTAAATTTAACTAAATTTAACTATATTTAACTAAATTTAACTAAATTTGTCTAAAGTTTGCTAAATTTAACTAAATTAAAAAAAAATGATAAATTTAACTAAATTTAAATAAAGTCTGCTCAATTTTACTAAATTTTACTAAATGTTACTAACTTTTACTAAACGTAACTAAATTAAACTTAATTTAACTTATATTTATAAAATTTTACTAGATTAACTAAATTTTACCAAATTTTACTATTTTTTTCTAAATTTTACTAAATTTTTCTAAATTGTACTAAATTTTTCTAAATTTTACTAAATTTTACTAAATTTTAATAAATTTTGCTAAATTTTACTAAATTTTGCTAAATTATGCTAAATTTTAATAAATTTTACTAAACTTTGCTTAATTATGCTAAATTTTACTAAATTTAACTAAATTTTACTAAATCTTACTAATTTTTTCTTAATTCAACTACATTTTACTAAATTTTACTAAATTTTACTAAATTTTACTAAATTTTACTAAATTTCACTAAATTTTAATAAATTTTACTAAATTTTACTAAATTTTACTAAATTTCAGAAAATTTTACTAATTTTTACGAAATTTTACTAAATTGTACTAAATTTTACTAAATTGTACTAAATTTTACTAAATTTTAATAAATTTTACTAAATTTTTCTATATTTAACAAATTTTAAACGAAACAAAACTAAATTTTAATAAATATATTTTTTTTCTAAATTTTACTAAATTTAACTTATTTTTACTTATATATGAATTCATCTGAATTTCTTCAACTTAATTTAACTTCATTTAACTTAAATTAACTTGATTTAACTTAATTTAAATTTATTTAACTTAATTAACTAAATTAAACTAAACTTGACATTTTACTCAATTATTCTAAATTAACCTTAATTTAACAAAATTTACCTAAATTCAACTAAACTTTAATAATTACTACTAATTTAAAGTTATTTAAACTATTTTGGTTAGTTTAGTAAAATAATTTTATCAAATTCAGTTATTTAAACCAATAGGACCATTTTAAATTAAGTTGAACATATTAATTCAACTTTTATTTATATAGGCTAGTTTTAAATAGGTTAAGTGGCTTTTATTGTAATTTTAGAAACTCTTTGAATAAACATTTTAATCTGTTTTGTTTTTTTGTCACCCTAATTGTATTGATCACCCTAACCGCTCTAAACTGGATCCGGAAATACTAAAGAAGAAGAAGAAGCACCCCCCAAAATGCGCCCCGTTCCGCCATCGCTTTTTTGCCCGTTATCGTGGTCAAAATGTGCCCAGAAGCGTGCCACAGACGGGCGTAACAGCTCGGCCAAAATGCGTAACGCCCGCCTAAATGTTGCATTCTGGCACGAAATGGGCCACAACGAGGGGAAAAAGCGTGCTGAAAATCGGGCCCGCTTTCAGGCAAAACGTCCCCGCTTTCTGGCCGTTTTCCGCCCATTTTTCTATGTGGGCATCCGTAAAAAAGAAAAATCTCTTCTACCCACATAGAAAAATGGGCGGAAAACGGCCAAAAAGCGGGGACGTTTTGCCTGAAAGCGGGCCCGATTTTCAGCACGCTTTTTCCCCTCGTTGTGGCCCATTGCGTGCCAGAATGCAACATTTAGGCGGGCGTTACGCATTTTGGCCGAGCTGTTACGCCCGTCTGTGGCACGCTTCTGGGCACAATTTGACCACGATAACGGGCAAAAAACGATGGCAAAACGGGGCGCATTTTGGGGGTGCTTCTTCTTCTTTAGTATTTCCGGATTCAGTTTAGAGCGGTTAGGGTGATCAATACAAATAGGGTGACAAAAAAACAAAACAGATCAAAAAGTTTATTCAAAGAGTTTCTAAAATTACAATAAAAGCCACTTAACCTATTTAAAACTAGCCTATATAAATAAAAGTTGAATTAATATGTTTAACTTAATTTAAAATGGTCCTATTGGTTTAAATAACTGAATTTGATAAAATTATTTTACTAAACTAACCAAAATAGTTTAAATAACTTTAAATTAGTAGTAATTATTAAAATTTAGTTGAATTTAGGTAAATTTTGTTAAATTAAGGTAAATTTAGATTAATTAAGTTAAATGTCAAGTTTAGTTTAGTGTAGTTAAATACAGTTGAATTTAGTATATTTTAGTTAAATTTAATTTAATTAAGTTGAATTGAGTTAAATTGATGTAAATTAATTAAAATCTAGTTAAATTTGATTAAATTTAGTTAAACTTATTTAAATTTATTTAAAATTAGTTACATTAAGAATAATTTAGTTAAATTTAGTTGAATTAAGTTAACTCAAGTTAAATCAAGTTTAATTTAGATAAATTAAGTTAAATAGAGCTAAATAAAGTTAAATGAAGATAAATAGAGTTATATAAATTCAGATGAATTTAGTTAATTTAAGAAAAATTGAGTTAAAATAAGTTAAATTAAGTAAAATTTAGAAAAAAAATAATTAAATTTATTAAAATTTAGTTAAGTTTCGTTTAAAATTAGTCAAATGTAGTAAAATTTAGTTTAATTCAGTTAAATTTAATTTAAATCAGTTAAATTTAGTTAAATTCTGTTAATTTTAGCTAAGTTTTGTTAATTTTGGTTAAATTTAGATAATTTTAGATAAGTTGAATTAAAGTAAATTGTTAAATTTAGTTAAATTAAGTTTGATTTATTTAAATATAAATAAACATAGTTAAATTATGTCAAATTTAGTTAATTTTAGTTAAATTCAGTAAAATATAATTAAATTTAGTTCAATAGTTCAGTTTAGTTAAATTTTGGTTTTTAGTAAAATTAAGTAAAATTTAGTTGAATTGAGTTAAATTGAGTTAAATTTAGTTAAATTTAGTTGAATTTAGGTAAATTTAGTTATATTTAGTTGAATTTAGTTTAATTTAATTGAATTTAGTAAAATTAAGTCGAATTTAGTAAGATTTAGTTAGATTTAGTAAAATTTAGTTAGATTTTATTATATTTAGTTGAATTTAGTTACATTTAGTCGAAAAAATTAAAAATTAGTAAGATCAAGACAAATTTAATAAAGTGTCGTAAATTTTCACTTAATTTATTTCAATTTAGTTAACTTTGGTTAAATTAAGTTACATTAAGTTAAAATCAGTTTTTTAAGTTAAATTGAGTAATATTTAGTTAAAATAAATGTAAGTCAAATTTAGTTTAAATTTAGTAAGATTTAATTAAAATTAGTAAAATTTAGTTGATTTTAGTTAGATTTAGTAAAATTTACTTAAAGTTTAGTTAAATTCATGTGGATTTAATTGAATTTAGTTGATTTTAATTACATTTAGTAAAAATAAGTAAAATTTATTTAAGTTACGTAAAATTTCACTAAACTTATTTTAATTTAGTTAAATTTAGTAAAATTTAGTTAAGTTAAGTTCAATTGAGTTATATTTAGTTAAACTTAGTTAAATTTAGTTGAATTTAGATAAATTCAGTTGAAATTAGTTAGATTTAGTGAAATTTAGTTAGGTTTAGTTAAACTTAGTTAAATTTAGCAAGGTTTAATTAAATTTAGTTGAATTCAGTTACATTTAGCCAAAATAAGTAAAATTTAGTTAGATTAAGTAAATTTCAATTAAGTTTCGTAAAACTTCGCATAATTTATTTCAATTTATTCGAATTTTGTTAATTTTGGCTAAATTAAGTTAAAATTAGTTAAATTAAGATAAATTTAGTTCAATTGAGTTATATTTAGATACACTTAGTTAAATTTAATTATATTTATTTAAACTGAGTTCAATTTAGTTAAATTTTTGTTGAATGCAGTGAAATTAATATAGTTAAATTAAGTTAAATTTATTTAAATTTAGTTAAATTTAGTAGAATATAATAAAGTTTTTTCAACAAAATTAATTTGAATTTAGCTTAATTGATCAACATTTGTTTTAATTCAGTAATTATTGAGTCAAATTCAGTTTTACTAAGTGAAAGTAAGCTAAATTAGGTTTATTAAGTTATATTAATAATCTAACTAGTTTTTACTTATTTTGACTAAATATAACTAAATTCAACAAAATTTAATCAAATCAACCTAAATTTTACTAAATTTGACTAAATCTAACTAAATTTAAATAAATCTTACTAAATTTAAATAAATCTTACTAAATACAACTGTACTTAACTAATTTTTACTAAATCTAAATAAATTTAACTAAATTCAACTAAGTTTAACTAAATATAACTAAGTTTAACTAAATATAACTAAATTTAGTTGAATTAAGTTCAATTTAGTTAAATTTAGTCGAATTAAGTTCTGTTTAGATAAATTTAGTTAAATTAAATTAATAAATATTTAATATAATTTTGCTGAATTAAGTTCAATAAAGTTAAATTTAGATAAATTTAGACAAATTAAGTTCAATATCGATATATTTAAAAAAATATATTTCAATTAAGTAAATTAAGTTGAAATTATTTGAATTTTGTTTAGTTTATTTAAATTAAGTTAAATTTAGTTAAATTGTGTAGATTTAGTTGAATTATGTAAATTTAGTTAAATTATGTAAATTTAATTAACTTAAAATATTTAAATTTAGTTAAATTAAACAAAATAAGTACAATTCATTTGAATTTAGTAAAATTCAGTTAAATTTCGCTGAGTTATGTTTATTTTTGTTGTATAAAGTTAAATTTGGTTGAATCAAGTTCAATTTGAAAATTGAATTAAGTTTCATTTTGTATAATTTAGCTAAATTTAGTAAAATTTTGTAAAATTCAGTTGAATTAAGTCCAACAAAGTTAAATTTAGTAAAATTTTGATGAATGAAGTTCAATTTGGATATATTTAAAAAAAAAATATGAATTAAGTTCAATTTAGTTAAATTAGATAAAATTCAGATAAATTTAGATGAATCAAGTTCAATTTAGATAAATTAAGCTTAATTAAGTTAAATTTTATAAAATTCAGTTAAATTTTGTTGAGTTAAGATCAGTTTAAATTAATTTAGTTAAATTAGGTAAATTATGAAAAAAAATTGTAAAATCTAGTTTGTGTATCTACGGTTTTTTTTGTATTTGTTTAGTTTAGTAATTCTCGTATTTTTGTATTCTGAATTTTTGTATGTTAGTATTTTGTGTTTTCGTATTTGTATTCGTTTTAGATTTTTTATGTGTTCTTTGCGTTTTTTTATTTTTGTTATGTGTTTTGTATTGTAGTTGTGTATTTTTATATTTTCTTTTGTGGTTTTAGATTTTATGTTTTCCCTTCTTTTTTGTGTTTATGTATTCATAAATTTCTGTTTTTTTACTTTCATACTGTGTAGCTTTTGTTATTTTTTTGTTTCACTTGACTGTTGATGACCGGATTTGGGTTATTCGAGAGCCCAGTTAGGAAGGAACGGGAACCACACACTGAACCCCGCTGTGCAGAATCTCTGGAACAACTGGTGCTGATGGAGGATGTTGCTAGGAATTCGGCACCGCAGTATCGTTCCGGTCAAACTAGTACTTGAAGGTTGTCGCTTGGCCGGCGAAACCGGCTGCTCCACAACCGGCGACTTTGGCCGCACATTTTGGTCCCGAATGATGACGTCTCTCTCAAACCATGGCAGCAGGTCCTTCGATCGGGAAAATAGAACGTTCGCGGCAGAACGTTTTCGTTTTGAACTCGCCACGGCGAGGACGCCCCCAGGGAGGAGAACCCTAGGGTCACGTTGGGCAGCTTGGTACGGTCTGGGACGTCGAATTGAATGACACACTTGAAGAGTAGATTCACTTTGTTGGGCGGACGCGGTATTGAGGACGAAATGATGAGGGGTTTCACGTTTGCGGGTTCCTCGGTGCGGTCATTGTCGTCGGGAGACGTTTGACAGCGGGTTGCGGTTGACGTTTTGCTGAAAAAAGTGAAATAGTCAGTAATCTAGGGTTTAACTTATGAAAATCTGTAACTCACCATCGCCTCAGCTGCTGCTTCTCCGGTCCTCCCCCAAATCTTCTGCACCCCAATCCGGTTCATGGTGCCGAAAATGGCAAACGTCAGCGACGTCTTTTTCACCGGCATAACCCGCTTCCCGCGAGACGGAATTGAGCTCCCCAGCCGTGGCTTTTTCTTAACTGAATTTTCTTGCCGGTCTGCCCCCCCTTCAGTTTCCGATTGTTGCTTCATTCCGACAACACGGGCAACGAGTACTGTTGCAGCTTGTCCGCGTCCAGTTGTATGAGGTGGGCGAAACGGTTCCCTGGCGGACGTTCTTGGAAATCAGGTAGAAGTCGTTGCTGTGGGAGAGACGCGGGGAAAGTGAGGTTAGGTGGTGGTCGATTTGTGATTTTGTGGGGATCTTACCGTTCAAGATGTGTGATCACGTCATCTACGATGGTTCCGGGCACGGGGTTCCCGGAAAATCAAACTGGTTGACTGATTGCTTTTTCGCGGCGTTAGCCGCTGGAATTTCGATCGGATCGGGTCTTCGGCGCCGGACTTGTTACAAACCCCGCGGGCCCGGGTTCTTTTATCGTTGGGTGGACGACTTCTGGTTCGAGGAAACCGGGGAAACGCGACTGGGGGAACTTCGGAACGCGTCCCGGAACGTTCGCGAGCTTTTGTTGTTGAATCTGGTGATGCACTCAACACGTGTAAATGAAAATTTTTGACAGTTGCTGGTCGCGTTACGAAATGGGACTGTGTGCGTGAGAGCGGCAAAGAGCAAATATGTTGGTGTGTGTGTGCAGAACAAATATACATTTTTTTAAGGATTGTGTCTAGACTAAGCGTCTTAACTGGCACTGGTGATGCCCGATTCTCGCCCGCAGCCCCCCTAACATTAGAGTGGGTAACCGATCGAAACGCGACAATTTTCGAGCAAAAAATGTCAAAAACTAGACAAAATAAAACACAACAGCTCTGTTTTTGTTACGAAAAATGGTGAAGTTTTAGAGCTTGGGTGTCTTTAAAAGAGTTTTTTGAAATTGGAAAAGGAAACTTATTTTGGCTTAGTTGAAAGTAAAGTTGGTTTTACGAAAAAAAAGTAAGGTTGGTTCACGTTAAGGGTTTTTAAAAAAATAAATTTTTATTAAAATTGTTTGGAAAATTTAATGTTGTAGAAGACATTAGGCGTCATCCATAAAGTGTGTCACGCTCTAGGGGGGTGGAGGGGGGGGGGTCTGAGCTAGTGTGACATTGCATGTTATAAGTATAAGAAAAGCGTGACAAAGGGGGGGGGGGGTAAATTTTGGCTGATTTTTGCTTGACGTACTTTATGGATGAAGCCTTAAAATTTGATCATGCAATCTACGATTTCTACGACTAAATTCATCAATACCATGAGAGCAAACCCTCAAAAATCAGTTTTTTAAACGTAGAGTTTCAGGATAAAGCTTTAGAGCAAAATGATGTTCTGCACTTTTAGAGCCCTAAAAACAAACATTTTATTTTAGAGAAATAAAAAAAAGAGGTAAAAAGTTGCAATGTAAAAATTCAAATAACTAGAAAAAGCGCAAACCAAATTTTATATTCGAATTTTTGGATCATATTTTGGGGTTTCTTTGGGTAAAAATTCCAACTCACCGTCTCCCAGGAGCTGAACTTCTGCGCGGTCACGAACAGCTTCAGCGTGACCTGGGTGGGCGTCGGCTGGGACAGCACCTCCTGGATGACGGCGGCCTCATGCTGGTTCATGTAATCTACGGTCGACTCGGTGAAATCAAGATCGGTATACTCAGACGAAGCGGTGGTGGTCGAATCTATAGATGTCTTGCGATTGTATTCTTTCAAGGGAGACGCCCTATCGTGGTCGGTTCTGGGTGTTGGGACATCAGGACCACCACAGCGGTCCTACAGCCAACGAAACACAGTAGGAGTCGAAGCCCGCCGACGAGGAGGAGGAAGAGGAGGACGACGACGACGACGAAATCGTGCGTTTACTGGCACGATTACTACTACTCATTGGCTCACTGGAAAGAGAAGAAAGGAAAGAACGATGGTTAGCTAAAATACTAAACTATTGTTCATGAATATCATACTTAAAATTACTATTGGTTAGTGTATCTCGCTTAATGCATATTCTTAGACTAGTTCAAATTAAAGGAAGATTATTCTATACAAGCCGCCGCCTTTGCCGGGCCACCGCTTCCACGGGTTCGGCTCCTCTCCGTTGCACCACGAACCGAGCCTCGATCTTAATTACCCCGCTTAAATCCCGCGAACTTTGCGATCTCCCAAACAATACCCTTTGACCCTGCGGCCGACTAAGGTGCGTGGCGTCCTCCGTTTCCGTCAGCTCACTCCGGAGACTGTCGTCCGGCGCCGGCGCCGATGCTTGCCTCGGGAGACTAGCCCCAGGGTGATTGAGAAACTCCCCGACGATCGTATCGTTGGCCAGGTCCAGACTCTCCAAGCTCACACTCTGCACCACGGCCGCGCACCGTTGTTCCGCGATCGGTAGCAACTGTTGACATTCCGGGAGTGACGGAGTAGCCCCAACCGTGACCACCGCGTTCGGTTCTCCGTGCGAAGCGCCCGCAAATAGCTGCGGCGATTGTTGACGCAACGCACGATCTGCTTTCTGGCATCGCTGTCGGAACTCAACACATGCGGCCAGATCCGCCTTGCAACAATTGCACAACGTATCCGGAAGGCCGGGAACGAGCTGGATCTCGAGCTGGCACACATTCGACAGCTGCCGGCACAGATTCTCGTCCAGCGCAGAGTCCGGGTCGTTGTGCCGGTTCAGGCAAAGTCGGCAACGGGGCGACTCACAGGACATGGTGGAAAAGGGGAGCGCGGAAAACACCGTTTTGGCCACACACAAACTACATTTAGAAATCCGTTGTGAAAAACTTTGAAAATCAGCTGATGTCCTTGAAAGTCCTTGCGCAGATTTTGAGTCAGCCGAGACTTTCACCCCTCAATCTAGTACTTCCTTTTTGCTTTCATAGTATGAAATTCAAACACGAACACAACACTGAGGAAAATTCAACAAAGATTTCCATAGAGCTGTCAAATCGCAACATGGAGTTAAACTTTCTGTGCAGTTGCGGGAGTTGCGGTGAAGTTTACCAAGGCTTTTCAAAAAGTTTAACTCCATGTTGCCCGCACACATTCTCACTTTTAATTTCTCGGTACAGCAATTCCCCACGCAAACAGCATGATTCAAAAAATGTTGTCCGATCCGGCTCAAAATTTTTCTGCGGGTTCCTTATACCCGTATTTTTTTGTTTGGACCTTTGGGTGAACTACGCCGTGTTAGGGTGGTCCGAAAAATGGCAATTTTCGTCGATTTTCGACAAAAACACATTTTTCCAAATATCATAACTCCGCGCTTTTTCAACCGATTTTAGCTGTTTTAGACGCAACTGAAAGATGATTATCTGGTCTTTAATAGAAAAATAGTTCGGAAATTAAAAAATCTGGCATTATATTTGAAAAGGTCATATGAAAATTTGAAATGCGGTTTTGGAAGTCTCGGGATTAAAGAGTTTATGTGTGAAAATATTTTTATCGGATTCTTCAGGCGATTACATCAAATATCAAAAAATGGTGAAGTTTCATTTACAGGTTTCCGAGATATGATTTTTGAAAATAAAAACTGGACCTTTCAACGCGCCTTTGCGCGTAAAACGGTGAAATTCAGAAACCAGAAAAATCATTATTACATTTAAACTAAAACTGCGATAACTTTAAAATTAAGCTGTCAACTACAGAGCGGATTTGTTAATTCGAATGTCCACTAATTCGAACACTGTGACTGTAAATCGCACTTTGTTGAGTTCGTTTTCGCACTTTTTCATAAGATTTTTGCAGTTCGACTACGATTACACTTTTTGTGAAAAAAAAAAACGCATTGCTGAGTCAGCAATGTGCGATTTCCAGCTACAGTGAAAGCTCGATAATTCGAACATATTCGAATTAAAAAGCACTCAAACGTCAAAATCAGTCAACATTTTTTTTCTTTTTTCGTTATTTTTGGGGATTAGTAAACTGCCCATGTTCGCATAAATGTCCCATATGCAAAAACAGCATGCTGAGAAAAACGCATTTGAAGTTTGTCCCATACATACGTGTTAAGTTTTCGCGAAAATAATGGATTTCCTCCTGATTTCTAGAACAAAGTACTTGATGTTATAGGCTCTTTTGAAAGAGCACACGATTTTGAACCAAACTGCATTAATAAATCGAAATCGATGAAAATGCATATGGGACATTTATGCGATCAGGGGCAGTAAAACAAAGATAGGAAAACGATAGTAATTAGAATAATTTTGCAAAAAAGTCTTTCAATAAAAATCGTTAAATCTAAATCGTTAAAGCAACTAAATTTCAAGTGATCCAATACGTGTTTTCAAACGAAAAAGTTTTCTCCATCTTTTGCAACCAGTTTCATTAAGATTGATGTAGGAAATTGATTTTGTTCATGAACCCGGCAAAAAGACAACGTTAAAAATATCCCGATGTTATTTATAAATTTTTAAAGGCTGTCGCAATTTTTTTGCCGTCCCTAACTTGGCCCGAACAATGCGCGGGATTTTTTTCTCAAGAAACTTCAAATTTTTTTCTAGAATTTTAAGCGCAATTAGTAGAAATAAAAAAATGCATTTCTCTGCGATTAGATTCGTTCTTTTGGGTTATTCAAAAAACAACATAAAATAACAGTTTCAAATGTCAAGCCTAATTTCCATTGTTTTTTTTAACAAAAAGTATCGCATTATATCAGTCATGCCAATGTATTTTTTTTAATATTAATAAAGTCGTTACAAATATTTTTCAAAGTTAATGTCATCCCACCCTTCAAAAAATTGGTCCAATAAAAAAAAAAAAACAAATCATTATAGAAATGCATTTTTCTACCTTAAATTAATATTTAAGGATCGATCAAAAATATAGTGTTTTTTGTAAAATTTCGTTGTACAGTTCTGAAAAAGGTCAATACTTACATATTTTGATTGCAAAACAATTGGGCAGGTGTAAAATGCATTTTAAAACTATTTTTTTCATTCAAATGTTAATACCCCCACCAACCCCCAATTTTTCAATTTTAAATATTTCTAAAGGTTTCTTAGGAACATTAGATAATAGAATTATATTATTACTATCCCCTGCGCCAAAGATCTCATTACACAAAAACAAACCAGGTAAACTATTCTCATTCCGGACGTTAACGTTTGATCAACCTTGAATAAAGCTGAACTAATTTAAAGTCCTTCCTGTTTGTTTCTGCCAAAACCCGTGTGGCATTCAAATCTTTGCTTCGCAACGCGGTTCTAAATTTTCAAGCTCGGGGAAAGACACACCTGCTGAAAAGGTTCTTTGAGTTGTGGGACCAAATTTTGTTTGCTTCTTGACTTTTTTTTATCAATGACGAGAAACTTTCAAGTGCTGCACTGAAAAGTTAGCAAGTAAGCAACATCAACTCGTATATCAATATTATGGCAAGTTATTCGCGGTCTCAGCTGGACCGTGACTAACCTTCCCGCCTCCTCCTCCTCACTAGCCGGTTCCATTATACTGACGATATTAATCATTTCGGTGGCCACAAACTTCATCATTTAGTATTGCCCTTTGTCGTCGATCGGAAGATTTACTTTTTGTATTCCTTTCTTTGAAATCACTTTATTCTTACACTTGACTTTCACTCAGTTATAAATGCTCTCTTAATCACTTTTGATTCGTTTTGTTGATTTTTTATTACTCTTTTTGAACTTTCTTTATGTTTCACTTCTCACTCCCAAAATAGCTTTTTGCAAATTATATCCTGTCCAATTAACTTGCAAACACTTTAACTGCCTTGTTGTTTTGTGTTATTTACGCACTCGGTCAGGTGTTCTGATGAGATTTATTTTTTTATTTTCCCACTTTTTTTTCGCAAGCTTGTACTAGTATTGTTGCTTTTGTGCAAAAGGATCTGGCGTGTATCGAGCGCGAGCAGACTACGAGAATACGTCCACTATCCGGAGCGTGTACATTTTCGCGGATGAAATCCGACTGACGAGAGCGCGAGGCGCAGCAAACAATCGCGGGAACAGAATCTTATACAGCTTGCCGAGCAGCCAAAGCCGAAGAGCCGCCGCGCAGACAATCGGTTCGGGGTTTGGGGGTCAGTTGGGTCTGGTTTTCAATTGCTTTTTTATCACAATTTAAAAGAAAAAAAAAATTATAAAGAGTGTCCTGTATTTTTTTCGAATTACTGTTATCTTAGAAAAAATGGAGGAACTTATCCAGTTTCTAAAAAGATATTTGTTAAAGAAAATGTATTGATTTCATTGAAAAGTTCAAAACGCATTAAAATCAACAAAATTGTATTTAAATGGAATTTGAATTTTGATGAATTTTGTGTTCGAAAGGGAAAACATAAGTAAAACTTAGATTATGCAAACAAACGATTAGTCCTATTACTGTCAAGTTTTGCTTTGTTATTTTTTAAATTTAATTTAATTAGTATTTTTAGGCCAAATTTACAAATTGCAATCAGTATCTTTTGTCTATTTGCTAAACCTTTTCAGTTTTCGATATTTTTTTTTGTTTTTTTTGCTGTTTCTTTTCCACATTTTTTTTTTAATTTAAACGTAAACCATTAGCATTTATGTCACAAACAATGTTTTTGAAATATCGTTGGACAAATTACAAATAAAACAAGTAAAATCGGCAACTCAAGATTTTTTTTGAATTCAAGATAACTTTTCAATTCATTTAATAATTCAAAATTGGTTAAATAAATTATTATACGCGAATTTCTACATTGAAGCTCGTCTAGATGCGGGTTTGAGTCTCAGATGGTTGAAGGTAGCTTAATCAGTATATTTTTGAAAATATGGCTCAAAAAATGCCTTTAATCTCGAATAAAGTTTAGCGACACAAACTCAAAATATGAATTTATGGGTCCTCATTATTTTGTCTTTAACGGAACGTTTAATTGTTTTAGCAGAATAAGAACATTGACAGAAAGTTACCATTTCGAAACCCCGTTCCAAGTGAAAAAGTTTACCAGTGTTCATTTGCAGATGATTTGCACGAATACCAAATAAAAATAATAATATTGGCAGATATTCAAAAAGGATCAAGCTGGAACAAATTTTATTTAATTTTTTCATTCCTCGACTCCAATAGACCCCAGACCTTTGCCAGAATAAAATAAAATCAATGTTTTCAAATTTCAAACCAGTTTTTTCTTTCTAAATTTCTAAAAAAAGTGTTTGACAATATTTAAAGCATACTGCATAAATTTTGCACAACATCAATTAACTTACTTTTTATGGTTTTGTACCGATTTGTGGTTTAAAAATCCGAAATTATTAAAAAAAAATAAATATCTTCATTTAATTTGAAATGCATAAATAAATGTTATACCTCATATTCTATGTAATAACTTAGCATCAACAACTTTCAAATTTGAATCTATTACACAGCAAAAAAAATCTGTGTAAAATCGCATGCAAAAGCATGCACATCACCTTTGTGAGAAAAAGCATGTAATATTGTATGAGAAAACGTGTACACAAAAAGCATGTACCGAAGAAAAAAATCAGGTCTGTTCCCCCCAAAAATAACATCAATCCGGCGAGAATTAAATTCAGATTAACAAGTCCGCGCCCCAACCCACTCGGCTATCTCGCCGCTATGAAAATGGTCGAACCAATGCCAATGTAACAGTAGGTTTTCCGTACGTCGTATACTGTGTTATGGTTCCCCATACATCTACAGCTACATCGGTAAAGATCCAAATATTTTCAAAGCAGCAAAATAGCCGAGAGGGTTGGGGCGCGGACTTGATAATCTGAATATGACTCTCGCCGGATTGATGTAATTTTTGGGGTGAGCAGACCTGATTTTTTTTCTTCGGTACATGCTTTTTGTGTACACGTTCAATATTACATGCTTTTTCTCACAAAAATGATGTGCATGCTTTTCCATGAGATTTTACCATCGGATTTTTTTGCTGTGCAGGCTGTGACAAGCGTGGACAAATTTCCACTATACCAGTGACAGAACTCAACAATCGTCCCATTTTTTGAGCTAACAGGTTGTATGGACTTCCACCTATGTGTTTTTTTTATCATTTTGGGACCGCATTTTGTAAAATACTGTAAAATTTAAGGTATAAAAAACCATTTCGTGAGTTCTAAAATGTATTTCTTTTTTTTTAACTGAAGCAAAACTGTAATCAATAACACTACTCGACAAAACAAAACTTGTGTCAACGGATTCACGATATCTCATCCGTTCCTGAGAGAAAAGGCATCCCCGAATCCGATGCAATCGACAGAATTTGATTTTATGTCCACGCGGACTGACGAAAAGTTGGTACATTTTTTAACATAAAAAATCGAACAATTTAAAAAAAAACCATGCGTCTCCTCCCAATTATATGAGCCATCTACAAGAATATGGAAGCGCCTGGTGCATAGCCATTTCCTTTAAGCACAGCGGAAAGAACCAATACAAATGTATAAAAAAGTTGTCAAGTTCTCGGGGGGTCCACAGCTAGCATTTTTTGTACGATTATAAAAAATAAATATTAAAAGTTTAAAATTAATTTATTTAAAAAAATATTTTTTGATTTATTTGTTTACTAAAATTTTATGTATCTCAAAGGTCTATGGGTACTTCGGGATGTCCATGGTCATCCAAGGACTCCCTGGAGTTAAGATCTACGAGTCTACCGCCGTAACAAGCAAGAGGTCGTCGGATTTTGACCCCGGATCATGTGCGTATAGCATCAGTGCATATGGTAGACTACTATATGAATGTGTTGGGATGTTCATGGTCATCCAAGGACTCCCTGGAGTTAAGATCTACGAGTCTACCGCCGTAACAAGCAAGAGGTCGTCGGATTTTGACCCCGGATCATGTGCGTATAGCATCAGTGCATATGGTAGACTACTATATGAATGTGTTGGGATGTTCATGGTCATCCAAGGACTCCCTGGAGTTAAGATCTACGAGTCTACCGCCGTAACAAGCAAGAGGTCGTCGGATTTTGACCCCGAATCTTGTGTGTATAGCATCAGTGCATATGGTAGACTACTATATGAATGTGTTGGGATGTTCATGGTCATCCAAGGACTCCCTGGAGTTAAGATCTACGAGTCTACCGCCGTAATAAGCAAGAGGTCGTCGGATTTTGACCCCAGATCATGTGCGTATAGCATCAGTGGATATGGTAGACTACTATATGAATGTGTTGGGATGTTCATGGTCATCCGAGGACTCCCTGGAGTTAAGATCTACGAGTCTACCGCCGTAACAAGCAAGAGGTCGTCGGATTTTGACCCCGGATCATGTGCGTATAGCATCAGTGCATATGGTAGACTACTATATGAATGTGTTGGAATGGCCATGGTCATCCGAGGACTCCCTGGAGTTAAGATCTACGAGTCTACCGTCGTAACAAGCAAGAGGTCGTCGGATTTTGACCCCGGATCATGTGCGTATAGCATCAGTGCATATGGTAGACTACTATATGAATGTGTTGGGATGTTCATGGTCATCCAAGGACTCCCTGGAGTGAAGATCTACGAGTCTACCGCCGTAACAAGCAAGAGGTCGTCGGATTTTGACCCCGGATCATGTGCGTATAGCATCAGTGCATATGGTAGACTACTATATGAATGTGTTGGAATGTCCATGGTCACCCAAGGAGACCCTGGAGTTAAGATCTAAGAGTCTACCGCCGTAACAAGCAAGAGGTCGTCGGATTTTGACCCCAGATCATGTGCGTATAGCATCAGTGGATATGGTAGACTACTATATGAATGTAATGGGATGTCCATGGTCATCCGAGGACTCCCTGGAGTTAAGATCTACGAGTCTACCGCCGTAACAAGCAAGAGGTCGTCGGATTTTGACCCCGAATCTTGTGTGTATAGCATCAGTGCATATGGTAGACTACTGTATGAATGTGTTGGGATGTTCATGGTCATCCAAGGACTCCCTGGAGTGAAGATCTACGAGTCTACCGCCGTAACAAGCAAGAGGTCGTCGGATTTTGACCCCGGATCATGTGCGTATAGCATCAGTGCATATGGTAGACTACTATATGAATGTGTTGGGATGTTCATGATCATCCAAGGACTCCCTGGAGTTAATATCTACGAGTCTACCGCCGTAACAAGCAAGAGGTCGTCGGATTTTGACCCCGAATCTTGTGTGTATAGCATCAGTGCATATGGTAGACTACTGTATGAATGTGTTGGGATGTTCATGGTCATCCAAGGACTGCCAGGAGTTAAGATCTACGAGACTACCGCCGTAACAAGCAAGAGGTCGTCGGATTTTGACCCCGGATCATGTGCGTATAGCATCAGTGCATATGGTAGACTACTATATGAATGTGTTGGAATGTCCATGGTCACCCAAGGACTGCCAGGAGTTAAGATCTACGAGACTACCGCCGTAACAAGCAAGAGGTCGTCGGATTTTGACCCCGGATCATGTGCGTATAGCATCAGTGCATATGGTAGACTACTATATGAATGTGTTGGGATGTTCATGGTCATCCAAGGACTCCCTGGAGTTAAGATCTACGAGTCTACCGCCGTAATAAGCAAGAGGTCGTCGGATTTTGACTCCAGATCATGTGCGTATAGCATCAGTGGATATGGTAGACTACTATATGAATGTGTTGGGATGTTCATGGTCATCCGAGGACTCCCTGGAGTTAAGATCTACGAGTCTACCGCCGTAACAAGCAAGAGGTCGTCGGATTTTGACCCCGGATCATGTGCGTATAGCATCAGTGCATATGGTAGACTACTATATGAATGTGTTGGAATGGCCATGGTCATCCGAGGACTCCCTGGAGTTAAGATCTACGAGTCTACCGCCGTAACAAGCAAGAGGTCGTCGGATTTTGACCCCGGATCATGTGCGTATAGCATCAGTGCATATGGTAGACTACTGTATGAATGTGTTGGGATGTTCATGGTCATCCAAGGACTCCCTGGAGTGAAGATCTACGAGTCTACCGCCGTAACAAGCAAGAGGTCGTCGGATTTTGACCCCGGATCATGTGCGTATAGCATCAGTGCATATGGTAGACTACTATATGAATGTGTTGGAATGTCCATGGTCACCCAAGGACTCCCTGGAGTTAAGATCTACGAGTCTACCGCCGTAACAAGCAAGAGGTCGTCGGATTTTGACCCCAGATCATGTGCGTATAGCATCAGTGGATATGGTAGACTACTATATGAATGTAATGGGATGTCCATGGTCATCCGAGGACTCCCTGGAGTTAAGATCTACGAGTCTACCGCCGTAACAAGCAAGAGGTCGTCGGATTTTGACCCCGAATCTTGTGTGTATAGCATCAGTGCATATGGTAGACTACTGTATGAATGTGTTGGGATGTTCATGGTCATCCAAGGACTCCCTGGAGTGAAGATCTACGAGTCTACCGCCGTAACAAGCAAGAGGTCGTCGGATTTTGACCCCGGATCATGTGCGTATAGCATCAGTGCATATGGTAGACTACTATATGAATGTGTTGGGATGTTCATGATCATCCGAGGACTCCCTGGAGTTAATATCTACGAGTCTACCGCCGTAACAAGCAAGAGGTCGTCGGATTTTGACCCCGAATCTTGTGTGTATAGCATCAGTGCATATGGTAGACTACTGTATGAATGTGTTGGGATGTTCATGGTCATCCAAGGACTGCCAGGAGTTAAGATCTACGAGACTACCGCCGTAACAAGCAAGAGGTCGTCGGATTTTGACCCCGGATCATGTGCGTATAGCATCAGTGCATATGGTAGACTACTATATGAATGTGTTGGAATGTCCATGGTCACCCAAGGACTGCCAGGAGTTAAGATCTACGAGACTACCGCCGTAACAAGCAAGAGGTCGTCGGATTTTGACCCCGGATCATGTGCGTATAGCATCAGTGCATATGGTAGACTACTATATGAATGTGTTGGGATGTTCATGGTCATCCAAGGACTCCCTGGAGTTAAGATCTACGAGTCTACCGCCGTAATAAGCAAGAGGTCGTCGGATTTTGACTCCAGATCATGTGCGTATAGCATCAGTGGATATGGTAGACTACTATATGAATGTGTTGGGATGTTCATGGTCATCCGAGGACTCCCTGGAGTTAAGATCTACGAGTCTACCGCCGTAACAAGCAAGAGGTCGTCGGATTTTGACCCCGGATCATGTGCGTATAGCATCAGTGCATATGGTAGACTACTATATGAATGTGTTGGAATGGCCATGGTCATCCGAGGACTCCCTGGAGTTAAGATCTACGAGTCTACCGCCGTAACAAGCAAGAGGTCGTCGGATTTTGACCCCGGATCATGTGCGTATAGCATCAGTGCATATGGTAGACTACTGTATGAATGTGTTGGGATGTTCATGGTCATCCAAGGACTCCCTGGAGTGAAGATCTACGAGTCTACCGCCGTAACAAGCAAGAGGTCGTCGGATTTTGACCCCGGATCATGTGCGTATAGCATCAGTGCATATGGTAGACTACTATATGAATGTGTTGGAATGTCCATGGTCACCCAAGGACTCCCTGGAGTTAAGATCTACGAGTCTACCGCCGTAACAAGCAAGAGGTCGTCGGATTTTGACCCCAGATCATGTGCGTATAGCATCAGTGGATATGGTAGACTACTATATGAATGTAATGGGATGTCCATGGTCATCCGAGGACTCCCTGGAGTTAAGATCTACGAGTCTACCGCCGTAACAAGCAAGAGGTCGTCGGATTTTGACCCCGAATCTTGTGTGTATAGCATCAGTGCATATGGTAGACTACTGTATGAATGTGTTGGGATGTTCATGGTCATCCAAGGACTCCCTGGAGTGAAGATCTACGAGTCTACCGCCGTAACAAGCAAGAGGTCGTCGGATTTTGACCCCGGATCATGTGCGTATAGCATCAGTGCATATGGTAGACTACTATATGAATGTGTTGGGATGTTCATGATCATCCGAGGACTCCCTGGAGTTAATATCTACGAGTCTACCGCCGTAACAAGCAAGAGGTCGTCGGATTTTGACCCCGAATCTTGTGTGTATAGCATCAGTGCATATGGTAGACTACTGTATGAATGTGTTGGGATGTTCATGGTCATCCAAGGACTGCCAGGAGTTAAGATCTACGAGACTACCGCCGTAACAAGCAAGAGGTCGTCGGATTTTGACCCCGGATCATGTGCGTATAGCATCAGTGCATATGGTAGACTACTATATGAATGTGTTGGAATGTCCATGGTCACCCAAGGACTGCCAGGAGTTAAGATCTACGAGACTACCGCCGTAACAAGCAAGAGGTCGTCGGATTTTGACCCCGGATCATGTGCGTATAGCATCAGTGCATATGGTAGACTACTATATGAATGTGTTGGAATGTCCATGGTCACCCAAGGAGTCCCTGGAGTTAAGATCTACGAGTCTACCGCCGTAACAAGCAAGAGGTCGTCGGATTTTGACCCCAGATCATGTGCGTATAGCATCAGTGGATATGGTAGACTACTATATGAATGTAATGGGATGTCCATGGTCATCCGAGGACTCCCTGGAGTTAAGATCTACGAGTCTACCGCCGTAACAAGCAAGAGGTCGTCGGATTTTGACCCCGGATCATGTGCGTATAGCATCAGTGCATATGGTAGACTACTATATGAATGTGTTGGGATGTTCATGATCATCCAAGGACTCCCTGGAGTTAATATCTACGAGTCTACCGCCGTAACAAGCAAGAGGTCGTCGGATTTTGACCCCGAATCTTGTGTGTATAGCATCAGTGCATATGGTAGACTACTGTATGAATGTGTTGGGATGTTCATGGTCATCCAAGGACTCCCTGGAGTGAAGATCTACGAGTCTACCGCCGTAACAAGCAAGAGGTCGTCGGATTTTGACCCCGGATCATGTGCGTATAGCATCAGTGCATATGGTAGACTACTATATGAATGTGTTGGAATGTCCATGGTCATCCAAGGACTCCCTGGAGTTAAGATCTAAGAGTCTACCGCCGTAACAAGCAAGAGGTCGTCGGATTTTGACCCCAGATCATGTGCGTATAGCATCAGTGGATATGGTAGACTAATATATAAATGTAATGGGATGTCCATGGTCATCCGAGGACTCCCTGGAGTTAAGATCTACGAGTCTACCGCCGTAACAAGCAAGAGGTCGTCGGATTTTGACCCCGAATCATGTGCGTATAGCATTAGTGCATATGGTAGACTACTGTATGAATGTGTTGGGATGTCCATGGTCATCCAAGGACTCCCTGGAGTTAAGATCTACGAGTCTACCGCCGTAACAAGCAAGAGGTCGTCGGATTTTGACCCCGGATCATGTGCGTAAAGCATCAGTGCATATGGTAGACTACTATATGAATGTGTTGGGATGTTCATGGTCATCCAAGGACTCCCTGGAGTTAAGATCTATGAGTCTACCGCCGTAACAAGCAAGAGGTCGTCGGATTTTGACCCCGGATCATATGCGTATAGCATCAGTGCATATGGTAGACTACTATATGAATGTGTTGGGATGTTCATGGTCATCCAAGGACTCCCTGGAGTTAAGATCTACGAGTCTACCGCCGTAACAAGCAAGAGGTCGTCGGATTTTGACCCCAGATCCGAAGATTGGATGCCGGACGGTTGGTGGGTGAACGGGTGTGCGCATGGTGGGGTTTCTTCGGTGAACACCGAACAATAGCTTTAACCAGAATTAACACAACAATATAGGTTCTTTGTTCCTTCATTCAAAAGTTGGTAAATTGTTACATTAACTTTTCTTGATCAGTTACTAATCTTCCGTGATTGAGATTAGTTTTTGCATTTATTTCTCTACCTACTACCATTCCAATATCAGCGAGAGTCCTGATCTCAGACCGGTGCTGGACGAAACGTAATAAAATCTCAGTGTCTGCAGGAGGAAAAACGTAATAAAACTTTATTACGTTAACATCCGGCATTTCCCAGCCACATGCTTATGCGCTTTAATTTGTTTGAATCGTCATTTGCTAAACGCTACACGATGCGCATGAGCATGTGGCTTAGAAATGAAGGATGTTAACATAATAAAGTTTTATTACATCTACTTCTGTCGACATTTAGGTTTTATTACGTTTCGTCTAGCATCAGCCTGAGATCAGGACTCGCGCCGACATCGGAATGGTAGTAGGTAGAGAACCGACTCTAGAAATGTAAGTTTGAATAAAATAAAACCATTTTCAAATCATCACTTGAAGTGGTAACTACGGTGTTCTGTAAAGTATGTCCAGTTCTACCAAAACCTAGTGAAAAGGAATCGAAAGTACATATTACAAACCAACAGCAGCACATAACATCACAGCGGGACATCAATCGTGGCAAGTATAACCCATTATTTTCAATTATTTGTTATTTAAAAAAAATATTACATAGTGTTTCCTCTACAAAGTGTTACCTTTCCAATCCAGCAATTGGTTGCTTCTTTTTTCAACCCCTCAAAATAAAAAAAATGAGCATTGCTAATTTTTACAATTCATGCTTCAAATATCGTCGTACCATATCATTTTTGTTATAGCTGAAAATATAATATAAAATATTCAAATACATTCTAGATGAATCCAACTGAGTGTAAACGTCATCCTGATTCATTTTGCTATGTATGTGGCGAGTATATGAATAAATTAGAAACAAGGTATCCAATTCACTGCAATCCTACTTTTTACGATAAATACAAAAAAATATTTAATCTTGAAATAAGTCATCAAGACAAAGAGTGGGTGCCACATTATATATGTGCAATATGTAAAGGGCGGCTTTCAAGTGAGTAAATTAAAAAAAATAACGGTGTTTATATATATTTTTTATGTTTCTTCTATCTTTCAGAATGGGAAAGTGGAGAAAAAAATATTTTTCCATTTAAAAATCCAATTTTGTGGTCTCAACCGACAGACCACGAAAAAGATTGCTATTTTTGTCTATCAGTTATAAAGCCTGGAAGAGCAAAAAATGAATATTATTCTTCAAAAAAACCACGACTTTCGGAAGCACCAAACAAAGAAAAAAACAATGAAATAAAGAAGTCTTTATCAAAGGATGACTTATGTAATCTTCCTGGATGTAGTTCAGTAAAAGTTTTTACAAGTGATACAGAAAATAAAACGTCAACAAGCGACATTTCCTCTAATGACGAAGAGGTTATGCAAGTATGTGAAGAAACAGAAGATGTTACACCAGAAAGCAGCATTGCATCATCAGATAAAGATATATTGCAAATAATTTCTTTATCCAATAACCAAACGCAAGACGTAAGTTTTTCATTGAGTAAAGCCGTTGTAAATATTTTTCATAGTTTATGTCACTTCACCTTGCCCTTGAAGAAGGGGAAGGGGAAGGATGGCGGAGCAAAAAAATAGATTCCAAGGAATATATATTTAAATAACTCACAAAACGGTAAGTCTCCGCAATTCACACGAAATCGGAAAAAGATGCCCCAACCTTTCTTCGATTTGCTTTCAACTTTTGTCCCTGATCACGAATCCGAACTCAATTATTCGATATCTCGTGACGGATGAGTGTTAGGACTCCTTCCATTTTTAAAACATTCAAAAAAGACATGTTTTTCAATAATTTGCAGCCAGAAATGGTGATGATTTGGAAACTTGGTGTCAAAGGAACTTAAATGTAAAATTGGACACCCGATTTGCTGACGAACACAGAATTCCGATAAAACGAATTTTTCTTAGAAAAAAAATACAAAAATAGTTTGAAAACAGTCTAAAAATTTCATACATTTTTCGTTAACATTTCTGGCATTTTTCGTTACTCGACTGTAATTTTTTTGGAGAGAAGGGAAGGAAATTTAATGTACTTTCGAATCTGCAATAACCCAGAAGGGTCATTTTTTCAATTATACCATTTTTTTTATTTTAAAATTTCGTGTTTTTCTTACATTGCTGGGTTATTTTTTAGAGTGTAAAAGTGTTCTACAAATCACCAAAAACTCTGATGGTTACAAGTAAACAGTTACAACTCCTTATATTTTTTATAAATTTTGAAACAGTCTGCTCTAAAACTATGTAGAACATTGTTACACTCTAAAATATAACCCTGCAATGTTACCAAAAATCGAAATTCTAAAATGAAATAATTTAATAAAAAAAGAGTAACAAAACATGCCAGAATTTTCGCATCTGTAATTGCAATTTTTTATGAAAAAATATGTAATTAAAATTCTGAGTACGCCATCAAATCATGCGTCCAATTTTATATAAAAATCCCTTTGATACCAAATTTTCAAATCATCACCATTTCAGGCTGCACATTATTGAAAAACATGTCACGAGATCAAATCAAATAATGGAGCTCAGATTCGTGATCAGGGACAAAAATTACTCCTTAGGACGAAGTTTCACGCAACTCGTAGAGTGGTCGGGGCAACTGCTGTGTGAGTTAGCGGAGAATGACCAAGCAAAATTTTTCGATTTTTTTAAATTAAAATTTATTTTTTTTTTAATTTTGTTTTGTCTTTTACACTCCCCCCCCCCTTGACATTTTAAGGAGGGGACCACAAAACTTGAAAAATATTTTGGACGGCCGAATTGGAAAATGTTTTGTATTTTTTATTGAATGTATTTCAGATGGCTCAAGATGGAGACGACCATACCTTAATGAATCTCAAAGATGCATGGATTATGAATTGTAAACTTAGTCCAGCTGAATTTTGTTACATTTGTGGTTGTTATATGAAGAAAAGAAAAGAAAAGGTGTCTTTTAGAGATTCAACCACATTAATTTTAGCATATAATGAATATTTTGGAAGAAATTACATGCAACAAGATGAATTTTGGGTGCCCAATAATGCATGTGTTCATTGTGCAAAAATTTTATATGGTAATGATAATTTTTTTTTTTTAATTTGTATTATTCATATTATCTTGTTTTTTTTAGCATGGTATCAAGGAAAAGAAAGATTTTTTAAATTTTCTGTGCCAAGAATATGGAGTAAACCAAGTGACCATAGGACAGATTGTTATTTTTGTATGGTCAAAAAAGAGTCTTGGAATAAACATATTTTAAAAACCTTCAAGACACCTGAACTAAACATTCCTTCATCGTTGGCTCCAATTAAAACTGATGTATTACATCCTCGTCCTAATAAAAGGCAACTTGAGTCTAAAAGTTCCACTACAATCGAGTCCTTCAGTGTTCCTAGTATTCCAGACTCGGATTATAATCCTAGCAATACTCATATTAAAGTGAACACAAAACTATTGAATATAGATGAAGTAGAAGATCTAATCAGAGCTCTTGGACTTCCTAAATCAAAAAGTGAATTGCTTTTATCCCGATTAAAACAATGGGGATTTACTGGACCTGACGTGAAAATAACCTCTCAATGTGCTCGTCAAATGCCATTTTCATCTTTTTTTACATCACAGCATGGTATATGTTATTGTGAAAATTTGAGTGGCTTATTTCAGAAATTGCAGATACCATTGATCGTGTCTGAATGGCGTCTTTTTATAGATGGATCTTCAAAATCTTTAAAGGCTGTACTTTTGCATAATCATGCAAGTACAGATTTGATTAAACATCCATCAATTCCTATTGCTCACAGCGTTATTGCTAAAGAAAGTTACGATAACACAAAACTCCTTTTGAAATTGATTGAATATGACAGATATAAATTTGACATAATAGGGGATTTTAAAATGGTTGCATTTTTAATGGGTTTACAAGGAGGTTACACAAAGTTTCCTTGTTATATTTGCCTATGGGATAGTCGAGACACCAGCAAACATTACAAAAAAAAAGAAATGGCCACTACGACATGATTTTCAAGTTGGAAAAAACAATGTAAAATGGGAACCTATAGTCAACACTGGACAAATTTTAATGCCACCACTGCACATTAAACTTGGGCTGATGAAACAGTTTGTTAAAGCTTTAAATCATGAACTAGACGCATTTGCTCATTTGAAAGAAGAATTTCCAGAGTTATCAGAGAGTAAAATTACAGCAGGTGTTTTCACGGGACCTCAAATAAGAAAATTGATGAAATCTGAAGAGTTTCCTAATCTACTGTTGCAAGAAAGTGAAGAATGCCATGCAGCGTGGAATAGTTTTAAAGCAGTGGTTACAGGATTTTTAGGCAACAACAGAGATGATAACTATGAGCAGATTGTTAGAACCATGATTAAAAATTTCAATAAAATGGGATGTAGAATGTCTCAAAAGATGCATATGCTAGATTCTCATTTAAATAAATTCAAGGACAACATGGGTAAATATTCAGAAGAGCAAGGAGAACGCTTTCATCAAGACATGAAAGATTTTGAAAAAAATTATCAAGGGCATTACGATGCAAATATGATGGCGGATTATGTCTGGAGTAAATGTGTAAAAAATAGTGGTATTGAATACAAACGAAAGGCTTGACGAGATCGATTTTTATTGTATATATATATACATATATAAGAGATTTCAGAGGCCATTATGAAGGCAGGAATTAATTTCATCCTCGAGAGTTTAGAAACTGATTCGAATAGTTTATTTAATAATTAACGAACTTTTAAATGTAGGCATACATATATTTATAAGAGATGAAAAAACAAAAAAATCCTTGATTTTTGGATTTGAAGGAACATATATTGTAACGTTACTTCTGATTAAAGCTATGATATGCTACTGTAACATACTTTAATTTTGATTGAAAAATAAAAAAACAGGCATAAGAAAAACAATCGATGTTAAGTAATCGAAATATTCAATTGTGAACGATGAACAAAAATCCTTGCTTACCACTTAAGCCAAACGGCGACAAAATCCGACGGGGTCAAAATCCGACGACCTCTTGCTTGTTACGGCGGTAGACTCGTAGATCTTAACTCCAGGGAGTCCTTGGATGACCATGAACATCCCAACACATTCATATAGTAGTCTACCATATGCACTGATGCTATACGCACATGATCCGGGGTCAAAATCCGACGACCTCTTGCTTGTTACGGCGGTAGACTCGTAGATCTTAACTCCAGGGAGTCCTTGGATGACCATGAACATCCCAACACATTCATACAGTAGTCTACCATATGCACTGATGCTATACGCACATGATCCGGGGTCAAAATCCGACGACCTCTTGCTTGTTACGGCGGTAGACTCGTAGATCTTAACTCCAGGGAGTCCTTGGATGACCATGAACATCCCAACACATTCATATAGTAGTCTACCATATGCACTGATGCTATACGCACATGATCCGGGGTCAAAATCCGACGACCTCTTGCTTGTTACGGCGGTAGACTCGTAGATCTTAACTCCAGGGAGTCCTTGGATGACCATGAACATCCCAACACATTCATATAGTAGTCTACCATATGCACTGATGCTATACGCACATGATCCGGGGTCAAAATCCGACGACCTCTTGCTTGTTACGGCGGTAGACTCGTAGATCTTCACTCCAGGGAGTCCTTGGATGACCATGAACATCCCAACACATTCATACAGTAGTCTACCATATGCACTGATGCTATACACACAAGATTCGGGGTCAAAATCCGACGACCTCTTGCTTGTTACGGCGGTAGACTCGTAGATCTTAACTCCAGGGAGTCCTCGGATGACCATGGACATCCCATTACATTCATATAGTAGTCTACCATATCCACTGATGCTATACGCACATGATCCGGGGTCAAAATCCGACGACCTCTTGCTTGTTACGGCGGTAGACTCGTAGATCTTAACTCCAGGGAGTCCTTGGATGACCATGAACATCCCAACACATTCATATAGTAGTCTACCATATGCACTGATGCTATACGCACATGATCCGGGGTCAAAATCCGACGACCTCTTGCTTGTTACGGCGGTAGACTCGTAGATCTTCACTCCAGGGAGTCCTTGGATGACCATGAACATCCCAACACATTCATACAGTAGTCTACCATATGCACTGATGCTATACACACAAGATTCGGGGTCAAAATCCGACGACCTCTTGCTTGTTACGGCGGTAGACTCGTAGATCTTAACTCCAGGGAGTCCTCGGATGACCATGGACATCCCATTACATTCATATAGTAGTCTACCATATCCACTGATGCTATACGCACATGATCCGGGGTCAAAATCCGACGACCTCTTGCTTGTTACGGCGGTAGACTCGTAGATCTTAACTCCAGGGAGTCCTTGGATGACCATGAACATCCCAACACATTCATATAGTAGTCTACCATATGCACTGATGCTATACGCACATGATCCGGGGTCAAAATCCGACGACCTCTTGCTTGTTACGGCGGTAGACTCGTAGATCTTAACTCCAGGGAGTCCTTGGATGACCATGGACATCCCAACACATTCATATAGTAGTCTACCATATGCACTGATGCTATACGCACATGATCCGGGGTCAAAATCCGACGACCTCTTGCTTGTTACGGCGGTAGACTCGTAGATCTTCACTCCAGGGAGTCCTTGGATGACCATGAACATCCCAACACATTCATACAGCAGTCTACCATATGCACTGATGCTATACACACAAGATTCGGGGTCAAAATCCGACGACCTCTTGCTTGTTACGGCGGTAGACTCGTAGATCTTAACTCCAGGGAGTCCTTGGATGACCATGAACATCCCAACACATTCATATAGTAGTCTACCATATGCACTGATGCTATACGCACATGATCCGGGGTCAAAATCCGACGACCTCTTGCTTGTTACGGCGGTAGACTCGTAGATCTTAACTCCAGGGAGTCCTTGGATGACCATGGACATCCCAACACATTCATATAGTAGTCTACCATATGCACTGATGCTATACGCACATGATCCGGGGTCAAAATCCGACGACCTCTTGCTTGTTACGGCGGTAGACTCGTAGATCTTCACTCCAGGGAGTCCTTGGATGACCATGAACATCCCAACACATTCATACAGTAGTCTACCATATGCACTGATGCTATACACACAAGATTCGGGGTCAAAATCCGACGACCTCTTGCTTGTTACGGCGGTAGACTCGTAGATCTTAACTCCAGGGAGTCCTTGGATGACCATGAACATCCCAACACATTCATATAGTAGTCTACCATATGCACTGATGCTATACGCACATGATCCGGGGTCAAAATCCGACGACCTCTTGCTTGTTACGGCGGTAGACTCGTAGATCTTAACTCCAGGGAGTCCTTGGATGACCATGAACATCCCAACACATTCATATAGTAGTCTACCATATGCACTGATGCTATACGCACATGATCCGGGGTCAAAATCCGACGACCTCTTGCTTGTTACGGCGGTAGACTCGTAGATCTTCACTCCAGGGAGTCCTTGGATGACCATGAACATCCCAACACATTCATACAGTAGTCTACCATATGCACTGATGCTATACACACAAGATTCGGGGTCAAAATCCGACGACCTCTTGCTTGTTACGGCGGTAGACTCGTAGATCTTAACTCCAGGGAGTCCTCGGATGACCATGGACATCCCATTACATTCATATAGTAGTCTACCATATCCACTGATGCTATACGCACATGATCCGGGGTCAAAATCCGACGACCTCTTGCTTGTTACGGCGGTAGACTCGTAGATCTTAACTCCAGGGAGTCCTTGGATGACCATGAACATCCCAACACATTCATATAGTAGTCTACCATATGCACTGATGCTATACGCACATGATCCGGGGTCAAAATCCGACGACCTCTTGCTTGTTACGGCGGTAGACTCGTAGATCTTCACTCCAGGGAGTCCTTGGATGACCATGAACATCCCAACACATTCATACAGTAGTCTACCATATGCACTGATGCTATACACACAAGATTCGGGGTCAAAATCCGACGACCTCTTGCTTGTTACGGCGGTAGACTCGTAGATCTTAACTCCAGGGAGTCCTTGGATGACCATGAACATCCCAACACATTCATATAGTAGTCTACCATATGCACTGATGCTATACGCACATGATCCGGGGTCAAAATCCGACGACCTCTTGCTTGTTACGGCGGTAGACTCGTAGATCTTAACTCCAGGGAGTCCTTGGGTGACCATGAACATCCCAACACATTCATATAGAAGTCTACCATATGCACTGATGCTATACGCACATGATCCGGGGTCAAAATCCGACGACCTCTTGCTTGTTACGGCGGTAGACTCGTAGATCTTAACTCCAGGGAGTCCTTGGATGACCATGAACATCCCAACACATTCATATAGTAGTCTACCATATGCACTGATGCTATACGCACATGATCCGGGGTCAAAATCCGACGACCTCTTGCTTGTTACGGCGGTAGACTCGTAGATCTTAACTCCAGGGAGTCCTTGGGTGACCATGAACATCCCAACACATTCATATAGAAGTCTACCATATGCACTGATGCTATACGCACATGATCCGGGGTCAAAATCCGACGACCTCTTGCTTGTTACGGCGGTAGACTCGTAGATCTTAACTCCAGGGAGTCCTTGGATGACCATGAACATCCCAACACATTCATATAGTAGTCTACCATATGCACTGATGCTATACGCACATGATCCGGGGTCAAAATCCGACGACCTCTTGCTTGTTACGGCGGTAGACTCGTAGATCTTAACTCCAGGGAGTCCTTGGATGACCATGGACATCCCAACACATTCATATAGTAGTCTACCATATGCGCTGATGCTATACGCACATGATCCGGGGTCAAAATCCGACGACCTCTTGCTTGTTACGGCGGTAGACTCGTAGATCTTCACTCCAGGGAGTCCTTGGATGACCATGAACATCCCAACACATTCATACAGTAGTCTACCATATGCACTGATGCTATACACACAAGATTCGGGGTCAAAATCCGACGACCTCTTGCTTGTTACGGCGGTAGACTCGTAGATCTTAACTCCAGGGAGTCCTTGGATGACCATGGACATCCCAACACATTCATATAGTAGTCTACCATATGCACTGATGCTAAACACACAAGATTCGGGGTCAAAATCCGACGACCTCTTGCTTGTTACGGCGGTAGACTCGTAGATCTTAACTCCAGGGAGTCCTTGGGTGACCATGAACATCCCAACACATTCATATAGTAGTCTACCATATGCACTGATGCTATACGCACATGATCCGGGGTCAAAATCCGACGACCTCTTGCTTGTTACGGCGGTAGACTCGTAGATCTTAACTCCAGGGAGTCCTTGGATGACCATGGACATCCCAACACATTCATATAGTAGTCTACCATATGCACTGATGCTAAACACACAAGATTCGGGGTCAAAATCCGACGACCTCTTGCTTGTTACGGCGGTAGACTCGTAGATCTTAACTCCAGGGAGTCCTTGGATGACCATGAACATCCCAACACATTCATGTAGTAGTCTACCATATGCACTGATGCTATACGCATATGATCCGGTGTCAAAATCCGACGACCTCTTGCTTGTTACGGCGGTAGACTCGTAGATCTTAACTCCAGGGAGTCCTTGGATGACCATGAACATCCCAACACATTCATACAGTAGTCTACCATATCCACTGATGATATACGCACATGATCCGGAGTCAAAATCCGACGACCTCTTGCTTGTTACGGCGGTAGACTCGTAGATCTTCACTCCAGGGAGTCCTTGGATGACCATGAACATCCCAACACATTCATACAGTAGTCTACCATATGCACTGATGCTATACACACAAGATTCGGGGTCAAAATCCGACGACCTCTTCCTTGTTACGGCGGTAGACTCGTAGATCTTAACTCCAGGGAGTCCTTGGGTGACCATGAACATCCCAACACATTCATATAGTAGTCTACCATATGCACTGATGCTATACGCATATGATCCGGGGTCAAAATCCGACGACCTCTTGCTTGTTACGGCGGTAGACTCGTAGATCTTAACTCCAGGGAGTCCTTGGATGACCATGAACATCCCAACACATTCATATAGTAGTCTACCATATGCACTGATGCTATACGCACATGATTCGGGGTCAAAATCCGACGACCTCTTGCTTGTTACGGCGGTAGACTCGTAGATCTTAACTCCAGGCAGTCCTTGGATGACCATGGACATCCCGAAGTACCCATAGACCTTTGAGATACATAAAATTTTAGTAAACAAATAAATCAAAAAATATTTTTTTAAATAAATTAATTTTAAACTTTTAATATTTATTTTTTATAATCGTACAAAAAATGCTAGCTGTGGACCCCCCGAGAACTTGACAACTTTTTTTATACATTTGTATTGGTTGTTTCCGTTGTGCTTAAAGGAAATGGCTATGCACCAGGCGCTTCCATATTCTTGTAGATGGCTCATATAATTGGGAGGAGACGCATGGTTTTTTTTTAAATTGTTCGATTTTTTATGTTAAAAAATGTACCAACTTTTCGTCAGTCCGCGTGGACATAAAATCAAATTCTGTCGATTGCATCGGATTCGGGGATGCCTTTTCTCTCAGGAACGGATGAGATATCGTGAATCCGTTGACACAAGTTTTGTTTTGTCGAGTAGTGTAATGCATTAAACATTTTTAAACACCGTTTGCTTCAAAGTATCGAACATTAAGGCTAAAAGTGGATTTTAAGTCTATGCGAATATGTTTGTTTGTTTAGAAAATGGTAGAGATGAATTTTAAGAATATCTGTGTAATTTTAAAATAAATGTAGCAAGTAATAAACTGTTTTACAAAGACTTTGTGACTACATTAAACGTTTTTTAATTGTTTTGATTTCATATCAATATTTCACAATCTGATCAGTATTTGAAATGTATCAAACATAGTTTTTGGTAAACTTAAATTTCATAAATTTAAATGGTTATTTCTTTTCAGTATCACCCCACTGGCCCCACCTCCACAGCTCTTTCGGGCGTCACGGAAACAAAACAGTCTGTCGTCGTTGAGCCTCCCTTAATCCCACAGCCACACGAGGGAGGAAACAACCTCCCTCCCCAACACTGTTGTTGTTGGAGGTGGTGGCATCCAAAATAAGAAGAACAAGAAAAGACTGTAATGCGATCGCGAAGACAAGTGTGTGCGAATTATTTATTTATATCAACAACGAGCAAAAAATACCTAAACATAACGTGACCAACGTAGAATGGTTAATGGCGGTGGTATTGTATTAGAGGGAAAGAGAGGGAGAGATAGAGGGTAGTAATAATAGTACTGACACTCTTAACTTGTGTTGCTAGTGTTTGTGGGATTAATTACTATTACTTGACTTAGTAGTTGCAATAATTTGGCAAACGTCGTTGTTTGATAAAATTCTAGAACGAACTTAGAAAAAATATACAAAGTAGAAAAATTACACAATTTTTTTGGTTTCGTTGAGTTTGTTAACCAAGAAATCAAGTAGTAGATCGAAATTCAATCAATTTAAGTGGTGTTCTTTGAGGACTCAATAAACAGGACAGAGCAATTCATTTCGTCGCCCTTCTGGCAGTTGTCCAAAAATCGTGGATTGATTTATGACTTCGTCTTCTAATAAAGTTCATTATATTGAGGGAAGGATTCAATATAGTTTTTTTCTGGAAATGTATTAGTTCAGAAATGAGTAGTTCAAAATACTTTTTTTTGGGAATTTGATAATTTTTGACCTAATGATTTGACCAAAAAATCATGTAGATTTCCCACCCTAAACTTCACACGGCAACTGTTTATTATGAATAAACTTATGCAAATTTTGACCCACATTGCGAAACACCGACGCCGCTCAGCAAAATTGTGGCCAAAAAAGGAAATTTAAAAAAAAATTAGATTTTAAAAAGTTTCCACACACCACTCACTCACACAGAGAGCAGACCACGTAAGCATCTGCCGAAAATTTAATTTTAACCCTTGTTTTGGTTGATATTATGCCTCAAAAGAACATCACAATCAGCGCGAGTGGATGGTTGAACGCGAGCAGAGCTCTTCAAAACGACAACAAACCACTCAAGTGGTGGAAAATTAAATTGCGCCTCATTTTTTTGCGCAAGTTCAGTGACATTTTCGAACCAAAGCAAGCGAGAAATGTCCACGAGCGACAGTTTGAGCGGATTTGTTGATGAAATGTGTTTGAACAAGTTGTGTGGAAATTCGTCATCCGAAGCAAGAGTGTACAAAAATGGCTAAAATAACAACATTAAAAAAGGCAAACATAAACAGACGAAAGACTTTACAATATTCGTGAGGAATGAATTTAAATTACTTTCTTACAAATTTAAGCACGTGATGACTCTGTTTACAATTTCCAACTAGATTAATATCTGCAACTGTCTGTGACCAAACTACCTTGAACTTGCACCAATTAGTAGAAGACTTGCATGTTTTCAACCCATCAGACCACACCCCTGTCTACTAAAAGGGATGTAGCTTAGAGCATTCCCACCGCAGCCGGTTTTGGACACCGCCAAACAGCGATTGGTTCGACCTTAGCGCCATCATTCGACTTGATGCGAAGGTCATCGTCGGCGAAGAATTCCGCTACGCTGTTGTTTTGGCATTACAACAACCCCTCTAGCAAATCACGAAAGTTTTTTTTTACTGGGTTTCTGGGAGGGGGATCGGCAGACACGCGAAAAGCCGGCGAAAAATTTTGCCAACTATTTTTAGTCTTTTGAATGTTGATATTTTGATTTTTGAGTCTCGCTGTGCGTTGGTTTGTGCGCTCAAAGCGTCGTTGTAGTGCTTGCTGAAGGCAATTGGGTCATTCGTTAACTCGATTTCTAGGTTAGAATTATGACACTTTGTTTGAGGGGCGTCGAGCGAGGGGTACGACATAAACAGAACAAATAAAATCTCTCGAATAAATTTAATTTTCATGCGTTCTCGCATCAAATCAATATCTGCATTTTTGTAATGTTTGAAATTTATATAGTTTTGTAAATACTTAACGCGAATTTAAGGATTGCCATCCCCCTCGGTTTAAATCTGGGACAGTTGAGGGTGTTTATACAAGTGACATAAAGCCTACTTGGATTCTACGTAGACTTCTTTTGAGATTACGGTTAAATGAATCAACAGAGCAACAATTGCGCCAAAAGAGCACAACGGTGACAACATGAAGAATCGGCGTGCGTCCGGCCGGTGATTTCGTTAAATATTTAGGTTGTGACGTATGTGAGATCGTGTTGAGCAGAGGTGCTAAGAAATGTTTTCATTTGCTTCTATTACTACGTTCTGAGCTGGCAACACAAACAGACGCTAAATCATTTTAGTATTGTATTTTTTCTTCAAAAATTGTTTAAAATGAAATTTGATGAAATTCAGGGATATTCGAATATTCCACGAGTCTAGCAGTGATGGCAAACAATAACTCGTGACATTGTGTCGCGTCAAGTTGTATGTTTTGGAGCTGGAAATTGTTTTATGGCGGTCAGCACGATAAGATAAGCAAGGACCAGCAGCGGCAAAATGACGCAGTTAAGTTCGGTAGAATGTTCCACGTCGAGCAACGCCGCCGTCACTGCAGCTCGAACCCAGATATGTCAGCGCATGTCGAGCCGGCCGGTTAAGGCCGGTTTGATGCCAAGTGAGGCTCGTTTCGATACAGATTGATTGAGTGATAAAATGGTTGTGGGTTGCGTATCGGGCACTGGTATCAATCCAGTTTAAATTTGGCCAATCAACTTGAATCTTTGAAAATCAATCACATTCTCACTCAATTCATTGCCTCAAAATAATTACACTTGACGCCATTTTGATTGTTATGGCTAGCATTAAGTACTCATTTAGTGCTTTTTTTACACTATACCTCAGATTTAGTGCCTTTATAGTTTCCATATAAATCACCACACAAAGTTCTAAATACAAGCCAGATAACACATGATGCTATTTTGATTTATTTGGGCTAGAATTTAGTGCTCATATAAAAATAATTTTCAGCTCAATACATGCACTGAATCGAAGGCACTAAATCATTCCAGTGTGAAAATATTTTGAATCCAGTTTAAATATTAAATCAACTCTGTGAAAAAAGACTGTTTAGATAAATTACAACAAAAAACTACATTTTAAATGCAAACCACCGTTTTTAAAATAAAACTATACTGCCCATGTTTGCATAAATGTCCCATGTGCAAAAACAGCAAACTTAAAATGGCGTTTTGACCGAGTGTGGACTAAAGAGTCTGGAAATATTTTTCCTTGAAACGCCAAATAACTCCCTTTCATTGGCATCTAAGACAGCTAAATCGGTTGAAATGGTGCGGAGCTATGATTTTTTTTTGAAAAATGTGGTTTTTACGAAAATTGACGAAAATTGCCAATTTTGGGACCACCCTAGCACGGGTCAGCCTAATGGCCAAACAAAAAAATACGGGTCTAATTATGTTGGCCAAAGAACCCCCACAAATATGTTGAGCCAGATCGGAAAACTTTTTTCTCGGTTTGTGCCATACCAATTGTTGTATACACTCAAACCCCGCTGGTTTGACACCAACTGTTGTCAAACGAACGGGGTCACTTTTTAGTTTGACACCCCTTTTACACGGAGTTCACACACACTACTAAACTTTTCTTTTGATAGTGTGCGTGAGCGCCGTGTCACTTTTTAGTTTGACTTTGACCAACCAACGGAGTACAAACTAAAAAAGTGTCAAACGAAAAAGTGACCAACCACCGGGGGTTGAGTGTATCTATTTTGAAACAAAAAATAAAAACTTTTTCAAACAATTTCAACTGCTCAGAATCTTTATTCCATGGCACTTGCTCAAAACTGCCTGAAATATCACAATTTTAAGATAACAGGTTTATAATTTTTGTGTGCCACGATGATATCATCGTATACACGGAGAAAAATCAGTTCCCAAAGTCGTGAATAAGCGTTCATGAAATTTGGAACCATGAACAAAGTGCTCAAATTTCATGGTACGTGTTTTAAAAACGTATCGTACAATTTGAAGATTTTTTGTGGTTCCTAGATTTCATGAACGCTTGTTCCTGATTTGGGAAACTGATTTTTCTTCGTGTAAATAACACTTAAGAGCCATTCCAGCTCAAATCACCGACCCTCTCCGATTTCAATGAAACTGTGTAGACATGTTATCCTAGGCCTATATAAGCCATTTTTGTGTATAGCCAATAGTACTCGAAAATAACATTTGAGAAGGGCGTAAGGTATTTCAATATTTTTGTATTCTGCAATTTAAAAATTACTGTATCTCGAAGCCGTTGCGTCGTATCAAAAAGTGGTCAAAGACAAACTTGTAGGAAATTGGACGAGCTTTTTGAAAAAATACACTGAAACAAAAATACACGCCACTTATATGAGATTTTTTGATTTTTGAGTCTAAAACTTAAATTTAAAGGTGATGTCACGATTTTTTTCGTTCAAAAATTTTGAGGAAATAGCCTAAGATGTTACCAAAAGACTGACGTAAAATGCAGGATGGTATGTCTCTCCTAAAAAAAATACAAAAATCATTTACTAAAACTGTTTTTTTGAAAAGTGGTCTAAACGTCGAAATTTTTAAAAACCGGTAGTGGGAATCGATTTCCCTGGCAATTTTATATAAAAGTCTCCATATTGACCATTGTCCTATGTCCAATCCTTGGGAAGATACAGAGGTTTTAAAAAATAAAAATGTTGAAAAAATGGGTTTTTTGGTAGTTTTTGGCATTTTCTATATGACAGACTTGGTTTTTCAGTCTCGTAAATATTTTTACCGGAAAGCTGGTCCAATTTCCCATAAGTTTGCCTTTGACAGCATTTCAATTGGATGTAAGGGCTTACAGATATAAGCTTAATTACATTGCTAATAACTGTAAATAGAATATTTTTTTCAGTGTGGTAGAAACCTGGATAGTAAATAGGCTTACGTAAATATCAGAACGAGTCAAATCAAAAAGCTGTAACAGGCAAACTTATGGGAAATTGGACGAGCTTTCCGGTAAAAATATTTACGAGACTGAAAAACCAAGTCTGTCATATAAAAATTGCCAAAAATCTCCAAAAAACCCATTTTTTACATTTTTATTTTTAAAACCGCTGTATCTTCCCAAGGATTGGACATAGGACAATGGTCAATATGGAGACTTTTATATAAAATTGCCTGGGAAATCGATTCCCACTACCGGTTTTTGAAAATTTCGACGTTTAGACCACTTTGCAAAAAAACAGTTTTAGTAAATGATTTTTGTATTTTTTTAGGAGAGACATACCATCCTGCATTTTTCGCCAGTCTTTTGGTAACATCATAGGCTATTTCCTCAAAAATTTTGAACGAAAAAAAATCGTGACATCACCTTTAAATTTAAGTTTTAGACTTAAAAATCAAAAATCTCATATAAGTGGCGTGTATTTTCGTTTCAGTGTATTTTTTTCAAAAAGCTCGTCCAATTTCCTACAAGTTTGTCTTTTACCACTTTTTGATACGACGCAACGGCTTCGAGATACAGTAATTTTTAAATTGCAGAATACAAAAATATTGAAATACCTTACGCCCTTCTCAAATATTATTTTCGAGTACTATTGGCTCCATATACACAAAAATTGTTTATATCGAGAAATTAAAAGTGAGAGTGTGTGCAACATGGAGTTAAACTTTCTGTGCAGTTGCTGTGAAGGTTCCCATGGCACTTCGAAAAGTTTAACTCCATGTTGCACGCACACACTCTCACTCTTAATTTCTCGATAGGCCTAGGATAACATGTCTACAAAGTTTCATTGAAATCGGAGAGGGTCGGGTACAAAAGTACCAGAAAAATTCCTGATTTAAGCTGGAATTGCTCTTAAGAGTTCATAACATTCGATAGTGTTATCGGATCTTCAATTTGGTGGATCTGGACATAATTTTATATCAAAATATCGGACATCTTACCTCAAAATTTTGTAAAAATAACATTAAGTCAAATTTACTGCAATGATTAAATGATTTTCAAAACAGTTGTATCTCGTCAATCCGAATAACCACCCGTGCGTCTCCTCGCCGGTTTTATCGAATCCCGTTTCCGATTGTCCATGCATGAATAGCTTTTCAATATCGCAGATCCTCACCCCGCCGGGAGCCATCGGATCACCGCAATTAGCATAAACTTCAGCTTTAGAGTCCTCGTCGATGTTTTGGTTTAACTTTACCCTTCACATGCTGTTCAAAAGTTAGAAGCCAGTGATCCGTGTGAAAAGGGTTCTACTTGGAAAAATAGAACCCGTCGTGACCCGCGTTCCTCGGCTTTGATCCGTGGAACGACCTTTTTCGACAGATTGATTATTTCGTTGGTAATCGTTGTCGTGAAATAGATAAGATAGGCGGGGTGTGAGCTGCTGATTTGCAAAAAAGCTCGTGTAACACGTTTCTGTACTGACATAGCAACACTCCAAAGATTTGACCACTATGAATTGGCATTATCAAGCTATCGAGTCACACCGTAGCTTTTATCTGCCACAATTTAAACCAAATGACGCTCAAGTCACGCCACAAATCGAAACCTGAACCTCATCTTCCGGTCGATTTGTTTATACATTTCGATTGAGCCAATTGAGCCGTCCAGCTGAATTGACTTAACTTCTTGATTTGCTGTATAGAGTGGTGGTGCAACATTGAAACTTGACGCAAAATCGATGCAGTGCTGCCAGCCAAAGTTCATGCCATCATGCGGCGGGTTCGGAAACAATGCCCGTCATAGCAAACTGACAAGCCGGCTGGCGCGCTGTTCTATCAATAGTTCTGGAGTTTTTTTTGAAAAGGTCCTATAAACCAAATTTTCATTTTTTGCTTTTTGGGTGTTTTTGAATACCCCTGACTCAAGGCGGTTCTAAAAACACCCAAAAAGCAAAAATTGAAAATTTGGTTTATAGGACCTTTTCAAAAAAAAAACTCCAGAGTTGTTGTAGCGCTGTGGACGCGTGGGTAATTGGGTCCCCCCCCCACCCGGGAACAATTGGTTTGACGTCAAAAACGTCGCCTTCTATCGGTTTGCGGGTACAAAAGAAAGTTTGCACATTGTGTTTAACTTTACTTGGGTTATGCATAAATTGCGACTAGCAGGGTCGGCTTGTGGAACTATAGAAGAATGGATTCTAGAACGAGCGTAAATATTGGCGCGCAAAATTTTTGCAAGCTCTATTCCGATGGTCTCTCTGGGTTTGATAGCTATTTTTGGTTTGGTCTAGGGTGGAGGGACGCGAAACGATTGTGGGGAATTAGTTAAACTTTTTTAATTGGCTGATAACTTTTGGGCAAGAATGTGTGGCAAAAGTCGCATTAAAGCTAAAAGGTCAAATGTTAAACACTTACTAACATGGATCGATAGACTTGAAGAATCTTTCAAAATTAATGATTTTATGAAATTGAAACAGAATTTAATTAAAACATATTTCATAAGAAATCGAAATTTGGGGATCTGTGAAGGTCAAAAGGCGAGGCAGTGTGAGATGCACAAAATGGCGTTTTAACTCATTTTAACCCAAAATGCACGTGCAACAAGTTAGCACGACAGCGACGAATTGCGACGAGTTGTCGATGGGAATCTTGATTTAGATGACATTTTGTCACTCTTGCATGCTAGTCTAGTGGTTACATTTTTGATTTTAGCTCGGGAATCTGGCCACCAATTTCAACTAAATTTTGGGACAATTCTAGAGTTTTTTTCAATAGGTCCTTTAAACATATGAAAGACAATAGCTTACAGGACTTAAAAGAAATTCTGGAAATGTCTTTTGCAAGCAGAACATAACCAAACTTTTCGGCACCCTCAGCAAACGTCATATCAATACAAATTGCTGCCGGATCTTTTTCCGGATCTCTTCCAAAAAAGATCCGACAGCAATTTTGTATGGTTGTATGTTTTGACGTTTGCGGAGGGTACCAAAAAAAGGTTAACAAAACACTTCGTGCATCAGCCAATGCACAGAACGGTCAGCCAAACAAAGTGTGTTTGTTATTGTATCCATTGCGTACTCTAGTTTTTATTTATTTAAGGTTAGAACTCGTTTATTTCTCGAAACAAATTATTATTGGAAATTTAATACTGCTAAAAAATAAGTAACCAAATTTTTGAGTGATTCGACGAAAACATGCACGCATTCTGGAGGCGAGTAGTTACAGTACTGTGACGATGTTCGGAATGACAGCGTAATTGGAAATACTAAATGTTTAGAAGTTTTTGATTTTTATCTTATAAAACGTTTTTGGAAAGTTTTTGGTAAGGCGTGACAAGTAGGAGCTGTGTTAATTTTTTCATCTTTTTTTTAAATTCTCATTTTTTTTCGTGATTGGTCAAAAATTGGCAACACTGCAAAATGAATTTTTACTAACTCGTGCTATAGCTCGAATAATGGCAAATCCAAAAATGAGATTTTCCAAAAAATATTTATTTTTTGCGCAATCCCCTTTTTGTGTTAAAAGTCGAATAGAGGAAATGACTATTTTTTAAGAATTCAACATGTTCTACAAGCAATACCTAGTGCTTTGCCGAAGACACCAAATCGATCAGAGAGTCCGTTCTCAAGATACAGATTTTTGAATGTTTTAAAAGCATTTTTGAATGGACAGCCGTCAAAATTGTATGAAAACTTGTGAGGAAGTACTAATGAACAAAATGACTTCTTTAGTAACAAAAAAGTAGATACAAAGTTTTTTCCAAATTAAAACATGTGTTTGCTGGTATTTCAAATCTTACATTCTTACGTGCTTAAAAATGCAAGGATTTGTTGAGGATAATTCGATTGAAGACAATTGTGAAGAAAATACATTCTGAGATTTTCTATGATATTTCAACATTTCAATGCATCTGTGCTCTCTTGTTCTAAAAGGAGCGGCCGTGGCTTACTGGTCACGGTGTTCGCTTTGTAAGCGAATGGTCCTGGGTTTGATTCCCATCTGCTCCCAACGAGAAAGTATAGTAAATATAAATCTTAAAACTCTGAACATGAACGAAAAATCAAAGTCGCTTGAGTCGGGGTTCGATCCCCCGTCCTTTGGATTGGTAAGCAAAAATGCTAACCACTATGCCTTCGCGACTTTGGTGAGCTATGACTGGAATTAGGAATACTGTTACTATCAACTATATACGCGCTGGGTCCTTGTCCATTTGACAAGGGTTCGGAAGTTCTAAATAACGTTTGAATCCGATTGGTCCAAACGTTCTTCAGGGCGGGGCTTGTCGATAAAGCTGAAGTACCTCGCGCTCGGCTAGCCAGCGTAGAAATAGGGGGATGGCGTCGCTATTTTTAGACCACGTTTTCCACTTTTTCTCATCGAAACCGACTACTTTATCGACTTCATTTTGCTGGGCGAGATAGGACGCCGTCTAATTTTAGACGATGACTCAGCACTTTTCCACTCTTGCGCTTAAAAAAAACAGATGGCAGCACGATGTAACGCCACGTCCCTATGGGTCACCAAAGCTCGGCAGAGCTAACACCTTCCAAATGCCTATGCGAGTTATTTGCATGTATAGAATGTAGATCTAAAAATACATGGAAACAACTCAATTTGTAAGAAGCGACCGCGTGGTGCCGTTTGGTTGGTTGCACACACACACACACACACACACACACACACACACACACACACACACACACACACACACACACACACACACACACACACACACACACACACACACACATCTGTGCTCTCTTGTTCTAAGTTTGCTGGGATTCCTATTTAGTTAGCACAAGAGAGCACAGAGGCATCGATATTGGGTAACCATATTCAATGTTTGACGATAAATAACAATGTATTTAAAAAACCGAAAAAATTCTACTGTTCAAGATGTGCAACAACTCATCTTTTTTTTTTAAATTATAATCTAGGTCTTTTTTTTTCATCATTTTACATCGTTAGGTAAAAAAATGCTTGCAAAAAGCATTACAACATTTCATAATACGGAATTTTTTTTAAATCAACTTAATCACTCCTGAAAGTTTCTTGAAAATATTTCATGATTAAACTGAGTGAGAAACGATTTAAGCTGAAAATTCTGCCATGCGCAAAGCGAACTGTCAAACTTTGCGAGCGTTTTTCTCTGAACACCGAATTGATTTACGGGTGCCACGATATCTCGAGATGGGATGACCAAATTGGCTGAAATTTGGGGTGAAGATTTGCAAGACATATTCCGTGTGCATGACGAAGCCCGATTTTGAAATCAAAAAGGGATGATTTGTAATTTGAAAAACATAAAAATATTTTTTAGAAAATCGCCCTTCGTCATGCACACGGGACCGGTTTAATGAGTTTTCACCAAAATTTTGAGCCGATTTGGTCAAGGCAGTGTTGAAACATCTAACTTCTTATAGCTGTATCTCGGCAATGATAAAACCAAATGTCTTAAAATTTATTTAGATGAAGGTTGAAAATGTATATTTTAATGTCCTGAAAACAGATTTAAAAAAATGTTTAAGTTTGTGCTCAAACCAACCTCAGACATTTCTGACGATTTACATGTATGTAACCCCTTAACAACATTGCAACACTGTTAAATTATCTCAAATTCCACTTGTGATGCAAAATTTCAACACAAAAAAAAAACCTAGATTTGCAAGTGACAACATCGTAATCATGTGTATCTCGTTGAATTGTTCCGTCTTCAAATCGGGTGACCGCGATTGTTGAACAATCTCGGATGTACGGAAAAGATCAGGTCATGGTTCTGAATTAAGCATCCGAAAATGAAACTTGACGTAACAGAGCGTAAGCCTCCTCCGTGCCCTACCCGCCCAAGCAATGAATAAATAATTTTATGACGGTAGCTCTGCCGGTTTGGCCAAAAACAACCAAGCAAAAAGAAAAAAAAAAATACCCAGAGAGTTTCTTCCTTGGGTTTTATCCAACTGGCAAAGGTGATAACGAGAAGAAACGCACGTGGAAAACCGCCGAAATGCGACTTTTAATATTCACCCCTGGGGTTGGTGAATATTTCAAACGACGACCACTTCCGCCTTGTACGGATATCTTGGTGAACTATTTTTGGGCAAAACAAGGTCCCGAAAATAAAAAAAGAGCGCAATAAAGTGTGGTTTCAAGCTGCAGTCGGTTGTACATAACAAAATCCAGAGTACACCTGCCGCAAAGTAGTTGCTGATAAGATGCACTGTAAACAAGTGAATCATGAGTCTGATGATTACGCGATGCGGCTATTGCGACGTTTTGCGGTGTCCAGAAAAGACTTGTTACAACTGAGTTTGCTTCTAGAAAGATTCTAGTTTATATAGGCGATAACCATGCCAGTTGATTGGAAGACTGATTCGAATTCCCCGGGGATCCCTCATGAGTTTATACAACAATGGTGTGGGTCGCTGCATGTGAACACTTAAGAGGCAGTATTTGTAAATTCTGCTCGGTTTGTTCTAGAGGTCGTATCGAGGTGCTCCGATTTGGATGAAACTTTCAGCGTTTATTTGTCTATACATGAGATGAACTCATGCCAAATATGAGCCCTCTACGACAAAGGGAAGTGGGGTAAAACGGGCTTTGAAGTTTGAGGTCAAAAAAACCTAAAAAATCTTAAAATTGCTCGCATTTCCGTAAAACTTCATTAATTCCAACTCTCTTAGATGCATTCGAAAGGTCTTTTGAAGCACTTCAAAATGTGCCATAGACATCCAGGATTGGTTTGAAATTTTCTCTTAGCTTTTGCAAATTACTGTCAAAAATAGATTTTTTTAAAACCTTAATATATTTTTCCAACAGCCTCCAACACCCATACTCCCATAGGTCAAAAGATGGGCAATTTCATGGACTATAAGCCTATGGTATTAACTTTTTGGCCAATCGCAGTTTTTCTCATAGTTTTTCGATTTTCTTCAACAAACAATTTACAACGTTAGTTTTTGCCCTGTAGGCCTCCATAACGGCACTTTTTGGTCTCAATTTTGTCATATTCGGAATCCTCGGACAATTTCACGTAAGTTAGTAGTATTGGAATTGTAATTTTAATTTAAAAAATAATTAAATAAAACATTTTTGAAAAAAGAAATAGATCTTATTTACCCTATGACCAATACGTCAAATGCTGTATCAAGTAGGCGAAAAACTGTTTTACCCCTAATCCAACAAATTGTTAAAAAATATTTTAATTCTTTCAAAATTGCAATTTTTCCAATCAAATTTACAACTCCTTTACTTCTAACTTACGTGAAATTGTCCGAGGATTCCGAATATGACAAAATTGAGACCAAAAATTGCCGTTATGGAGGCCTACAGGGCAAAAACTAACGTTGTAAAATGTTTGTTGCAGAAAAATCGAAAAACTATGAGAAAAACTGTGATTGGCCAAAAAGTTAATACCGTAGGCTTATAGTCCATGAAATTACCTATCTTTTGACCTATGGGAGTATGGGTGTTGGAGGCTGTTGGAAAAAGATATCAAGGTTTTAAAAAAATCAATTTTTGACAGTAATTTGCAAAAGCTAAGAGAAAAATTCAAACCAATCCTGGATGTCTATGGCACATTTTGAAGTGCTTCAAAAGACCTTTCGAATGCATCTAAGAGAATTGGAATTAATGAAGTTTTACGGAAATGCGAGCAATTTTAAGATTTTTTAGGTTTTTTTGACCTCAAACTTCAAAGCCCGTTTTACCCCACTTCCCTTTGTCGTAGAGGGCTCATATTTGGCATGAGTTCATCTCATGTATCGAGGTTTTTAAGCGAAGATGGCGTTCGAATGGTGAACGCCCGAAATGTCAAAATCACGCAGTGGTACCAACATTACGGAACAAGTGTGCCATGGCATGACAGCCACATTTTTTTCTATTGTTGGTGCTACTGCGCGATTTTGACATTTCGGGCGTTCACCATTCGAACGCCATCTTCGCTTAAAAACCTGGATAGACAAACAAACGCTGAAAGTTTCATCCAAATCGGAGCACCTCGATACGACCTGTTACACATTGGTGAAAAACTCGCTCTTAAGATTAAAGCAATCTAATACATGTCAGCAAACTCGTTATCAGATCAGAAAGTTTTTAGTGAAAGCTCTGTACAGATAACGCTTCATTTTCTATAAATAGTTGTCTGGAAACAGAAACTTGATTTTATGTCTGGTTTGTTTACTTTAGACACTAAACAAAGAATGCATCTAATCTTCTACGGTTATACCTTCTCGAAGCAAACTGTCGTACAGTTATACAGTACTTCAAAGAAATTCTCATCAAACAAATTTGCAATCAAGTTAACAAAGTTTGATTGTCACAATTTCGCTCACATTTCAATTCCGTCCCCCAAAGTTTCCGCCATGATTCATTAACATCAATAACAACGAGATCAAGTTGTTTACATTTGGTTCGCCCTATCCGAGCTCTTCAGGGTTTGTTTCGTCACAACCACAACACAAACAGTCAATAAATAAATCAACTGTACACCACACCATGTCACCTCAAATGCAGCCGCCCTTTCTTGCTTACAGGCAGAATTGTCACGTAGGCACTTTACAAAGACGAGCGAGTGTCTGCTCATGCAAGTGCATCGCGATGTAATATTGCGCGTATTCCCGAAAAAGACACGCGGCATACCAGCCTCGAAACGACGCGCCGCACTTTCGGCAAATGCGCGCTGTCAAATCCCATACTGTGCGTTTTGTTTTTGTTGATCTTCTTCTTCGAATTGCATGGCATTGTTGCCGGGAATGTTTTTTATTGCACCAAAAGTGCAGAAAATGTCTGGCAACAGTGTCTGCGGCACATTCTGAAATGCCGCGCGGCGTGTACCTTTGAGAGAAACGGACAATACGAGCTTGCCGTCGTCATTTCTTCTGGAACATTCTCGGCCGATAGATTGACTCGTCGGTTTCGCTTACACTATCGTCGTTGCGAGCTCACTTCGGGCCGGCCGGAATGTTCTGTGAATTTATTGTTGACATTCAAATTTGCAAACAGAACCTTCAATTTGATGCCTCCAATGTTGGGCTGGAATGTCGTTACCTTGCAAATAAAAGGGAGGGACTTTGAAGGATGATGGCGATGTTACAGTGGAATTTTGTTTATTTATTGCTAGAAAGTAAGGAGTAATTGTCTTGGGGCTTTTATTTAAAAAAATGATGAATATTAGAAAATCTGTACCTTGGAGAGGTGTTTTTAAATTTAATTTTTATCAATAGAAAATTTGCCGGGACCCGTGGTGTAGTGGTAAGCGTGGTTGCCTCTCACCCAGCCGGCCTGGGTTCGATCCAAGAAGGTCCCGGTGGCATTTTTCGAGACGAGATTTGTCTGATCACGCATTCCGTCGGACGGGGAAGTTAATGTTGGCCCCGGACTAACCCAGATTTGGATTTTCAATTTTACGGGTTTTCCCGGTTTTTTCCCAAGGCAAGAAGGCATTTTTCCATATAGTTTTAAATCAAATTACAATGTTTTTTCTTATAGACTGACGTTAGTATCAAAATACTTTTTGAACGCATACACAACGCATACATTTGGTTCAATATTTTTATTCATCAAGAAAGCTTTCAAATTCAGTACAAAAGGTAAGAAGCCGTTTTTAACAGTTTTTAGTCCAAATCCTTAATTTCCATTCATTCATTTATCTTCATGCTCCACATTTTTTTAACTTAAAATCAATAAAAATCGTTTTGTATTAAATTTAGGAATGACGTAAATTATTACTGGAAAGCAGGAAATAACATTAACAATGTTGGGTATGAGCATGGTAGAAAATATTTGCAAAAGACAATAACATTTATGCAAATACTCTTCAGTTTTCATTGATAAAGCTTTTGTAAATTCAAAAAGAACGATTCTTCCAGAGAAAAAAGTGCCATATATTAAAACAATTGGTACAACATTTTTACTGGTCGATTTGGAATCTTCGGCAAGGATTTAGGTATTGATGGGATGATTTCTAGAAAAAATGTAACTGTCCAAAAAAACCCCTCTGAGTTGGCTTGTACTTAACACAGAATGGTAAAAAACCAATTGACCGTGCTGCGATTTTCTGAAAAAACAGTCAAAATTCAGTTATTTTTTACGGAATTTTCAGATGAGAATTAAATAAAACCCAACAAAAACTAAATTTTTGTGTTTCAATAAAAATAAAAAGTGACTGTTTGTATTAAAATGACTATTATGCAGTTTTTTTTTTGAAAAGGTCCAATAAACCAAATTTCCAGTTTTTGCTTTTTGGGTGTTTTTGAAACAGGGGTACTAAAAACACCCAAAACGCAAAAACCGAAAATTTGGTTTATTGGACGTTTTCAAAAAAAAAGAAAACTCCAGATGTTGAACTTTGAAAATATTGTAATTTTTAAATATCTGAAAATTTTACGTAAAATTCAAATTGTGTGAGTTGGTGGAGAATGACCATGTATCAATTAAATTTAAATATCAAGTATCTTAAAAAGATTGCAAAAAATCAAGCATTTATCAAACATGCCAAGAGCAACTTGAACACCTTTTTTTAGAAATCATATAAATATAGATTAAATTTTCAAAAGGTCCTATCTAAGGAAACCTATGACACAATGGTTGTTTTGAAAATTTATTCTTGAAATAATAACTTTGGAGAAGAAAAAATGATTTATTTTGGTAAATTTTCGATTAATTAAAAAAAAATTGTATTGAATTTAGATTGGTAAGTCCAATTAAGGTAAAAGTCCATATAAAGCAACGTCGACCCTACCCTACCCAATGCATTTTTAAGAAAAAAAAGACCCTACCCTACCCATTGTTTGGTTCAATATCAAAAAGTTTGACTTGACTTTTGATTGATTGAGCCGGATTTTTTTTTCAAAAAGTATTCGAGAAACAACTATTCATAATATTTCAATCCACAAATTGTTTGCAACTACTATTTGCTTGTAAAAAATAACATAAAAATGGAATGATTTATTCAGTAATGATATACAATAAAAAAACTAAACCAGCAAACGTGGCTCCATAATCTAATAACATTCAATGACTTTTGAAAGGTTTCTAATCACCACCACGCACGCACACGTGTTATCAGCCATTACAGCGTCCTTGATGTCTATATGAGCTCTATCAATTTCACCATTTTTAAATCGGTACATTAGCACTCAAAATCCACGTTTTTACATCTGCAAGGACTGAACCCTCCACGGATCTCCCGATTTGTTGATTCACAAACACACACACACCCCAATCGTTCGGGATTCCGTCAAAATAGAGTAAAAAACATATCAAAATTCCAGCACGAAGAGACAAAAACAAAAAGCAAAAAAAAATAAACCTTTGCTCGGCTTCATGCCACGAGGGGGGCGGAAGTCAAAACATCTGAGACATGACGTAGTAAAAGTACGCAGACTCGCGGCCCATGGCAACGACGACGACGACCACGACCACGGCGATGTGTGTTGTGTAGACACAAAAGCAGCGATCGCGGGCCATAACTATACACTATAAACGTATATAATGCAGCGCGAATAGTGAAATTACGAAAAAACAAAATGGCGCTCGGCACTTATCGTGCAGAAGACGTCCATCGCGATGGAAATGTTTTCAACCTGACTCTTTTTTTTTGTGTGTGAGTCACATCGCACAGAAAAAAAAGTGAAAAAAGTTGGTAATTTTCCACTGGGATCGATATTTCTCTTGTGAAATTGCACAAAATTGCACGGAAATTTACGTGCCGTCAGCTGAATTGTGCAAATCAGCTGTACCTTTTTATATTGCACGAATTTCGCTGATTTTATCCTTGTCAAGGACATTCGTCCTTCGTGTTACAAGGAACTCCCCACTATGGCGGATCCTGATAAACTTGCTTGAAAATAATCTAAAATTACTCACCGCATGTTAAAGCTTATTGACGGCATGTTGATACGCAATGGTTGCTGATTTTCTTTACGTTTAATTCTTGAACTGCTGTATCCGCGGGGAGGTAAGCTCATAACTTATTTGCACCACTTTTTAAATGACACTGGCGGACGATACTCACTCGCTGCTCGCTGGAAATCTATAATTTGGACGATGGCCTGCGACGTTACCAATACTAGCGAAAAAAAAGCAATGCTAGGGGGTGGTATGTGTGGTTCGCATACATGCTCAGCAGCAGTCTTGTCAATTTGAGAGTTGGTTCGGACAGCTGGTCGATTGCATGCTACGGAAAGTTGCGTGCGAGTTATGCTGGCTGGTTGGGTTTATGTTGCGAGTGAGGGTGCAACACAAAAGGCTTCGATTGAAGATGTTGATAAAGATTCAACATTTTATTTCTTAGACAATATCAATTGGCCTACATACCAAGCATATCCCGGGCAGAAAGTTGCATCTTGGAAAAATCTACCCATGTTCGTAAAAACACGAACAAGTCAAGTTCATCCCAGGGTATGGTTAAGAGATAACCGAACATGGCCACGAACATAAATTGTTCGAGGCGTATCTGCGAAAAATCTTGTTGAGTTTATTTGACCAACAATGCCACATCAAGTTGAGTTTATAGTAGCAAACAACTGAAATCTTCCAAAAATCATATCAAGTTCATAAAGTAGATTATGATCCCAAAAATAATTTTATTGGTTTTTAATGCACCCCGCCACAATTCAGACCCCCCTCCCCTTCTTCCTCTTCACAATTATGAGTAATATTGCAGGAATATACGCACTTACATCAAAACAAGATTTTTCAAAGTTGAAAAATTATTTTACTTTAAAAACTCATTAAAAAATTGTGGAGAAAGTGTTGAATTGCCAAAATGTCACAATAATTTTCCAAATCACGAAAAATCCAAAGTCTCTATTTCTATTTTTTTTAATTAAAAATAAAAGTTTATGAAAATATTCCTAAAATTGCATAAGTCCAAAAATCCACAAAAAAATTTCAAAAAGCCTGGTAATGTTTCTTATCAAAATAATTTTTCAAAATGTTGAAAAATATTCAACTGGCTTAGAGCAAAAATTTCGTAAAGTCCTGAAAATCTAAGAAATTCTACCAACAATCTTGTCGTGATACGGATCCCGTAAATTTTCTAAGTGCCGGAACGATTTTTGTAGGGGGTATATCAATAATTATTAAAAACCGACTTTCGAATTTCAAAATTTCAATGAAGACGTTTTGTTAGGGACATTATTTTAGGAACAAACTGATGTTTTTTGTAAAAATCGGACGAAAATTTCCTGAAATTTCGACGAATTTTTCGAAATTTTGATTCAAAGCAAAAATAAACATCAAAATATTTTATCATGTTTCCAAATTCCCAAAAAAGTCCCAAATTTTTTTTTCGGTTTCCCCATCTCGAAAAATTTCTAAGTGTTGAAAATATTTACTGGCCGAAAGCCATAATTTTGCTAAGTCCAAAAAATCAAATAAATTCTACCAAAAATCTTGTCGTGATATGGATCCCGTAAATTTTCTAAGTGCCGGAACGATTTTTGTAGGGGGTATATCAATAATTATTAAAAACCAACTTTCGAATTTCAAAATTTCAATGAAGACGTTTTGTTAGGGACATTATTTTAGGAACAAACGAATGTTTTTGTAAAAATCGGACGAAAATTTCCTGTAATTTCGACGATTTTTCCGAAATTTTGGTTCAAAGCAAAAATAAACATCAAAATAATTTATCATGTTTCCAAACTCCCGAAAATTTTCTAAGTCCCAAAAAAATGCTTTTTCTGTAAAAAGTAAAGAATTAAAAAATATACGCAAAAATTTCAAAGTCCAGCATAAATAAAACCAAATTTTAAAATATCAGCTCATGAAAATTATTCTATGTGTCGGAAATTGAAAATTATGTAAGTGACTGCTAATTTTTCTAAGTCCAGCATAAATTTGAAATAAAGTCAAAATAATCATTTCATGATGTTCGGGTAAAATTTTGGAATAAATAAAATTTTCGAAATTTTTGCTAAGTCCAAAAAAACTACCACTAACAGCTCAATATCAACTGTAGATAATGCAGTATGATCATGGCATATACTTTCCATGATACGCAGTCGGTTTCATAAGTCGTCATAACTCGAGGAGTTTACAGCAAGATGCGAATAAACAAGCCAAGATAGTTCGAAGTTATCGCCACCAACTCACTTTCCGCCCGGGATTCAACAGCAAAAATGAAGCATAAATCTTGTAGAGTTTGTATTAGATATTTATTAATCTTATGTCTTCTATGAAGTAAATTTTCTTCAGATAGTAACTATTATACGACAGTTATCTAAATTAATCATCCAAACAAGTGATATTAGGCACCATAACCATGATAAATATTATCAAAACGACTAATGGTTACACGGAGAAAAAAGAGTTACCAAAATCGTGAACAAGCGTTCATGAAAATGAGAACCACGAACAAAGTGTTCAAATCCCATAGTACGTTTTTTGGAAATCGTACCATGGGATTTGCACACTTCGTGGTTCCCCTTTTTCATGAACGCTTGTTCACAATTTTGGGGAAACCGGCTCCGTGGCTTAATAATTACGGCTTCTGCCTCACAAGCAGAAGGTTCAGGGATCAAATCCCGGTCGGTACCTTAGAAATTTGGAATTAGGAATTTGAACTTTGAATATGAACAAAAACGAAAATGAATCAAGTGGGATTCGAACTCGCACCTCCGGATTGGTGGTCTGGGACGCTAAGCAGTTGGCCATCAGAAAGTTTACAATCTAGCAATGAATTGATCCGTAGTGTTGAAACATGTTATCTCTTTCTCATATTAAATACGCGCTGATCCCTGATTTGCCTGAGGGGATTGAAAGTCTAAATATAGATCGAGTTTCCTTCAGATGCTTGCTTCTATGTTTAGTCGGGGCCGAACAATGCCCAGCGACCTCGGAATTGGACCGCAAGGAGCTCTGTCATTCTGAAATGGGTCGTTGGAAGCAGCGCGAGGGCTATCACCACCTAATACCCGGGACTGAGATAAGTTGTATCAGCTTTCGGCATAAGGGAAAGTGGGGCAAGTGTAACAAGCTAAGGAAATGCTCGTTATAACCCATTAAAAAGTTAAAAAATCTGTCGGATTTTATTATAATCATCTTTTTCTAGGTCTTGACTAAGACTTTGTAAGAAACAGTTTCCAAAAAATCCAGTTTTTTAATGTAAAAAATATATTTTAAAATTTTTGATTTTCCGTACGTTCTACTCAACTAGTGGGGCAAGACGAACAACCCGTTGGGGCAAGAGGAACAATGCATGAAAAAACATGTTAATTTGCTAACAATTGAACTGTAATCACTTAGATACATCAGATTAGAATGTATTTGGAAGGTTTCTTCCATTATTAGATTAAATAATAATATTTTACTTAGAGTTTTATCGTTTTACGAACAAAATTATTACTTAGATGATAAATAGTAAATTTTCATAATATCACTTTATTTTGTATGGACATTTTTTTTAACAATTGTTTATCAATTTTTAAGTACTATCAAGTATTTATTTCCCAATAAAATATGTTGTTGCAGCAATTCGTATTTTTTTCCATACTAAAAATCCATATGGTACACTTGCCCCATCTGAAAAAGATTTTTTAAAAGCTCTCAACAAAAATAACCAAAAGTTAAATCATACTTCGTAATAGGTGCATGTCATTGGTAGGGACACTACTGATCTAGGAAAAATAGCATTTTGATAAAATGAGATTTATAACGAACCCTAAGCCTTATTTTGCACTTTCCAAATATTATAAGAAAACAAAGGTTTTGAAAAAAAATCACAAAATCTTATGCCCCGTGGCGTTTACGTCGTTTTGGCGGTTATGTGGTAGTAGAATCAGCTAATGGCATTGCTAGCAACAATTCCTCATACTGGAAATAATCAAAATTGTAAAAATTACTGCCGTACGAGCAATTGTTCCTCTTGCCCCATATGGTCGTCTTGCCCCACCTTCCCCTATACAAAGGCTGGTACAAATTATACTTTCCCATAATTTCGTGGGTATTGGATTGGACCACACACACACACACACGCTTGTTCACGATTTTGGGAACACTTTTTTCTCCGTGTACAATTATGATTTATTCTCAAAGTTCATATTATTTTTAGTGGATTTTTTAACATCATTTTATAATATTAAGTAATCGATAAAATAGTTGAAGTTTTTAGAAATCTGGTTTGTTGACTCTAAATAGATAATTTTTACTGTAGATTTTTCGCTAAAGTATACGTAAATTCATTAATATTCGTAATTAAAAATTAAGCCTGCAATAAAAAAATTCTTGAATTCATGCACGATTTCATGAATACAATTATGGAATTATGAAAAGTATCACGAAGTCATGAATAAAATTATTCAAGAATTCACGAATTGTAATCGAAATCCTTTTTTGAAAAATTGATGTTTGTTGCCCTATTAAAGCAGTTGCAAATATTTCCATTTGCATTTTACACAGGTCTGCAAGTTGTTTTTTGGCCGGGACCGTGGTGTAGGGGTAAGCGTGATTGCCTCTCACCCAGTCGACCTGGGTTCGATCCTAGACGGTCCCGGTAGCCTTAGGTAGGGGTTTAAAGAAATATAAAAACAATAATTAGAGTTAATTTTCATTTCAACCTACCTGCAAAGAGCAATCTATCGCAAATAGGCTGACATGAAAATTTACTCGAGATATATTCTCGATAGATGTTGGGTGATAAGAAACCAACAAATTGTCCCGGTTAAGTGTTGCTTTTTGTGTACAATTTTCAAGCAATAAGCAGCGTTCAACTTCCAAGCTTGGCAACACATGTTTCCCAGTTATTCCACAACTGACCGGCACCCAAACTCATTTGGTATCACTCGTAGAGCTGATGAGCCCGTTGAGCTTATTGACTCTGACATTTTGTATTCGCCGTGTAGATTACAGTCATCGTTTCAGCTTAGTTTACCGTTTTTGGTAAGTAATGATGGTGATTTTTAAGAAATTTTCGATATATTGTTAAATCAGTGTATATTGGGATTACTAGTTTGAACTTATCGCCAAAGATCGATTTGCTTCAATGCACTTGCAGTACAACAGTCATCAAGAGACAGTGAAAGTTCAAAGTCCATGTTTACGTCCCATGTCTCGTATCTCTCTGTTTGTCTGCGGGCTCAAGTCAATGCCTGTATAAGTGTGCGCATTTCATAACCGGCTTTCTACAGTTTTCAGTCTTGAGTCGTTTAGTTCACCATCATGCTACGTTCCGTGCTCCGTGCGTCGACGACCCGCCTCGGTGTGACCGGATCGCGGTTCTGCAGTAGTGCTGCGGATAAGTTGGTCATCACCGAGGTGGACGACAAGACCGGATATGCGACGGTCACGCTGAACCGTCCACCGGTCAACAGTCTCAACCTGGAGCTGTTGACGGCCATTTCGGAGACGCTGGATGACCTGCAGAACAACAAGTCGCGGGGGATGATACTGACATCGGTAAATGTTATGGAATTATATATGTTTTGGTGAAGAATTAACTAATTTCTTTTGTAGTCTTCTAAAAGTGTGTTCAGCGCAGGATTAGACATCATGGAGATGTACAAACCAAAAGTCGATCGCATGAAGGAGTTTTGGTCTACTCTGCAGGATGTCTGGTTCAAGCTGTACGGATCACCGTTCCCAACGGTGGCTGCGATCAACGTAAGTGAACATGACCTTATCAACCCTATCAACCATATCAAACCTCGTTATCTCCCCCACCCAATAGGGTCATTCCCCTGCAGGAGGTTGTCTGCTGTCACTGTGCTGCGAGTACCGGGTCATGTGCCAGAACTACACGATCGGGCTGAACGAGACTCGGCTGGGAATTGTGGCGCCGACGTGGTTCATGGCGTCGATGCGTAACGCCATGTCCCGCCGGGACGCCGAAATGGCGCTGACGCTGGGAACGCTCTTCACCACGGATGAAGCCCTTAAGGTAAGAAGCCCTTTTGTGGATTTGCATCACTGAGCTGTGACGAATGGTTTGATATTCTTTTGATCGTGTAGGTTGGCCTGGTTGATGAGGTAGCTACGAGCAAGGAGGACGCGATCGCTAAAGCTACGGCCTTTTTGGACAAATTCAAAAAGATTTCACCCCAAGCTAGATCGATGACCAAACAGGCTCTTCGTAGCAAGGATATTATGGAACTGGAAGATAACAGAACTCAGGTGAGTTGAGGTGGTTGGGATTCCTGTTGGATTAACATTGACGTATCTTTCTTATAGGATATCGATTTGTTCGTGTATGCAGTCACACAACCCAAGGTCCAGAAGGGACTGGAAATGTACCTTGAAGCATTGAAGGCAAAGTCTACAAAATAATCTAGTGATAAAAAGTCTGATGCATTTCATGTTTTGTTTAGTTTTCGATAAATACAGGCAGTTTGTGTCAAATTTTCTATAATCTTGTATTTTGAAAAATTTCAAAAACTGGAAGAAATCAACACATAAGGGTGGAATCTAGTTATATGGAAAAATTTAAAAAGACAAAAATCCAATCAGCAACACATTTTGTGGGTCCCTTTGAGAGTCCCAAACAACCTCCCAAAATTTGGGAGCGATTGGTTAAGCCCACGATTGGCGCAAAGCGAATGAAATTTGTATGGAAATTACTATGGGGAAACTTGCATTTTCACATTTTTGAATTTACAAAATTCATGTTTTATTATTTTTTGAAACTAACACCGTAGAAGTATAGCCCTGGATGTCCTGAACAACTCTCCCGAAGACAGTATGGTGCTAAAGTGCATCTCAAAAAAGATACAGAGTTTTCAAAAGTAGTGTATTGAAATAATCAGTGAAACTCACATTTTCTGCAAACATTTCCGAAGGAACCATGAAATACAAAATAAACACGATTGTTCTTTTATTTTGATGAGCCTTACGTAAAATCGTTATGAAGAAATGTTCAAAAGACATTATTTAGTTAAAATGCACCCCAATTCCTCAAATATATTATAGTTTACTAAGGTTTACACTTGACTTGGCAGTGTTGGCAAAAAGTATGATTTTTACCATAGACTAAATATATATAGATACGCCACTCCGCTGTTGGGGCTGGCGACACTACCGCCACGCCAAAATTGCACCTGGTGGCAATTCACAGGTACTAATTTTAGATGATGCCCTTAGGGAATGTTTGAAAAAGTTGACTTCACCAATTTCAGTTCAGCGAACAGTGATTTAATCAAAGCAACTCGGGTGGCAACTGATTTTTTCACAAAATGTCAAAACACTGGCGTTCCGGTTATTTTCATTCATGCTGCATCCGTCGACACCCTTCGCGAAAAGTTTGAAAATGTTTGAAAATGCTAAAACATGAATATTCTGGTGCAATGCAACGGAAATTATGTGCTCTTGTTCAAGAAGCAGGTGAGAAAAAGGGTCAACCGAAAAATCCTTTATAAATAATTCAGCTTGTTTTGTTTTTCGCAGTCACGTGAGTTTGCGGAAAACTATGGCCATGCTTTGGTGGAAGCGATGAAACCGATGGTTTTCGGTGCCGCGTTTGGAGCAAGCTGGTTCGGTGTCTCGGAAATAGTGTGTTTAAAACCCGAAATATCCCGATAAATCGGTCTCCCAGTTACGGTCCACCCGGTTCAGGATGGCCTCCGAACGGTACAGCTTCTCGCTGACCACTTTCAGCCCTTCCGGGAAGCTGGTCCAGATCGAGTATGCTCTGGCCGCGGTATCGGCCGGCGCGCCGTCGGTCGGTATTAAGGCCTCGAACGGGGTCGTGATCGCGACGGAGAACAAGCAGAAGTCGATCCTGTACGACGAGCACAGCGTCCACAAGGTCGAGATGGTTACGAACCACATCGGAATGATCTACTCCGGAATGGGTCCGGACTATCGGCTGCTGGTCAAGCAGGCCCGCAAGATTGCCCAGAACTACTTCCTGACGTACCGCGAGCCGATTCCGACGTCGCAGCTAGTGCAGAAGATCGCCACCGTGATGCAGGAGTACACCCAGTCGGGTGGCGTTCGTCCGTTCGGGGTTTCGCTGCTGATTTGCGGCTGGGACGAGGACCGTCCGTATCTGTTCCAGTGCGATCCGTCTGGGGCGTACTTTGCCTGGATGGCCACCGCCATGGGCAAGAACGCCATCAACGGTAAGACCTTCCTGGAGAAGCGCTACAGCGAGGACCTGGAGCTGGACGATGCCGTCCACACGGCGATCCTGACGCTCAAGGAGGGCTTCGAGGGCCAGATGAACGCGGACAACATCGAGGTGGGAATCTGTGATGCGAACGGGTTCCGCCGGCTGGACCCGTCCGACGTCAAGGACTATCTAGCCAACATCCCGTAAATGTGGCAAAGTTTAGGCTTAACATACAACGCATTCATTATTTTTTCGCATCGGAATGATTAAAATTGGTGATCTTTTGCACTTGGTATTCAAACTCTTGGAAGGTTAATGAAACGGAAGTCGGCTTTTCCATCCACAGTGATTGAAAGTGAATGCTTTCAGCATGCCGACGGACAAGATTCAGTTCTACGTTGACGCTACCAAGTAATTTGGCCTCCAGTCACGACCACTTCCACCTTTCTGGCCATCACGACCCCGATTACTGAGCAAGCATCGGCACAAATGCTGACCTCCGCATAAGAAGCTTCTGTGATTTGTGGCTCTTCACGGAACAAATCATTCGGCACATGCAGTTCCGACCTCGTTTATGCCGGAAAAGCTCATCTTTGGCCTCTGATCATCACACGAGACGCACCTTGGAACCAAGTTTTGAAACAGTTTAGAACGAATGTAACGCAGCCTTATGTCCCATTACTGAGGAACAATCAGTTTTAATGTATGTTTTCGAAATAAAAGGGTGTACCCCATTTGGCATAATGGACATTTGGCATAACGGGTTTTCAAGAAGGACGTTTGGCATAATGGACGTTTGGCATAATTGGTCCAAGACATCAGGGACGTTTGGCATAATGGACATTTGGCATAATGGACGTTTGGCATAACTTGTTCAAAAACCATCAAGGACGTTTGGCATAATGGACATTTGGCATAATGGACATTTGGCATAATGGACGTTTGGCATAATGGACGTTTGGTATAATTATTGCTATTTTTTTTGTTTTATAAAATTAGTATTTATTTTCTGTAAAGTATAATAATTTATAGCTTTTTTTCCTATTTTCTAAACAGATAATAAATAAAGCTTTAAAATGCATTTTTCCATAAATTTATTTAAATTTTTTTAGAAAGAATCTTAATAATTCTAAAAAATTTCTCCTTTTGAAAAACTTAGCATCTAATTTTTGGTATGAAATTTTTCCTTCTTTTATTTAAAATTCAACTAACAAAGAGATGTAAGTTTTGCCATCAATATTTTATACTATTTTTCCTTTTCCTTCCTTTTTTGAATTCAACCTGAAGAATGTATGTATATTTTGCTCTTCCATAAAGAAATGCAATTTAGATTTTTTTTCTCTTCTTTAATTTCAAAACTAAAAGAAGGAAAAATCTCTCAAAAGATGTGCAGTTTGTTTTTTTTTTCAATATTTTGCAATTATTTGTTTAATGCAATTTTTCTTTCTTTAATATTCAACCGAAATAAGGGATGTACATTTTTTTTCTTACTTTAAATATCTGACAAATGATTAGTTATGAAATTTTCCATTCTTTTATTTAAATTCAACTTTTAGAAACTTTTTGCCAAATACTTTTGAATATTCGACAATTGAGTTTGTTTATGAAATGTTCCCTTCTTTATATAAAATTCAACTTATAGAAGAAAAAGTCTCTTTGAAGATTCCCATTTTGCCACGCTTTAAATGTTTGATAATCGCATTATTTTTATGTTTTTCACCTACCTCTATTCAAAATATCAATTTAATTAGCAATAATTTCTTTTTTTAAACAATAGTCCCTTCTTTAAGATTAGTTTTTAATAAATACAAGAAGGGAAAATTGCATTAACAACAATTATTGCAAAATATAAAGCAACAGAGAAAAAATGTGCAAAAATGATAGAAATGTTTAAAGAGAACATCTATAAGAGAATTTCCCTTCTTCAAGTTGAATATAAAAAAGATGGGAAAATTGCATAAAAAAACTTAATTGGAAAATATTTAAAGAATAGCAAAATCGACATCCCTTCACCCAAAATACAGGGTCGAGAGTATTGTTCCATCAACATTTATAGAGAGCTCAACCTCAACAATTAATTTCATTAATTAATTAAACAGTAAATTTTCAACAAAAGTCATACATCGACATCTGACTACTCTTGTGTCACCAAGCTGTTGTGGCCAAGGCAGTTTAGGTTTATTGGACCTTTTCAAAAAAAAACTCCAGGCTTTTTGTTTTGAAGGATGAACTTTTCTTTGGAATGGACTCGAGGGCATAATTCTCTCGGTCATCTAGAACTGTGTTATCTGTGTCTGTAAATTTTACCGCTACTCTCGTGTCGGACGAGTGCTGCCCAGTTCTAGGTGTTCTAAAGATTGAATTCGAAAAAGAAGGGACAAATGTGAATTTATCTAGAGATTTTTCCTTCTTCAAGTTAAATTATGATCAAAAGAAGGGAAAATTGCATTATAACAGCTCAATTGTCGAAGATTTAAAGAGGTTTTTTTTCATGTTTATGTTAAATTTCATATAAAAGAAAAAAAAAATATTTCAAAAATATTATTGCTAATTATATTGAAAGGGGAAAAATGTAAAGCTAACAAGAGGTATTTCCTTCTTTAAACTAAATTTTCAATAAAAAATATCGAAATTTCATTAAAAAAATTATTGTAAATAAATCAAAAAGGAAAAAATTACTATTGGGGAAAAAATAACAAGATACCTAATTTTTCGAAAAAATAATAATATCTTAAAGTTATATAAAAATGTAAATAAACAATACATTTTCATTCGTAAAAATGAGGAATACTCATAATAAAAAAAAAACAAAAAAAAAAACTAGAAATCTCGGATTAGTTTTCAAAAAGCCATTGGTAAACAAAGCCCTTTTTGCATCGGTATTCGACCTACTTACGAAAAACCAATATCAAAAATGCTCTAAATTGTTCATCTACACGTCCTTCAAGTGCCCCATACTTAAAATAAATTTAATTTTGTTTTATTTTCGAGAAAAACGAAAATTAGTGTCGGAGGTCACGGTGGCTCTTACGGCTTTTTGAAAACTCACCGGAAAAATAACTATGCACAACGTCCATTATGCCAAACGTCCTAGATAGTTTTTAAACAAGTTATGTCAAACGTCCATTATGCCAAATGTCCATTATGCCAAACGTCCTCGATGGTTTTTGAACGAGTTATGCCAAACGTCCATTATGCCAAATGTCCATTATGCCAAACGTCCCTGATGTCTTGGATCAATTATGCCAAACGTCCATTATGCCAAACGTCCTTCTTGAAAACCCGTTATGCCAAATGTCCATTATGCCAAATGGGGTACACCCGAAATAAAAGACTCCTTGTAATAAAAAACGAACTGAATTTATTTTTATTATTCTTGTCGCACACATTTTTCACAATACCAGAATTCTGAATGGGTCTGAGGTACTCTGCCAGGAAGGTTTTGTTCAAAAACTACGTCCATGAAAAGAGGAGTGGGTTAAGGGGGGGGGGGGGGAGGGTTGTTTCAGAGTTTGTGACAGCCCATGTTAAATAGATAGGAACAGTGCGTGACAGGGGAATAGGGTCTGAAATCCCGAAAATCTCTGGACGTTTTTTGAACAACCCACGGAACAACCCCGAACGGACCTGCATTCAATCAGGTTGTTGACAACATGACAGAGCGGCTGTGGATTTCTGCGAAGGCCTTATCAACCAGCGATTCGCTGGACTCACGTAATCGCCATTTCCGCTATCATCTTCCGGGCCTTCATATCGAGTATCAAACATTCAACGATTGGTCCAACCGGCTGCTGCAGATTGTGGTTATGCATTTTATGATTTTACTGCTGTTGTCTCCTGGTCAACCTGAAAAAAGGAAAACGCAATAATTGTTTTATCAGAAGAGAAGCGTTTTGGCGCTTGCTTCTATCGATAAAAGATGTTTGGCGTGACATTTTTTCATCCGCCGACTGTCGAATCTTCTCGGTCCATCGGTGCCCTGTAGTGTCCACTGGAACTCATTCACAGCCGTCAACACCACCGTTTTTATTCCGTGAAAATTTATTTATCACAAACCAGCAATCAAAACTAAATAAGTGACACTTTTTGATGTCATCCAACTTTTGGTCGAAAGTGCAAGAGTGCTACGATTTTGTTTAACAATTTAGTACCTGTAACTTGACTATGGTGGCGCTCGGAGCGCTAAAGGGGTGTCGCCAACTGGATGTATGGAAAAATCTCGAAGTGAGACATCTAGGTAATTAATAATCTATGTTTTTACCGAGTATTCCTAAATGACTCTCTAGAACGCTCTGTAACTTTTGTTTGAAGCAAGTTAGCACCATACTGTCTTGGGGAGAGTTGTTCAGGACATCCAGGGCTATACTTCTACGGTGTTAGTTTCATAAAATAATAAAACATGAATTTTGTAATTTAAAAAATGTGAAAATGCAAGTTTCCCCATAGTAATTTCCATACAAATTTCATTCGCTTTGCGCCAATCGTGGGCTTAACCAATCGCTCCCACATTTTGAGAGGTTGTTTGGGAGCCTAAAAGGGACCCAAAAAATGTGTTGCTGAAGAAACCAATTTTCGATTCCACCCTATCAACACATACAATTGATTTTATATTACTTAAACATGTTTGTACTTTTATTTCGACGCAATTGGGCTATCAAGTGGGTAACTATTTCCATTTAGTAATGGCTGTTGTGGCTGATCTGGCTGATGTGGCTGGTGGCATGATGTCCATGTCCGTGTCCGCTGGTGTAGGCAACCGGGGCAACATGGGAGATGGTAGCATGGGCCACTGGGGCAGCATGGTGCTGGGAAGTGTAGGCCACAGCTGGGGCAGCGTGGGAGTACGAGTGATGAGCAAGTGGGGCAGCATGGTGCTGGGAAGTGTAAGCAACAGCTGGGGCAGCATGGGAGTACGAGTGATGGGCGACTGGGGCAGCATGGACATGGACGGGCTGGGCAATGACCTTGTGCACTGGCTGAGCGATCTTCACGTGGGTTGGCTCACGACGGACGACGGCGTTGAATCCGGAGTGATGATCGGCGTGGTAATCGACGATACGCTGGTGACCATCGGAATCGATCAGACTGTACTGACCATGGACCTCATCTCCATGGCGGGTCTCGTGCTGGCTCTTGATGTCTCCGGTGTGCTCATCGTGGACGGCGTACGAGAACTCGTAGTTGGCCGGAGCGTGGTGCTCGACTTCCTTCACAATCGTGTGATGGACTGGAGCAGCGTGGATGGCAGCCACGTGGTGAACCGGAGCGGAATGGTGCTGCTGGAAAGTTTGGTGGGACGAAGCGTGTCCGATGTGTCCATGCTGAGGAATCAGTCCAGCGCTGGCGGCAGCGACCAGGGCGGCGAACAAAACAAACTGGAATTGCGATACTTGTTAAAATTTCTTGAAAATCACATAGAAATGTCATTATTCATACCTTGAATGCCATTCTTGCTTTAATGGATATGTTCTACTGGAGGTGACGCTTGTGAATGATCAACCAGAACAAAGAAATTCGTTTTTATACCGAAAGCTGGAAATCGTTCCCACTACAGGATCGACCTTGGAGGGTGTGTCACTTTCTCCTTAAAACTGGAAATTCACAGGATAGCAGAACGGGACCGATCGGCGTCACTGATTCAGTTGAACATTCTGTGACAAAACAATTATACCGACCTCGAAATCCTTTCACTGTTCGATACAGAACAGGCAAGCCTCCAAATAAACGAACCAAGACCATTTTAATCAATTGGTTTTTGGAATCACAAAATCTTATTTTTTGGTGTAATGTTAAGCGCCTTATAGGCTCTAATGCACTTAGATAAATTATTAGGAAAGTGTTGCACTAAGTATCTGGAATCACATGCAACATGTTGTGTGAATGTTTGATCAATTGCAAAATACTTTAGTTTCTTTTTAAAAATTCTCAATTACATCAACTTGAAAAATCTTTATGAGCTTATCTAGAATGGTTCATTTAAATCGACACCAACATTTAATATAGGTGTTGGATTAATGGTCAATAAATCCAGCTTTCTTTTCAAAAAAGTGATTTCACTTGTACTCACGCGCAAGTGATTGTGTACCGTACTTTTTGGGCAAAGTAAAACAGGTTTCACCGCTTCATCAAACTCCCGCGAAGGAAGTGGAATTCCTTCAGGGTTACAACTGAACCTGCAACTTTTGCTACATTTTACCGCACTGGAACTAGTTTAAGGTCGCTCAGTTGCAACACTGCGATGCAGCAACAGTCGAGTAGCGGTCGGTGACCGGCGCTACGTCATGAATGAACCAGTACAACGTAGGATGCGGAGGAGGACATCGATCCCATTTTCGGGAAAGTGTCGTTCGAGATGGGAGGGCTTGTTTGGTACTGCACAGAAGTAAATTTCAAGGGCAGTTTTTGGGTGCTTTTTCTCTAGATGATATGGTATAAAACCAGGGGGTGTGAACTTTGGAGAATATTCTCAGTTTGCTAGTCAAACCGTTCACTACTGATAACTTATCGCAATGGCTTTCAAAGTAAGTTCATTTAATGGATTTGTCTAAAAAAAAAAAAAAAAAACAAAATATTTCTTCACAGTTCGTTCTCTTCGCCGCCCTGGTCGCTGCCGCCAGCGCCGGCCTGATTCCTCAGCATGGACACATTGGACACGCTTCGTCCCACCAGAGCTTCCAGCTGCACACTCCAACTCATCACCATGCCGCTCCGGTGCACCACGTGGCCGCTGTCCATGCCACTCCGGTTCACCACGTAGCTGCCGTCCACGCTGCTCCAGTTCATCACACCATCGTGAAGGAAGTCGAGCACCACGCTCCGGCCAACTACGAGTTCTCGTACGCCGTGCACGATGAACATACCGGAGACATCAAGAGCCAGCACGAGACCCGCCACGGAGATGAGGTCCATGGCCAGTACAGTCTGATCGATTCTGATGGTCACCAGCGTATCGTCGATTACCACGCCGATCATCACTCCGGATTCAACGCCGTCGTCCGTCGTGAGCCAACCCACGTGAAGATCGCTCAGCCAGTGCACAAGGTCATTGCCCAGCCCGTCCATGTCCATGCTGCCCCAGTTGCCCATCACTCGTACTCGCATGCTGCCCCAGCTGTCGCTTATACTTCCCAGCACCATGTTGCCCCAGTGGCCCATGCTACCATCGCCCATGTTGCGCCGGTTGCCTACACCAGCGGTCACGGACATGGACATCATGCCACCAGCCATATCAGCCAGATCAGCCACAACAGCCATTACTAAATGGAAATAGTTACCCACTTGATAGCCCAATTTCGTCGAAATAAAAGTACAAACATGTTTAAGTAATATCATACAAATTTAGGCGATATATACTTTCCTGAAGTATCACAATATTGTTCCTTAGAGTCAATGATAAGAAAACGGGAGAAGTTTAACTTTTTGCAGAAATTATTTTTGCAATATTTTTGGCATTTCATGTAAGAAAACGCATTTAAAGCACATTGCAATTATTGACATTTTGTGAAGCTTCGTTATGTGCTTTTTATGTGATTTTACGTTTGGGTTGGTTTCAAAATGCCCCCAACCCCAAATAAAATACTAGGAAATCGTCAAGCAAAGTGATAAAGCAACTTCTAGCGGTTTGCTTTGAATCAATGAACGGTGTAACGGTCAGAGATCACTTGGCTGTCGAGATGTTAATTATTAGGTGACGAGCTCCACTGATCTTACTGCAATCTTGGTATTGTTTAAATTACAAGTAACGTGTTCCTTAATGATTGACATGAACGATTGAATAGATATCTTTAACTTCTTAACCTCTCATCATTAAAAGTACAACGCATTTACTGATTTATTGCAAATAATGAAATAAAACAAATAAATTGACAGCCTTCCTTTAATAGCTATCGCGAGCAGCTCATATTTGTATTCCTGATAAGTCAGTTCACATCTTGGTTCGCTGGAAGATACAACTCTATACTGTGCTCACCCGTGATGTTTTGTGACATCTTCGTTTATTATTTTTAACTTGAACAGACAATACTCAGTCTAATCCTCGTAAGTAACAAGCAGCCCATCGCAATAGAATGATCATCACTGTTGTATTGTTGAGAAAGTTAAAATAAATAACGTGCTATAGACACTAGTGAATGTTATCAGTAACCATAGAATGTTGCATGACAATGTTGCAGATTTGTTTTTGCCGCACAGACAAAACGTAGCGTGTCGCAACTGACTTTGTGCAGCAAAACATGGTTTCGATAATTCTTGAGTTTTTTTTTAAAAGGTCCAATAAACCAAATTTTCAGTTTTTGCTTTTTGGGTGTTTTTTGATACCCCTGACTCAAGGCGGTTTCAAAAACACCCAAAAAGCAAAAACTGGAAATTTGGTTTATTGCACCTTTTCAAAAAAAAAAAAGAAAAAAACTCCAGTGATGAAAACAAAGATCGAGCTCGAGCTGTCACTGTCCCTGCGAAATATGTTAGCTGTCATCGAGCGGTAGCCCTCAAAAAAACTAGTCGCCACAGAATACTCTGTGGTGTGGCAGCTAGTAATGATTATTTGAGGATAGAGGCTTTTCTCAGCAGTCTTATTCATATTCGCCGGATTTTCAACACTGAACACTTTACAACCTGGTTTTAGACTAAAACGTCAAAAATTACTCACTCATTGCTGAACTAATCATTGCCAACTGGAGCGCGCAACCGTTCAATTGCTGTCAAATGCGACTTTGGTGTTGTGTTATCAACAAAATTGCATAGCGCAATCAGCCTCTCTGAGCAATTCGCTGCACTACCCGATTCGAGTGAGAGGGAGAGTGAAAAAGAGAGTATTCGGTAGCGATTGGTGTGGAAGTGACAAATGGTAGGAAACGGTCAGAGCTGTTTTTCGTCGCGTTCGATTTGTCGATCGCGAGTGAATGAGTCTTCTAGGAGCAAACAGAACCCTTGCTTCAAAACATTGTTTTCGGTCTTGATTCAGCAAAGTTACACATTTTCAAAAGATAGATTGTTTCAGTTAAATATTAACCATTTTCTCCTCAGAAATGCTTCGTCCTACGCCCTATTCGACTCTTTTGAGTCGTGCGCTGAGGCGATCTTTCAGCAGTGCTGCCAATAATGGACCCGTTGTAACCGAAATGGACCCCAAGACGGGATACGCCACAGTTACCCTGAACCGAGCCCCTGTCAACGCTATGAATCTGGAACTGATGAGGGCGATCCAGCGTACCATTGATGATTTGGAACGTGACAAGGCACGAGGCATGATCTTGACATCGAAGGTAATTTCAAATTTGTTTTGAGTAGCTCGCACATGTTTTGAAATATTTGCTTTTTAGTTTTCAAACAAGGTGTTTTGCGCCGGGCTAGAACTCACGGAAATGGTCAACCCCAACCCAGAACAGTTTAGGGTCTTTTGGACCAGTTTGCAGGACACGTGGATGAAACTGTATGGAACATCATTTCCGACGGTTGCAGTTATTAACGTACAAGCGTTTTCTAAGGTTCAGCTGAAAACAAAGTATCAACACGTTTTTGCTTTTAGGGGCATGCACCCGCCGGTGGATGTATGATATCTTTAGCTTGCGAGTATCGTGTGATGCAGCCCAACTTCAGCATTGGGCTTAATGAAACTGTCTTGGGTCTCCCGGTTCCGAGGTGGTTGCAAACTACAATGTCGAAAGTTATTGGAGAACGCATGTCGGAGATTGCTTGTACTACTGGCAAACTGTATAGCGCGGAACAAGCATTGAAAGTGAGTTTAGTTTCAATGTTGCTAGAAGACACTAAAATTTTATCCCTTGCAGATGGGAATGATTGACGAGCTGGTGATGAACCAGGACGAAGGAGTTTTGAAGGCGGTAGCTTTTCTGGACTCTTTCAAGGATATGATTCCTGTCGTAAGAGATAAAACGAAACTCGAACTTAGAAAGTTGAACATAGAGGATTTCCAAAACTATAGACAAGCAGAACTTGACTTTGTGACGAAGCATGTAACGTCATCAGAGTTTCAGAACGTGCTATTAGGATATCTGCAGTCGTTGAAAGATAGAAAATCAAAATGATTTGTTATCTATTTAACAAATATTTGATGTGATTGGAAAATATATGTTTGGTCTTAAAATAATGCTTTAATCATACTTCGAAAACCGGTATATCTTGCAAGTTTGCCCTCCATATCGTTAACATCAAAAGTGGTGAGAGGAAGCTCGTTGAACTGGATTTGCACAGAACAGCTTGCGGAGCAATGACACCGAGCGACTTCGTTCTGCTATCCTGTTTTTGGGAGAAAGTGACACACCCTTCAAGGTCGTTTCCCTGGTGGGAACAATTTTCAGCTTTCGGTATAAAAACGAATTTCTTTGTTCTGGTTGATCATTCACAAGCGTTACCTCCAGTAGAACATATCCAACATTCACAGCAAGAATGGCATTCAAGGTATGAATTTAAACATTTCCATGAGATTTTCAAGAAATTTTATCAAGAATCGCAATTTTAGTTCGTTCTCTTCGCCGCCCTGGTCGCTGCCGCCAGCGCCGGACTGATCCCTCAGCATGGACACATTGGACACGCTTCGTCGCACCAGAGCTTCCAGCAGCACCATTCCGCTCCGGTGCACCACGTGGCCGCTGTCCATGCTGCTCCGGTTCACCACTTGGCTGCTATCCACGCTGCTCCAGTCCATCACACGATCGTGAAGGAAGTCGAGCACCACGCTCCGGCCAACTACGAGTTCTCGTACGCCGTCCATGATGAGCACACCGGAGACATCAAGAGCCAGCACGAGACCCGCCACGGAGATGAGGTCCATGGCCAGTACAGTCTGATCGATTCTGATGGTCACCAGCGTATCGTCGATTACCACGCCGATCATCACTCCGGATTCAACGCCGTCGTCCGTCGTGAGCCAACCCACGTGAAGATCGCTCAGCCAGTGCACAAGGTCATTGCCCAGCCCGTCCATGTCCATGCTGCCCCAGTCGCCCATCACTCGTTCTCCCATGCTGCCCCAGCTGTCGCGTACACTTCCCAGCACCATACAGCCCCAGTGGCCCATGCTACCATCTCCCAGGTTGCCCCGGTTGCCTACACCAGCGGACACGGACATGGACATCATGCCACCAGCCACATCAGCCAGATCAGCCACAACAGCCACTATTAATTGGAAAACTGTGATATCATGAGTTTTAGACGGATCCTTGTAGTACAAACACGCAAAATAGTTTAATTGATCATGACTTGTAAATAAATATAAAAATATCGCAAAATACACCAATCAATTATTATCAACCGTAAATTGAACTCTCGCCGTAACTGATTTCCTCTCGCCCTGCGTCGGAATAACCTCTTCAAACAGAGCATAAAAGTACTGCCGATGCTGATCGAGGAAGTACGTAATCTCCAGCACCTTGGCGCGATTTCTCTTGATCTCGGAGCTAAAAGAGAAGTAGGTAACAACAGTTTGAGGTCACGCGAGTGACATTAAATTGCACCGCCCAACTCACTTCTGCAGTCCGTCGCACAGCTCGCGCACCCAGGTTCGGCTTCGGTTGATTAGCTTGTCCTCGCGAGCGTCAATCAACTGCATGTGACTGTCACGCATTCCGGCGGCCAGATTGCCAATCACGTCCTTGTCTTCCAGGGCCTGTTGAAGAACGTAGCGGAGTGATTTGAATTAACTGGTAAGAAGTGTTTTTGGATGGTGCGTGTTTGTACCTCCTGTAATGCACGTGGGATTTCGTGCGCGTGACCGGAAGCGGCCTTGAACGTGACGAACTGCTGAACGACCCCGATCAGTGCCTCGCTGAAGCTGGTTTCGGCCTCGCGCAGCAGAACAAACTGAGCCTGGGCTTGCTCGATAAACTCGTTGGTCATCTCTTTGATCGTGTTCTCAAAGTTTGAATTGCCCTCCTCGGTGCGCTCAAACAGCTGCATTTCGATGTTCATGAGCGTGTGCCACGAGTCCTCAAAGACCGAGTTGAACTCGTCCTTGGCCAGCTCAAGTTCATCGAGCAACGGCTGAAGCGCGTGATGTGCCGACAGCGACTCCACATGCTTCAGGGCGTCCCGGTCCATGCTGATCACGATCTGTTTAACCCGCGGGCACAAACGGTTGTACACCTCCAAAAAGTGGTTGATGATGCTGCGGCGACAGTCATAAATAAAGACACCATGTGTGTCCGTTAGAGATCTACAAAACAAACACAAATGGCACGCAAAACCTACTCTTGACCGAGTTTTTGGGCTTTCTTGCGTTCCGAATCGATGCAGCTGTTGTACAGTTTGAGCTCCTCTTGGCGCCGCTCGTACTGCTCCAGGCCTATCTTGTAGATTTTCTGCGTGAATCCGTATGCCTCTGCTTGATACCTGAAAATCATCAATCAAATGTTGACCCCCAACATAGCCGAACATCATCGCATTAATTACTCATTCTTCAACTCCAACGCGTCATTGCCGATGGCCAGCAACGCTTCACCGTCAGGATCACCGGTGAAAAGAGAACTAAACAACTGATGCCCGTTCAAGTGCTCAACGAAACTCTTGGACAAGTACACCTCATCGGCCTTTTCCTTGGCACTTCTCTCCCTCTCAACAATCTCGTACTTTTCTAGCTCCAAAATGTCCTGAATTTCTCGACTAAAATTAAATGATTAAAAAAATTCGCAACCCTAACGAAAAAAATCAACCAACTCACGAAAACATCTCCTTTCCGGCAGTCCGTTCTTCCGGTTTGATCAGCACGTACTGATAGTACTTAAGCTGGGGCAACAGACAAGCAACGTACAGCCTCAACGGTTTACTCCCGTCCGTCGCAATTGGATTTTCCGCCAGATTCAACGAGCGCAGGTCCTTCAGAAAACGCAACCGCTCGATACCGTCCAGGGTGGCGATGTTGTTCTTACCGGCACTTAGAATCACCAGATTCTCCAAATGGTCCAGGTTCTGCAGCTTAGCGATACGATTGCCAAAAATGGACAGCGTCCGCAGCCGAACTAGCTTGTCCAGATTTTCAATTTTCTCAATGAAGTTGAACGAAAGGTTCAGCTCCTTCAGCTTGGCCAACCGGTGCAGGTTTTCTATTTTGTCAATCTTGTTGAAAGCCAACGAGAGAACTTCCAGATTTTTCAGCACCCACAGATGATCGATCTTGAGGATGTCTGCATTAAAATAAAATTCAATATCAAAAAAGTCAAAACCCCCGCAAACTCACTCTGGAACTCCAACCGGATGACGGTGATGGCCTCCAGCTGGACCTGATCCATCCGGGCCAGCCGGCCCGCTTCACCCTTGTGGCCCTGCTCGATGATGGCCTTGGTGAGCATGTCATTGTTGATCACACCCGGTTCCTGCTCCTTGTGGATCGAGTTTTCGGCGGCTAGTTTTTTGGACATTTTTTTACGAGTAGATTTATGATATTTCTACAGCGAATGTTTTGCTCACACAGTTTTTCGAACGTTATGAAGGACAATGATGACGCTTGCTTGCTAACAGGTAAATAAATAAGGGGGAACCGGTGAGTGTTACTATTGGTAACGTGGTGCCCCCTTGAAAATAAGAGAGTAAGAACATGTTTGAGTTGAGCCAGCTGATTTAGTAAGAATCAACATTATTTTAAAAAATATGTAAATATAACAATGATTGTTTAAATCCCGTCACGTCTTAGGCGTCCCGTTATCCATAAAGTATGTCACGCTCTATGGGAGAGGGATTTACGGTAGTTGAGCTCGTACCTGTGTCAAACGCGTTCTGACCTGAAATCCCTTTGGCCAATTGTCATCAATTTTCAGGCTGTGTCAAGATAGCACGACAAGATTGAAACTTCTTTCATATGAAAAGTGACAAAAATGCACGGAGTTTTTTCGGTTTTTATTGAATATCTCAGGATTGAAAACGAATTTTGGAAATCTGTGATGGTCAAAAGGCGAGGCATTGTGAGCTGCACAAAGTGGCGTTCTTACCTCAATGACAAAAGGGGGAGGAGGGGTAAATTATGACTGATTTCAGCGTGACGTATTCTATGAATGAAGCCTTGTTGTTTTCATTCCAAATTCAATGAATAAATTACTCATTTCTTTGATATTACTTAAACAGGTTTGTACTTTTATTTCGACGCAATTGGGCTATCAAGTGGGTAACTATTTCCATTTAGTAATGGCTGTTGTGGCTGATCTGGCTGATTTGGCTGGTGGCATGATGTCCATGTCCGTGTCCGCTGGTGTAGGCAACCGGGGCAACATGGGAGATGGTAGCATGGGCCACTGGGGCAACATGGTGCTGGGAAGTGTAGGCCACAGCTGGGGCAGCGTGGGAGTACGAGTGATGAGCAAGTGGGGCAGCATGGTGCTGGGAAGTGTAAGCGACAGCTGGGGCAGCATGGGAGTACGAGTGATGGGCAACTGGGGCGGCATGGACATGGACGGGCTGGGCAATGACCTTGTGCACTGGCTGAGCGATCTTCACGTGGGTTGGCTCACGATGGACGACGGCGTTGAATCCGGAGTGATGATCGGCATGGTAATCGACGATACGCTGATGACCGTCAGAATCGATCAGACTGTACTGGCCATGGACCTCATCTCCGTGGCGGGTCTCGTGCTGGCTCTTGATGTCTCCGGTGTGCTCATCGTGGACGGCGTACGAGAACTCGTAGTTGGCCGGAGCGTGGTGCTCGACTTCTTTCACGATCGTGTGATGGGCTGGAGCAGCGTGGATGGCAGCCACGTGGTGAATAGGAGCGGCATGGACAGCGGCCACGTGGTGCACCGGAGCGGCATGGTGATGAGTTGGAGTGTGCAGCTGGAAGCTCTGGTGGGACGAAGCGTGTCCAATGTGTCCACCATGCCGAGGGATCAGTCCGGCGCTGGCGGCAGCGACCAGGGCAGCGAAAAGAACAAACTGGAAAGACATTGATTTGTTAGAATATATTTAACATATTTTCAGGTTGTAAACCTACTTTGAAAGCCATTGTTTTGTTGATAAACCTTAAACACTGTTGAGTGAAGCAAGCGACTGTACTGAATTCGAACGAATCGTTACACTTTTATACAATATAGTTTTTTTTAGCTTAAGGAAAAAGTCCTTTCTGGGGGTGTGTCCCTATCACCAACGAGCGTGGCCAAAATCGATCACCTTCAAATTTTTGAACCACCTTGTCAAGGTAGGCAGGCAATTGTACAGTTCACTTGCGCATGTAATCTTGAGTGCTTCATATTCCTGTTTTTCGTATTCGGTTAATCAAGTGGGACGAGGATCATGTCTATTATTCAATTAATGCTGAAGGTAGATCGGATTTGGTTCTTTTGTAAAAGTAGAGATCAAAAAAATTGAACAAGATATTTTTTGAAGTTGATTTTATCACAAAATTACTTGGACTAAACTAAAATTTTATATGATAACATATCATTTGTTCACCGAAGCCTTCAATTATGATGAAAAATAAATTTGCATGAGTTATAAAGAAGTTGAAAATCCTTTTTCAGTGTAATAAAAAAAATGTTAGGTTTTAAACTTTTGTGTTTTCAAATATGATTTTTAGTCAAACTGCAAGGTTTTGTTTGTAAATGAAATAGAATGGATAAAATCAAACATTAAATAATATTTGTTTGATTTTTTAACAAAAACGACGCAATTCTAATCCTTTTAAAAGCCTGAAAACGCAAAATAAGTTGAATTTGCTAAGTACATGCCATCATCAAACATTATATTGAATTATTTCACTATAAATACAATTGCATTAAAAACCGACATTTAAAATGCACTCTCTGTTTTTTGATAGTTTGTAAATTTCTTAAGGATATATTGGACTAAAAATGGTTCAAATTGGTTGAAGATAAATAACAATTCTTGAGCAACATAAGAAGTGGATAAGCATTTTGACAGTATATTTCTAATTCTCAAGCCGTAAGAATTTTTTTTTCCCAAAATTCGAAGTGTAAATCAATTTCTCGCCTCCCCAGCTACCTCTAAACACTTCTGGTTTTGGAATTTACAAAATAGTTGCAGTTGTCATAATGCTTCTGCGCCCTTTTCAAATGTTGCTTCAGAGTTGAGCTGATTCAGGTGCTATTATTATTAGAAAATGATTACTTATGTCTTATGAAAATTTAGTTGATTAGTTGTCGATTAATTTTTAACACAATTTTAACCATTTTCACATTCGAAAGAATAATGTAAAAGAGTTTTGACATTGTTGCGACTGGATTTTTTAATGCAAAAAAGAATATGTTTTTTAAGATTATTTTCGATATTGATAGCTATTTTGAAAATAAAAATTATGCAAAATTGATGGTAAGACAATCCGATGATTAACTAGGAAGACAATATGCAAACGGACGTTTCAAATTATTTGTTTTGTTCACAGTCTGAACTAAAAAACTTCTTTTAGTATTTTGTACTAAAACATTCGAATCAAAATAGAAAACAACTCATAATTCACTTCAAATGCGCATGACTGAGGTCACTTCAAATTTTACTCAAAAGCTCACTTGCTGTTACAAACTCGAGACGATCGGACGCATTGTTTCTGTTTAGAGTTTAGTTTGAAATAACCCCTACAATATTCGGTTTTTGTTCTACAAAACTGTGCAAAAGGTGTTACTCTAGGATTATAACACCCGCAAAGTGCTTAAAGAGTCGTGAAATTTTCCTTATTTTACCAAAGAAAAAAAGGGACAAATTACCATCAATGAAACACTGTAAAAGTGGCCGGTTGCCACGGCAACCGATAAACATAACATCGAGCAGAACACCCGTTTTGTTGGGCAGTCAGTGAAGACATGACCGCAAATGTATTTCCGATATCGTCGCGAGTGTCACTAATGGGTGGTAGTTGAGGGTGTTACCAAATAGTCGCTGCCTGCAGTCTTAAGACGTAGAACACGCACCCCGATCTTATCTGCTGGGGGAGTTCAAAGTGTGCAGTGTGCTGCAAGACTTCGGGCCGTAATATCGGTAATTGCCATCGTTCAGGCAGCCAAGCCAGGTGTGTAAGGAAAGCAGTGCGTGTAAAGTTTTGCAAAATCGTGGGAAATTGGATAACAACGAGTTGTGTGTTACTTTTTGACCTCCTCCGAGAGAGACTCTGGCCGAGATGGCCTCAATCGGATTGGGCCGCCGTTTTGCTAATTAAAACACTTCTTCGGCACGGGTGGTTGTTAAGCAAGGGTAAATACTGCATTTAAACATAGGTTGTGGTCGTGAAAAATAGCTTCTGATTGGAGCTCTTCATTTGTGGGATAGATGAGTTGTAGTTTGCGATCCAATTACACTGTGTAATCCTGTTTCGCTTAAGAGCGAGTCCACGAACAGGGCATACCCCTTTGTATGGGACGTCGTTTGGATCTCACCAATCTGCCTGAAATTTTCAGAGGTTGTTTGTACATATAAAACTAGCATCTGGCCAAAATATGAGCACTCTAGGTCAACGGGAAGTGGGGCAAATCGGGACACAAAGTTTAAAGGTTCAAAAACGTCAAAAATCTTAAAAAGGCTATAACTTAGGCAAAACTCAATTAAATTTCAAAATTCAAAATGCATCTGAAAGGGCTCAAAAAATGAAACAAAATGCAGGGTAGAGCATCCCGATTGGTTAAATCTAAAGGGAGTTATTGTCATTTTAGTAAAAAAATAGCATAATTTTCAAACTCAAATAAAAAAAGTGTTCCATCCAGATATCAACTCGGTTCTACCTGCAGCTTGTAAGGGACATCTGGGACTACCATCTGTGGCTAAGAACGCTTTGGGTAAGGCAGTTTAACATATTAAATAGACACTTTTACTTTTAGTGAAGTTTTTGGTTGTAAATTTTTGCTCGGGAGACCCCTTATATCCCATTTTCTGGTGATAATTTTACCCCAGATGCTAGTTTTATATGTAAAAACAACTCCTGAAAATTTCTTTGCTCGTGGACTCGCTCTTAAGCAATGAGCCTTTTTAAAAAAAAAAACATTTATTTAGTTAATTAAACATTATCAGGTTAGGTCATCTCCATATTTTTTTTTGAATGGTTGACTGGCTATGCATAAACCACGTGAACCAATAGTTAATCCAAGTAAACCCCTTTCGTCAATCCTTTCTTTGAGCACTCTTTGAGAGGAAATTCAAAGTGAACGAGTTTTTCTTCTCATCTTCGCGGGATGTTGGTGAAACCTTGGAAAAAGTTTTCAGATCAGGGCAGAAATTTCGATAACATTTCTCAAAATGTATTAGGCATAAGAACCTTCTTCCTTTCTCTTACAATTCTCTGAATTGTTAGTGTTAATTCTGCAGCAGAACTATTGAGTTTTAAAAAAAAAAATTTACTGAATTGAATTGCATATGCGATTTGTAATTTTAAGGTTTAATGTACTTAAGAGTAATTCTCTAAAAATTTGCATTATTCGAGATTTAGATCATGCACTTTTTGATTTGGATGAAAAGCAAGCGCAAGATAGTTCCATGATCCTCCCACTTTAAATTTACCTCATTCATCTTTATAATATGGTGACATTTTGGTTTAAGAAAATCAGCCCTTGGTTTGTGAGGGCAAATAATAAGTAGAGTTTTTGCAGCATTTGGAGTAATTTTCATTCTTTCAAATAAGAATTGAAAATATCCAAGCTTTTTGTAATTTTCTTGTGATAACGCCAAATTGTTCCTCAGTGTATTTAAAAATTGATTCCTGTGCTACACAAGATTTTCACAGTCATTTTGAAACCTTAATTTTGAAATTATGTTTATACAATGTTTTGCGAAATGCAAAAAAATGATTGATCATTTCCAGCGACATAAGTTTTGGTTTTAACATACCATGGAAGGACGTAATAATATGAAGTATGCTATAACAAATGATTTTTTTATTACGCAGACATGTATTTTTTTAATTCAATTTGGTTTAAAATACAGTAAAAGAAATGTAGAAAAAATTCTTAGGCACTCTTCAATCATTTTTAATTTTATGAAATTATTAGTAACAAGGGTAAAAAAGCTGTTATAAATGGAATTTTGCCTAAACTTATTTGAAAAACTCAAATTTCTCTTTTGCTAAAAACCATGGTAGCAAACAAAATTTCATTTCTTTATTTGACTGATTCTACGTTTACCGATACTAATTTTGCAATATAAATTTGTAATATCGCAGTTAAAACAGGTTGGCTGGGTCGGTAAATCTGCTGATGAAAATTCTGCAAAATTCCCCATAATTGAGCTCATATTTTTTTTTGTCGTGATCTTTTTTGTCAGGGGTTATATTTTGTATCTTAAACAACTGCTATCTTTTTCAGTAACTTCCTACACTCAATTATCCCTTAAGTACACATTTTTGCGATAATGTTAAGCAGATTTTAGAGAACCGTGAAATTCCAATACTTTAAATTTGGCATGCCGCGTAATTTGATTTCTTTTGCCATGAAAAATCGCTAGCCCTAGTAAAAATCAAATTATGACTTTATAGACCTTATATAGCTTCTTAAAGGTTTGTTATTGTGAAAAGGGTGTTTTTCTCAGTGTCTTCATTGTGAGAAATAAAAGAAAAATTGAATAAAAATTACCATTTATTTACCATTATTGCAGAGCTAAGCTAACTTCTTTTTTTCTGGTGGCAAAAATATGATGATTATTTTCAACAATTTTGTTACAATTGTATGTTCCTTACTATACTACAAGTCAGAACATACATACAAGTCGGAACACACTGTGTTTAAACATTCAAATTTGAAGAATTTGTATTTTTTTTTTACTTTTTCACACTTGAGTCATTTAATCTTGAAATAAAATCCTCGCAATTCTTTTTGAAATACTTTGTTGTTTTAGATGTGTCAAATATTTTCATGGCATAGGCATTTAAAAAAATAATACAATCTCTTAATCTTCATAACATTTATATTGCAATGTAGTGGGATTAGATCTGATTAAAAAATTAAAAATATATAGCTTTGTTATTTTTAAATTGTTACTAATAAGACAAGTACGGGTCTAACCAAATTAATTTGGAACCAATTTGAAGCAATTCCAATTTTAAACTGTTCTATTTCTATGTTTGAGTTTGTTTATAACCAATAATATAGGGTGAATTTACTTAATAAAGAGTATTGGACTGCATTTAAATTGTTTTTTGTTGCTTCATTTTACTTCCACAACATAAAACAATTTAAATGCAAACCAATACCCTTTTTTTATCTAATGTAGGTTACCAAAAATGATATACATTTTTTTCATGCAGTTTCAACAAATAATGCCCAACGCATGTCCAACTTACACGGACGCCTAAGCCTCCAAAAAAAGTGGGAACGGTAACTTCAACTCGCTGGTTCTCGTGCATAACTCAACCAATCGAGTCGATTCTTGTTTCCGGTGATTCGCAAGAATGTCTAGATGATCCTAAAATTTTGCAGAACTTGATTCGAACAAATCTGTAATTTCAGCGATTGAAAACATCCTTCCAATTTATTTTTTTAAAGTGACTGCTTCCGCGGAATTTTTGGCGAATTTTTTCACACGCAAAAAAAAAGTTGGAACGAAATTTTTGATCGCAAAAATTACAGATTTGATCAAATCGAGTTCTGCAAAGTTCTAGAATCATCTAGACATTCTTACAAATTTCTGGAAAAAAAGAATCGTCTCGATTGGTTAAGTTAAGCCAGAGAACCAGCGAGTTGAAGTTACCGTTCCAACTTTTTTTGAGGGCTTGGGAGTTGCAATGTTAAAATAAGAAAGCATATATTGTTGCTGAGTACGCATATAGTTCAGTCAGAGGCAAAAACACGTTTTCTCTTGAGAACCTTGTAAAGTTTCAACAAAAGCTTAAATTCGCCCGAAGGATAAATGTGCATTATGCATCAATGCTAGACTTTTCGAATGCGAATGACACGTTTACCTTCATGCTGAAAGTATCATTCATTACCCAATGCTAAGAATAGAGCAAAAAAAAAGGGTGTTGGAAAGCCACTCACCAATACATAAACAATGCTAAAACATTGAAATAATGGCCACCATGCTACCCAGCGAGCATGGTGGAGCATAAATTGTATAGAATGAGCCAGCGAAAAGGAACAGAGGGAAAAACATGTTTCCCATAAAGCAAACGAGGTCACTAATCCTTTCCACCCTCCTGCCATCGCAACCGCCTTTAGCTTCTTCTTTTTCCAAGTTGTATCGGTCCTCACGCAAACGGAAATGATGTGGAAAGTCATCCCCTGGTGAAAATGTAAATGCGCCGCCATCACTGCTGACTTGCAGCCAGGTGGTGGAAATTTACAATCGAAGGGTGGCGGAGGGCTACAAGAATCAATGCGTTCAGCTGTAGAAGAGTTGTTGAGGGTGAGTTACAGTTGACTTGCTGCCAGTGAAATAGTTCTTGTTCAAGGTAAAGTTTGTAATTTACATGGCTGCAGTGTTTTTAAGACCGTTAAGTTGTGAAGGAATAAATTATGGAATATTGATTTGAACACTATCCCTTGAATTTCTTGTAATGATGCCAAGACAGAACGTTAGGGCTGCCTGAAAAAATACGTTACCAAACCAAAGTTGAACATTGACTTAACATTATTAACAACTCAACCAAAGCAAAAAAAAAAAATGATAAGAAATCATTGACAAGAAATGCTTTTCAAAATAAAAAATCCTTTGTTGTTGAAACTTTTCATGGATTAGTTTAACGTGTTGGGATTATTAAATAATTATTTAAATTTCCTGTTAATGAGCTATTTTATTCTCATTCTTATTAGTGATAATCACGTACTAAAAGTTTTCAATACAAATAAACAAAACTATCATTCGTTCAGACCTGAGTACAGGACAACGTTCAATCGATTGTAGCTTGTCATAACAGACTAAATATGTAATTTGACCTTGAGACGGTAACATTGACACTGGATGTGTTCGTGGGTGAGTGTCTAGATTTTGGGAAATTGGATTCATAGTGCCAGCTTTCCACCCACCACCACTCCGAGCATCGTTAATAATTGAGTATGTGAAAGCCATCCGCGTGTGAAATAAAAATAGTGTTGACGAACTGTTATTTTCTTTTTAAATGAAGAAAAATGTTGTTCCAAGTAAATTTGAAAGATTTGTTAAAAAAATATAGTTATTTAGGTCCTCAGCTACTTCAGCCAGCTTTCTCTTCGTAGAATAAGAAACCCAGTAATTCCGCAATTGCATGTTCCGATCAAATTGAACATCTAAATTGATTCTTGTGGTAATCAATGACCTTATAGATGCATCGTCAATAGATGTTATTTAGTGGGGGAGGATTCACCCTTAGCTGGTTTGCACAGACAGAAGATCGATACTCATTTTGTGACACATGTGTTTACATTTCCACTGAGTCCACCCCGTGTAGAGTGAACTTAAATTTTCAGAGCAGAGACAGTGGGTGTGGGTGCGATAGAAAAGTGTACGGCCGTTGCCACCCCTTGGACGTCATGAATAAAACATTTGGCGGCAGATGTCATAGACAGTTGAACCCATAGATCGGTTTCAGCTGGATATGAACAAGGGTCTAAACTAAGCGTATAGTGATTATTCATAAACACATGAGTTGTTGGTTGTTTACGGTTCATGGCCATGCAGGTTGTGATGACAAGAATGTGGAATATAAACATTAAATTTTCCATTTTATTACTATATTTTTGTAGTGATTTTTTTCTACTTCATCTCCTTGCCAAAAAAATGCATGCCTAAGAAGCAAAAAACAATAACTAAACAAAATTTATAAAAAACGCATCAATTTGAGCTTTTTGCCTTTCTTACTAAAGAAAGGTATAGGTTTTACTTTAAGGCTGGACGTCATTTTCATCTTCGTAAATAGGTCGATTCAGCATGAATTTTCTTCGGAAAAATCGTCAAAAAATCACACTGCATCGATTTTAGACGCTCTATCGATTCACCTTGACAGAACTCGCCTATCTCCAACCCTCAAATTTTGAGAAAATAAATTCCGTGGAGTTCGAGTGATGTCCGTGTGTGGTATATTTTTTGCCAAATTTTGTGTCGCGTAATCCTCGGCTCCCCTATTTTCGATTTTGATTGTTCCAAGTGCATTTGAAAGCTGGTGTGCTGAACAAGGGTCATTTTGAGACCGAATTTCGAAATATCCATCTGTTTTCGGATGCGGCCAGACTTTTCAACAAAATACACAGTGTTCAAATGAAAATATGGTCAAAATTTTTCATTTTCATATCTTTTATTTATCTCAAAAATTGCATTTTTCGAGCTCTACAACCTCCCAAATTTTCATCCAGATCCATAATCTGGCTCTGGAGTTAGAGCCGTTTGATTAACCTACCAAAAGAAAAAAAAATCCCTAAAAAAAGGTAAAAGCCCACCTGGTGACCTTTGCCAACACTTTTCATTCCCGATTTTATCCGAAATTTTCTACATTCATAGTACAGACCATGTTTGAACATCTGAAACAAATTTGACATCGATCGGCAATCCGGATCAATTTTTAGAGCGATTTACCTTTTGCCTTTCTTACTAAAGAAAGGTATAGGTCGTCAAAAAATCGTCAAAAAATCACACTGCATCGATTTTAGACGCATCGTCGCCAAGTCGTCAAGTTGAGCTTCTAATGCTGGCGCGTCTTGTTATTGGGATCCAATATACTCTAATATGTGTTGGGTGCCCTATCGATTTTCATTTGCTACTATAGATATCGTATATTTTTCGGCTCTTTAGTATTATCATTATATGCATAACTGTCCAGTATTTCTTTTGAAACCTGCGACATGAGACCATTATGCGATTTAAATTCTGTCATTTATTTTTGTTGTGTGGTGGTCTAGAGGTTTGTGTCCTAACTAATGTTTTATCTAGATCAGAGGCAAAAGATTTAAATCTTGAGAAACATTGAGGTGAATTTGAAAGAGCTTTTATAGAGTGGGGATCTTTTTAGAAAGTGGGGATCTTCTTCGAAAGTTCTTGGTTCTTGTTGTTGGGTGAAAAAGGAAAGCTTTGATCATTATATGCACTTCAAGCGTTGTGTTGTTGTTTTTTTTTTCGTTGCCAACTAGAGCTTCTTCTCGCTCGCGGGCGAAAAATCGCTAGCAACAGTGTCTGCGGCACATTCTGAAATGCCGCGCGGCGTGTACTTTTGAAAGAAACGGACAATACCAACACACAAAAGGGCTCGTACCGAAGCTAAAAACCCAAAACCGCGGTGTGCGTTGTCACTGGCGCATGGGAGGCTTGCTATGATCGCGTTTGTCATAAACGCTTGTTTGATTACAAACTTACAAACATATTGTACGATTGAAAATATTCTTTTGGTGAAAATTGCGTTTTTTATTTCCTTTGGAAATCATATCATTTACACAGAAAAAAATAATGTAAATTTGGAAGCTTTAATTTTGGAAGGTAGAATATTACTTCTTTTATGATGTAATTTTACCTCAATTTAGACTGAAAAAGTGGCATTACAACAGAAAAGTGGTAAAATTACACATTTCCAGAGGTAAAATTACACCTTTTTTCCGACATAAAAGATGTACCCCTTCCTTAGATGTAATATTACCATGATTTTTTTTTCTGTGTATAATACATTGCTTTCATCATAAGACTTTCTTTTGTGCTGACGTTATAAACAAAGTCGATGTTATGAATTGAAAAAAGTTCTACTATTGTTATATTCTATAGTAAGAAAGGCTCTATCTCACCCCAGGTGGGATTAAATCGGGTTTTTAGTACACAGAAAAAAATTGTGTAAATTTGGAAGCTTTAATTTTGGAAGGTTGAATATAACCTCTTTTATGATGTAATTTTACCTCAATTAAGACTGAAAAAGTGATATTACACCAGAAAAGTGGTAAAATTACACATTTTCAGAGGTAAAATTACACATTTTTTCTGACATAAAAGATGTACCCCTTCCTTAGATGTAATATTACCATGATTTTTTTTTCTGTGTACTGTACTTATAAACATTTTGCAAAATCAAATTATGATATTGAATTTTTATTTAAAGTTTCTTTTAGAAACTGTGTCATTTAAGGAAAAAATCGTTATGAGATGATCAACTTTAAGAATAAAACAGACACAAAAGATGTTTTCCTCGCTGGACTTGAAAAAAAAAATGTAATAAAATAACAATACTTTGATCAATTAATCTATATATAAGAACTGGGCTTGAAATTATAGGTAACTAGGAAACACAAATTTACCTACTTTTTGTAGGTGTGTCAATAGCAGGGTTAAACCCGCACGGAGAAAAAAGCGTTCCGAAAATCGTGAACAATGTGCCACGAAATCTGGAACAAGGTGATATTCCACGGTACGTGAACAGGTGTTCACGAAAAATCGTAACGCCAGCAGCATAACGCTTAGCTTGTTATCGAAATCATGAACACTGTTCACGATTTCAGGGAACAACGTGGGAATGTGTTCACGATTTAAAGAACACTTTTTAAATGTGAAAAAAGGATTTGGAGCTAATAAAAAATGTTAAGTTTTCTGGATTGTGTGTTGAAAGTATTAAGCATATCGAACAGCCGTAGTGGGCAAAATGCAGTTTTTAACTAATAATTTTGGTAAGAAGCCGTTACTCACTGTGACGGCGGCTTAGGGATTTGCCTTTATTTTTTTTAGAGAACCCCATATTTAAATGGCGTACAACCTGCACAATAATAAGATTATTATGTTTAAAAACGTAACGTAACGCTTCTTTACAATCGTGAACTTTAGTTCATGATTTTTATCATTTCTGTTCATGAAAACGTAGTTTTTTGTTCATACAATCGTGCACGAGTTCACGATTACATGAACAAATATTTTACGCAGAAACATGCACATTTGTTCACGATTTTCGGAATGCTTTTTTCTCCGTGCGCAACTTCAATATTCAAAATATTGTGAACAAACGGATACCGCAATCCGGGGTGACATTGATAGGTTGAAGTGGAAGTTGCAAAATGAATACATAATATGAATTAAATACAAAAGGAATTTTGTGTAACCAAACTGAGCTTGGTATAGAAATGTTCAAAATACAACAAAAGGAAGTTCATATTTTTTTTAAATTACAGGTAAATTGATTATAATTATGAAACAAGGATACATAGGATTATTAAAATAAAAGTTTATCAAGTAGTTTTGTTAATACATACACAGAAAAAAAAATCATGGTAATATTACATCTGGGAAGGGGTACATCTTTTATGTCAGAAAAAAGGTGTAATTTTACCTCTGGAAATGTGTAATTTTACCACTTTTCTGGTGTAATGTCACTTTTTCAGTCTAAATTGAGGTAATATTACATCATAAAAGAGGTAAAATTCAACCTTCCAAAATTAAAGCTTCCAAATTTACATTATTTTTTTCTGTGTAGGAATACTATCAAAGTGTCATGTTTTTGCAATGAAAATGAATTTGAATCGAAAAATGGACTGAATTATCTTTTTATTTGCACAATTTTGCATTAAGAGCAGTAAACCTCTACTGTGTTTAGGAGGTCATTTTGAGCAACTTTTGTTCGACAAAAAACTACTTCTCTTGTTTTATGTTTATCTTGTTTTATTTTTAGTATTTTAATTTTGCATTTATGTTGTTTAGTTTATTTTTGTTTTTGTAGAATTAAGCCTATTCTACCACCTGATATCATCACATTTTGCCTTTCTTATTTTTCTTGTTTTAAAGTCACTTTTTATTTTTTTGCTTGTTTTCACATTTTCTGCTCTAGAATGGTACCATTATTATTTTAATTGTAGAAAAATGCGTAAAGGCATAGTCTGGAACACTAAAAAAATAAGTGAATACTTATTTTTACTGAAAATATAGTAAATGTTTGTAAAAACACAGCCAAAGTTGACCACTTAAAAAAATAATTTGTAAAAACATTGGCAAAGTCACTTAAAACATGTCAAACTTTCCTTAAATTTTCTAAAATAAAAATAGAAATCTTCTTTCCAATTTTTAAGAGATCAAAAATTGTCTGAAAAATTATTTTTTGGCGATTTTTTAGATCGAAACCCGTCTAGAGACGGGTGTTTAAAGCACATAAATTTGCAATTTGCAATAACAATTTTAACACAATTCAGTATATAAAATAGTAGTTTATGCAAAGGTTGCTAAATCAGCTAGAGTCGCTCATTTCAGCATTTGTTTTGAAAAGGGTTACTATTCGTGTTGGCCTTCGAGGAGTGGACTGTACTTTATCGCGGCAACCGGAGACGTTTCGGACAGGTACAAAAATGCGACCGTTCGATTCAACGTGTGAAACTCGACTTGATCTTTATTCTGTGGGCATGCGTGTGTGAGTGTGTTATGTGTTAGTGTGTACGTTTGTTTGTGTCAACTCGCGCAACGTGCGCCAACACGGCAGACTGTGGATGTTCAAGTATTAACAACAATTCGATTCTGTTATTTTTGGAAGAGTAAAGTAGGCTGTTTCGTCGTTGGAGATCGAAGTAAGCTATGCTCGGAGAAGGACGTCAAAGATTTTCGCTGTCGTTTTTTTCCTTGGATATTTGTTCCAAAATTGTGATTCCGGCAGATTCCGGTGATTCCGGTACTAGTGTTGGTTGCTGTGGAAGTGCACCGGTAGTGGTTCTAGCGGAGTATTGAATAACAATATTTGAATGTTCGAATTCAAAAGTGAAAGTGCAGAGAGGAACGGCTCACGGCGGTTCAGTGTCCATGCCAAGAACCTGAGCAGCTGTTTACAATTGGCAGAGGAACCACAGAACGTTTCAACGGGAAAACCTTCAAAGTCATCACTCAAGATCTGAAGAACTTGTGACAGCTTCAAAATTTGGTGTTCCTTTCTGGTTTTCATCACGGTCAGCATTCCCCAGCAGCAACAGTAACAGAAAATGGACGTCGCGGTTCAATTTCAAGAAGCTGGAACTTGACATCATTTGAAACCTGAAGTTTGAAGGCTGGATTGGATCAGGATTTGATGTTTTCTTATTTGGTGAGCCCGTTCTTTTTTTTAACACAAAAAACTCTCACTTATTCTATCATACTCACAAAACAATCAAGACAACTACGCCAACCTTATTATATACGCGGTAGGGTGTTCCCTTGGTCGTTCGCTGTGAGTTGTGGATTGCCTGCTTCTCTAATAAAGGTTCGACTGAGGGGGCATGCTTATTAATTTTTCGTCGCTCCATACCCTCAGTGACGTGATGGGAGCAAGGGCGTCTATGCAAAGTGTCCCTACACCCGCTACAAATTTCCGGCGCTTGGGAAGGGAAGAGGGTAACCATTTTGATCTATGCGTCGGTATTTGTAGCACTAAAATTCGTGCAAAAAAACTTATGCACGTGGGTGTACAGACTACGGAGTAAAAGATGATCGAATTGTTCACCTAGCGCTCACATGTGTTCCAGGACCAAGTTGCCTGCGGGTATGGGGATCATACATACATACATACATACATAGTAAAGTAGGCTGTTTCGTCGTTCATCCTTTTTGCAATTCCGTCGTGAAACTACTTACTTTTCCTGTCAGTCTCGAGTGGCAAAACTGCCTTCTTTTCTCTACCAAAAATGCTAAATAATAGAACTTTGGGTGCTGAAAAGTTGAACTCGGTAAACCTTGTTGGATAAATGTGCAACTCTTGCTGAAAAAATCTTGTTTTTGCAACTTGTTGCATAAACTACTATTTTAATTTCGTAGAAGGCTAATATTTGTCATGATTTCATCTGACAAACAAACTGAGAGTTTCAACCAAATCGGGGCACGTCGATACGCTTTGTAACAAATTCTAGATATACTCGCTCGTAAAAAAATCCACTGAATTTTCATTCATACATGTTCTTTGTTGAATTCAACCCTGTACCCCTTACAACCCACTAATTTAAATGTAACTCAAGTTTTCTCGCCTAACCACTTTTCTGGGTTTTCTTTTTCTTTCTCACAGTCGTCCTGATCGATAAGGTGGGAAAAGCTCGCCACCCCCTCATTTACATCTCCCCCGGAAAACCGCCGGGCCACGCAGAAAGAGGTTGCAAAACGAACCGAAAGGACATTCGGACGACTGTGGCCTCGTTTGAGGGCACCTCACCTGCCTTGCTCAGCCATAGATGCCGGTGAATAATAGAGGCTACGTCTGGAACGGCCAAAAGTGGGCTCCCGGAGACATCTGCGCCGGTGACTGATGAATATTAATGACCTCACCGCAACCGGGGGGTTCGAAGTGTTTTGTTCGATCAAGTGAAACGGAAGAGGGAGGGGTCTCAAAACGCGGGTAAGAGTATTGCCGTTTGACATGCAACCTCGTTGCATGCTTTTCCGAAGAGTGTCACGACCTGTGTGAGAAAAACTTTACCTTGTGTCGTAGTGCAACGAAAGTCAGTAAGAGGGGAAGAAAAACTTTTGCAACGTAAAGCCACCACAAAGACAGGAAGTTCCTTCAGTGCGGAAAATGTAGAACTTTTAAGGACACCGAAAAAACTGCAGCTGGAAAAAAACAGAAAAAAGAGGAAGAAGAAAACTTTCGCCATGAATCGATACCTTACGTTGAGCCAGCTTGGCGATGGGACCTACGGTACGGTTGTCCTTGGTCAACGCAAAGACACCGGCGAGAAGGTCGCCATCAAGCGGATGAAGCGGAAGTACTACTCCTGGGAGGAAGCCATGAATCTTCGGGAGGTGAAGGTGAGTTTCTTGCTCGGTTTGTTTGTTTGTTGGTTTGTTTGGGGCCACAGGGCCAATTTATGGTAATTTCAATGCGCGCTTGGTGCAGTGTTTATGGCTTCCGGATGTACGGGAAATTGTCGCTCGTTGTGAAGGCTCGTGGTTTGTCATTCAACAGCTGCAGAGAAACATATTATGCAAGAATGTAGGACAAAGTATGAAATTAATGTGTTTTAACTTGAATTTCTAAATCAACCATGAAACTTCGTCTATCCATCATATATTTGTATTTTGTTTAAATTGGACTTTTTGTTACATTATGTAAACCAGATTTATTTAACAGTGGACATTATTATCGAAGTTCTTTCTGGGGGACATTTATGAAACCATGCGAGACTGGCAAAATGGGTTTAGGATTTATGGTTTTTGACATTTAGATAAAATCGTCCACAAAATTGATTTTAACTATCTAGAGTGTTTTTATTTTTTATTTTTCAACAATGTTATTTGTCTTATTGGTCATGTCTGGAACATAACGAAGAGTACCAATTTTCAGTTTGCTTGGAGGGTAGGGGCACGGCATTTTTTAAAGTTTCTAGTTTCTTTCAATGTTAAATTTGTACACTTAAAAGTCACAATCATGTAAAAAGCATAATTAAACATCAAAAAGCTAATTTGAAGTAAAAAGAAAAAATGGAAATTCATAACTAGCAAAGATAATCCCCCCCCTATATTATATCCTGTTGATTAAATGGAATATCCTCTCTACCCTTTCACCACCCTCCTTTTCCCCAACCCTAATTTCTCCATTTCAACATACCCCCTCCCTACCTTCCCTGCTCCTTAAAATATAATTATTTGCCAAATCTACACTTACACACCCAACCACAACTGATCTGGAGCGTTTGGTACGGTATGTCCACGTATCCTTTCACCCCTTTTGGTTTTGAGAAATGTGATCCGTTCTTAGAATATTTGTTTGCGGCTAATGCAACGCTGGTCGTTTTATTTTTTGCAATATGTTCGAGGTAACTCGGATGTAATGCAATCATTAAAATTGACAAGAATCTTACCACAAGTTCTTCCAGGATGCTTTCATCGAACTGGCTGCGCGTGTGTTTGAATGGATTAGATTATATTAGAAAATTGGAATTCATAACTAGCAAATAAATATTTTTTTTTTTGCCGAAGATTTGTTGCTTTATTCTTGAGGTTCGTCAAGTAGTTGAGCAAATCAAATCGAATGCTTTGCTAAATCACCTTTTAAAATAAAATGAATTATGTATTTCTCAAACATTGCAAAAAAATTTATTCAAACTTTTCGGGTCATAGCCCAATTGTTCTGTATAAAAATTCATTTGCCCTATTTTGCCTTAGAGCACACTCTTACACCCGTTTTCTTTTAATTAATTTATATAAATGTTATGTTATTGCTCATATATTTTTCAAATTTTTACAAATCAGGAATTCTGCACGAAAACATTTTTTGTTTAGGGTGGTTTAAAAATGGCATTTTTTGACGATTTTCGCAAAAAAAAAAACACATTTAAGAAAAACATAGCTACTCGTATTTTCAACCAATTTTAGCTCTTTTGGGCGCAAATTAAAGGTGATTGAATAAGCCTGTGAGGAAAACTTGTTTAATGATCCAAAAAACTAGTTAAATATTTGAAAAGGTTGCACGATGAATTTTAATGCTCGGGACCAAAGAGCTCATTTCTGAAAGTATTTTTAAGGGTTTTTTTTGAGAATTATACATAACATATCAAAAAATGGTGAGGTTGTTACAAACGTATTCTGAAATACGAAAAAAAAACTAGTGTTCCGAGCTCAAAAACAAGTAAATTTTAGTACAGCCATCTCACATATTCGGAACACCCACAAATTCGCAACACTTTTGTGATAATTTGTCAATAGCATGCCAAATGCATCTTTTCTGTCGACCCTATTATTTTAAGGACCTTTATTTGGACATTCTGTAGCTATTTCACTAGTAAAAGTAGTACTTTTAAATCAAAAAACTGCATTTCAAGACTGTTCAATTCAGAGCAGCAAAACACTGCCTCCAAATTGCCTGTTCCATAATTGTGGGATTTTATTGTGCCTCCCACAATTGTGGAACACCTGAATTTAACTGATATTTTTTAACAAAAAGTTATCAGACCATTCGTAAAACATGACTTTGCTTGAGTTTTGTTGGTTTTAGTACGTGAAGTCATTATTTTGTAAAAAATATGTACTCATGAAGAGAACCCAAGTTTGTTTACATCCGTAAGAAAAAAGTGTTCCGAATTTGTGGATTTCAAGGGTCAAAGTTTTTCTTCAAAAACTTGATATAAAAGTTAAAATTTGCAGTTGTTTGATACAGCTTCCAAAAGATGGCAGGAAAAGCTTTCAAATGAAGGTAAAAGCGAATAATTAAGTTCAATTATCGATTTTCTAAAAAAAAATTAACACTAACCGATCTGTAAACTGTTCCGAATAAAGTACCCAATAAAGTCTAGGTCATCGCTCAAATTTTATAGTTATCTCAGTTATATCACGGCGTGTTTTCTAGAACAACCTTATCAGGAAAAAATAGTCATCGCTACTTTCAAATGTGTCTTATAGGAAATTTTCTCAGCTTTCCAATGCTTCTAAGAGCGAAATGTTTCATCGAGAAATTTCTGAGATATCTTTTGTTTTTTGTTTAAAAATCCTTCATCATTTATTGAAAACTTTTTAAAAACAGTTCAGAAAACTAGTCAAATGATGTGTTTTATGTGTCTTTTACTCATCAAAATGGGCAAAATAAGACAAGAAACAAATTTGTAGAATGTTGCAAATCGCTAAACATTTTTAAAATTATATTTTAACTGAGTTTTGAACTTGTGGAATTTATTCAGTAATTAGAATTATAAAACCGTATTTAAATGAAAATTTTACTACAATTAATAGATTATTACATAATTTTTGTGAACATATATCACGTGTCTGCTCTGATTTGGCTGATACTACCAAATTTTTTGCAGGTGTGAGATTGTTATTGCATTTTTATGAATAAATATGATATTTCCTTTGTTTAAGGAAATATCACCAGGATTTAACCATTAACCAGGAACATAGATACAAAACATGATTTAAAATCGGAAATGTACTACAAATTACTGTTGCATGCTTCAAAAGTCACATTTTCATATTTTTATAAAGTAAATATATATATTTTTTATTTTTTTTACTGTTGAAAGTATCATTAAAATTTTGTGTTTCAACTGAGAATGTTGAAAACACCTTCATAAACATTTTTTTGGTTGAAACAAAAATAAAATATTAATTTTAACAAAAAATCAAACAGAAGCCTCCATTACAAGCTATTTGAACAAAACTCAAGATACTTGTAAAACGTTTTTAAAACAGATAAGACTTCTATAACATTGCTGATTACTTGATCATTTCATACAAAAAAAAAAAAAAAAAACTGAAAAAACCTTTCATACTCATGAAAAGTATTTCTCCTGAAACTTTACACAGTAATTTAAGTTCAATTTCAAGTAAATAACATGTTTTGGTATCCATGCAACTGGCTAATGTTTGGTTAAGGAAATATGATATTTATTCATAAAAATCTAATTACCCTTAACAATCTCAAACCTGCAAAAATTTCGATTGCATCAGCTAAATCCAAGTTAAATCAGAGCAGATGGCTGATATTTGACCACAAAAAATTTGTAATAATGTATAAATTCTTGTAAACATATATTTAAATACGGGTTTCTGACTTTAATTTCTGAATAAATCCCACATATTCAGAAACTCAATTAAAACTAAATTTTTAAAATATTTTGCAATTTGCAACCTTTTGCAAAGTTGTTTTTTGTATAATTTTGCACATTTTTATGAGTAAATGACACATAAAACATGTCATTTGACAAGTTTCCTAAACTGTTATTAAAAAGTTTCCAATAAATGATGAAGGATTTTAAAACAAAAAAACTTAATATAAATTTATCTCAGAAATTTCTCGATGAAACATTTCGCTCTTAGAGGCATTGGAAAGCTAAGAAAATTTCCTATAAGACACATTTGAAAGTAGCGATGACTATTTTTTCTCCATAAGGTTGCCCAGAAAACACACCGTGTATAGTGAAAAAAGTTATTTTTTTTTGTTTTCTTCATTTTTCTTCATTTTTACGTTCTTGGGTGCGGCGCGTTGAAACACCCAGTTATTATTTTCAAAAAATCATATCTCGGAATCCTGTTGTTACAACTTCACCATATGTTATGTAGAATTTCCCGAAGAATCCGATGAAAATATTTTCAGACATAGTCATTTTGGTTCCGAGACCTTCAAAACAGCATTTAAAGCTTTCATATGACCTTTTCAAATGTCCTGCTAGTGTTTTGAGACTTTATAATTGCTTGAAATGGCGCGGAGTTATGATTTTTTTTAAATAAAGGGTGGTTTTTCAAAAATCGACGAAAATTGCATTTTTGTTTACCATCCTAACACGGCGTAGGTCACCCTAATGGCCAAACATAAAAAGAAATACGGGTCTAAGGAACGTCCTTGCCAATTCTTCGAATCATTCTGGTTACATGGGGGAATTGCTGAAATGAATTTCTTATCATTCGACACAAAAAAATAAATCACGGTTGCTCAATGTTTCTGATTGGCGGGCCAAATGCCATCCTCGCATAAACTTGAGGAAATGCGTTTTTTTTAAATAACTGTGAAATTATGCTTTTTCCATCATTAAGACTAATGAATACCTTATCCCGAGCAGACGGAAATAACGTGGGAATAACATTTTTTGATATTTGAAAATACTAGGCCAACAACATTTCATGTTATTTATAACATGATTTGTTATTCGCCGTTATGATTTTTTTGTTATTGGATTGTTATTGTAATAACAGACTAATAACATTTTGAGTTATTCTTCGAACAAATCTTTGTTATTATTTTTTGTTATTTTAACAACTAATCCGACCATCCCAATAACAGTTGGAGTTATTCTTCCATAACAAAAAATGTTATTCCCAAGTTGTTTTGGCTTTCAACCAATATCAGACCAATAACAAATTTTGTTATGATAACATAAACTGTTATGAAACCCTTATGCAAACATGGATCTTTCAAGATGATTCCATAACATTTTCTGTTATTTTAACAGTATTTGTTATTGAAATGGCATGAATTTTGTTATTACCGTCTGCCCGGGATCAGAAGAAGTTTTTTGAAATTTCAGGTATTTGTTAGACATTTTCGTCTTTCAAATATTAGAGAATAGAAAATTACAATTTTCTAATCAATTTATTTTATTAGTAAATAATCAATTCACAATTTCGTAATTCTTATAACCTAATAGAGTTTTGGAGATCCTTTCAATTATGATTTGTACTATAGTTCATTGTAATGTAATTGGATATTATAACAATGAATTTGCCAAGAAAAGGACAAATTATTAAAAAAAAACCTTCGAAATTGAAGAGAAAATTACAATTGGACAACATTAAAAATATTCAAAAATCAAGTCGGACAGGTGAAAAAATTGGTTAGTAAGACATTTTAATCCCTCGGTCTGGTCAAGGAGTGATTTTATTTTTTGCGGTTGAAGACAACTTTTTTTCTCAAATAACATGAATATGAAAAAAAAAAAAACTGTTTTTAAATTATTGCACTTGTGTTTTTGATGAAATTTTTGGTTTAAATTTTTTTTGAAGGCGGTGGAGTTACTTTATTTCAGAATAAAGTGAAACTTATGGTAATTCGTTGCGAATGGATTGTTCAACTGTTATTCCTCCAATTTCCAATAATTTAGTATACATTTTGGTCTTTATTTATCGGATGTTAGTCTCTCCAAATCGTAATCCAAATATCATCAGTTCAAATGCCGAAACGGAAGATTTCTAAATGCAAAATAAGCTTCTGTTCAACCCAAAAATGGCTTTTGAATTAAAATTGCATACTTATATTTTTGCTATAGTTTACTGCGTTCTACTTTTAGCATAAATTCATTATCACGTTTGATAATGAATTTAAAAATAATATGAAAATTCTGCTAAAATTTGAAATATTTAATTTTCACTAACATTAAGCGTGTGAAAAATTTGTGCTAACTCTAATTTCCTCCTTTTATTTCCCCGCAGTCCCTGAAGAAGCTCTCGCACGCCAACGTGGTGAAGCTGAAGGAGGTCATTCGGGAGAACGACGTGCTGTACTTTGTGTTCGAGTACATGCAGGAAAACCTGTACCAGCTGATCAAGGACCGCGAGACGCACTTCCCGGAGTCGACGATAAGACTGATCCTGCAGCAGATCCTTACGGGGCTGGCGTTCATGCACCGGCACGGCTTCTTCCACCGGGACCTGAAGCCGGAAAATGTGCTGTGCTGCGGGCCGGAGCTGGTCAAAATTGCCGACTTTGGGCTGGCGCGGGAGATCCGGTCGCGGCCACCCTACACGGATTACGTGTCCACGCGGTGGTAAGAAACGATGACGTCGGCCAAACGTCGACTTGTAATTAGCAGCTTATTTTAGGTTATTGCGTGCTGCTTTCTTAAGCTTTTGTTTGCGTGTTGGTTGGCATTTGGGATTCGTTCTATGAAAGGGGTCTAAATTTAACGCAAAGAAATTGATTTGTGTACTAGCTTGAAGGCGGAATCAATTACACTACTCGACAAAACAAAACTTGTGTCAAGGGATTCACGATATCTCATCCGTTCCTGAGAGAAAAGGCATCCCCGATTCCGATGCAATCGACAGAATTTGATTTTATGTCCACGCGGACTGATTCGAATCTGGTAAATTTTTTAACATAAAAAATCGAACAATTTAAAAAAAACCATGCGTCTCCTCCCAATTATATGAGCCATCTACAAGAATATGGAAGCGCCTGGTGCATAGCCATTTCCTTTAAGCACAACGGAAACAACCAATACAAATGCATAAAAAAGTTGTCAAGTTCTCGGGGGGTCCACAGCTAGCATTTTTTGTACGATTATGAAAAATAAATATTAAAAGTTAAAAATTAATTTATTTAAAAAACATATTTTTTGATTTATTTGTTGACTAAAATTTTATGTATCTCAAAGGTCTATGGGTACTTCGGGATGTCCATGGTCATCCAAGGACTACCTGGAGTTAAGATCTACGAGTCTACCGCCGTAACAAGCAAGAGGTCGTCGGATTTTGACCCCGGATCTTGTGCGTATAGCATCAGTGCATATGGTAGACTACTATATGAATGTGTTGGGATGTTCATGGTCATCCAAGGACTGCCTGGAGTTAAGATCTACGAGTCTACCGCCGTAACAAGCAAGAGGTCGTCGGATTTTGACCCCGGATCTTGTGCGTATAGCATCAGTGGATATGGTAGACTACTATATGAATGTGTTGGGATGTCCATGGTCATCCGAGGACTCCCTGGTGTTAAGATCTACGAGTCTACCGCCGTAACAAGCAAGAGGTCGTCGGATTTTGACCCCGAATCTTGTGTGTATAGCATCAGTGCATATGGTAGACTACTGTATGAATGTGTTGGGATGTTCATGGTCATCCAAGGACTCCCTGGAGTTAAGATCTACGAGTCTACCGCCGTAACAAGCAAGAGGTCGTCGGATTTTGACCCCGGATCATGTGCGTATAGCATCAGTGCATATGGTAGACTACTATATGAATGTGTTGGGATGTCCATGGTCATCCGAGGACTCCCTGGAGTTAAGATCTACGAGTCTACCGCCGTAACAAGCAAGAGGTCGTCTTATTTTGACCCCGGATCTTGTGCGTATATCCTTGCTTACCACTTAAGCCAAACGGCGACCTATTGTTTGTTACGGCGGTAGACTCGTAGACTCCAGGGACTCCTTGGATGACCATGGACATCCCAACACATTCATATAGTAGTCTACCATATGCACTGATGCTATACACACAAGATTCGGGGTCAAAATCCGACGACCTCTTGCTTGTTACGGCGGTAGACTCGTAGATCTTAACTCCAGGGACTTGGGTGACCATGGACATTCCAACACATTCATATAGAAGTCTAACATATCCACTGATGCTATACGCACAAGATCCGGGGTCAAAATAAGACGATCTCTTGCTTGCTACGGCGCTAGACTCGTAGATCTTAACTCCAGGGAGTCCTTGGATGACCATGAACATCCCAACACATTCATATAGTAGTCTACCATATCCACTGATGCTATACGCACAAGATCCGGGGTCAAAATAAGACGACCTCTTGCTTGTTACGGCGGTAGACTCGTAGATCTTAACTCCAGGGAGTCCTCGGATGACCATGGACATCCCAACACATTCATATAGTAGTCTACCATATGCACTGATGCTATACGCACATGATCCGGGGTCAAAATCCGACGACCTCTTGCTTGTTACGGCGGTAGACTCGTAGATCTTAACTCCAGGGAGTCCTTGGATGACCATGAACATCCCAACACATTCATATAGTAGTCTACCATATGCACTGATGCTATACGCACATGATCCGGGGTCAAAATCCGACGACCTCTTGCTTGTTACGGCGGTAGACTCGTAGATCTTAACTCCAGGGAGTCCTTGGATGACCATGAACATTCCAACACATTCATACAGTAGTCTACCATATGCACTGATGCTATACACACAAGATTCGGGGTCAAAATCCGACGACCTCTTACTTGTTACGGCGGTAGACTCGTAGATCTTAACTCCAGGGAGTCCTTGGATGACCATGGACATCCCAACACATTCATATAGTAGTCTACCATATGCACTGATGCTATACGCACAAGATCCGGGGTCAAAATCCGACGACCTCTTGCTTGTTACGGCGGTAGACTCGTAGATCTTAACTCCAGGCAGTCCTTGGATGACCATGGACATCCCGAAGTACCCATAGACCTTTGAGATACATAAAATTTTAGTATACAAATAAATCAAAAAATATGTTTTTTAAATAAATAATTTTAAACTTTTAATATTTATTTTTTATAATCGTACAAAAAATGCTAGCTGTGGACCCCCCGAGAACTTGACAACTTTTTTATACATTTGTATTGGTTGTTTCCGTTGTGCTTAAAGGAAATGGCTATGCACCAGGCGCTTCCATATTCTTGTAGATGGCTCATATAATTGGGAGGAGACGCATGGTTTTTTTAAATTGTTCGATTTTTTATGTTAAAAAATTTACCAGATTCGAATCAGTCCGCGTGGACATAAAATCAAATTCTGTCGATTGCATCGGATTCGGGGATGCCTTTTCTCTCAGGAACGGATGAGATATCTTGAATCCCTTGACACAAGTTTTGTTTTGTCGAGTAGTGTTATCGACTTCTAAGAAGATTGTGACGACCAAGTCGGAGAAATTGTGATTTGTTTTTAATTGTATTTATGTTCTGCTGCAATTTGCCCCCTAATATGAACCGCAAACAACAATGGCACAGTAAACAACAATTAGCTGCACGAATAACTGTGAGGAGAATGTCGGCACCGAATTGTACTAAACACGTATTTCCAACGTTTCATTCTCGTTCGTCACGTGACCCAGGTATCGTGCACCGGAAGTGCTGCTCCACTCGACCCGCTATGGCAGTGCCATCGATATGTGGGCCGTGGGCTGTATCATGTCTGAGCTGTACACGTTTCGGCCGTTGTTCCCAGGTTCGAGCGAAGTGGACCAGCTGTTCAAGATCTGCTCCGTGCTAGGAACGCCGGATAAGGTGAGGGGGATCTTAATGGGTATGCTAGGGATGCTCAAAGAACCTTTTTGTTTAAACTTGTAGCTCGACTGGCCCGAGGGACATAAGCTTGCGTCCTCGATACAGTTTCGGTTTCCCGAGTGTCCAAAGATACCGCTGGAGTCGCTGGTGACGCGAGCGGGAACGTCTGCAATACAGCTGCTTGAGGATTCCCTCCAGTGGGACCCGGAGAAGCGACCTACGGCGCAGCAATCGCTCAAGTACCCGTACTTCAGTTCGATGAAGCAGCGATCGGCGGCAAGTGTGGTGACCAACGGGAATACTCAGCTACCGCAGCTTCAGCAGAACGGCAACGGAGTTCCCAGTGCCAGGATATCAATCGTAGACGTTGCTCAGCTGGAGAACGGTTCAATCAACAACAGGTTCAGTGTAAATCCGGCCATCGGAAGTGGTGCACTCAATGGCAATAACAACGGAAGTGTCTACAAATCGTTGAGTAATAGTGACCTGAACGAGATCAATTCTATGCTAAGTATTTCGCGACTTTCTCAGAATCCTCCGGTCGAGAAACGTGCTTCGCTGGACAACGGCAAGCTCGGGGACAGTGCCAGAAGTAACGGACGATTCCAGAGCGGGATCAACTACAGTGTGCTAAACGAAATGCTCAACAACTACAATCTGGGCCATCAAGGCCATCGGCTTAACCGGAACAATAGCATTACGAAATCAATCACCGACCAAAGTGATAGTGGAGTGAACGACAACGGAAGCTCCGGGGTTAGTTATTCCATCGTGAAACCGGCCGTGGTGAAGATCGACGACAAGCCCACGGAAGTGTACGTTGGCCGGAAGGAGAAAGTGAACGACATTTTTGTGGCGCGAAACTTGGTGGACAATGTGGCGAAGATCACTCGAGCAGTGGACAGCGACGACTCGAGCTACGTCAACAGCAGTGGGTTCTACTTGCACAAACAAAACGGTAACGGGGACTTTGGGAACGCCGTTTTCAACGATAGTTTCCTAAACGACTCCAAGGTGTACAACGCGTTCTCGAAACAACCGGTGCTGCTGACTCGCAAAACAGACGAAGAAATCAGGCTGAACAAGGCAAAAAATCCATCCCTGAACCGCGGCCTCCAAAGTCACTTCAGTCGCAGTTGGGAACCAGTCAAGGGGAGTAGTTTCGAGGATGACCTGGAGGACATTTTAGGGTATTCAAAACCATATTCAAACTGTCAACAAAAATTTACCAACCATCTCAACCTTTTTCAGAAGCAAAGTCAAATCGTCCAAGAAAACTGGCAACGAGTTCAAGCTTGAGGATCTGTTCGGGACGGTGTCGTTTTCAAAAGATTCCGGCCCCTCCAAATATCCGAACACGGTTCCGTTTGCCAAGGGATCGATGAAGAACAACGGGCTCACGGACATCTACGACAACTCGGACGCGAAGCCGTCGCACTCGAGTGCGAACATCGCGCCGCGGCGGAAAAACCAGCAGCAGGTGTTTGTGTCGAACAACAGGTAAATAAATCAACTAATGTAAAACTAGCTCTACGGTAGAAATGAAGTGGTTATGTTTAAGATGCCAAATCAAATCAATATTATTACAATAATGAAAAAATTAAAGGATTAAATAAAGTAATGGTGAATTTGTTTTATGACTCATTTTTGATACACGAATTCCATTAAATTTTGAATTTCCTTTTCTATACTCAAGAAGGGGACAACTTGCGTCATTAGTTCGTAAATAAAAATCTCCAAAACTTTTGCAAATGACCATCAGTGTGTTCCAATTGGTTCATGGATGTTTCAAAAGACAATTGAAAATATTTCAATTATAGAAAAATTTCTCAGTGTTTTTTTTTATAAAACTAAAAATTGAAATGCTAGTGGCCAAGAAATCGTTAGTTAAAAAATAAAGACCACTTGAGTAATTCTCCACCAAAACCGAAAATGGATTTGGTGGATGTGGTTCAAACTTTGTTGGGTCCTTCCGTATGACTAAAGAAGCCATACAATTTTAGGTACGTAAAAATCTGTAACTTTTGAAAGAATTTTATGATCGATTAGGTGTCTTGCGCAAAGTTGTATACTGCCCCTGATCGCATAATTGTCCCATATGCATTTTCATCGTTTTTGAGTTATTGATGTAGTTTGGTTCAAAATCGTTTGCTCTTTCAAAAGAGCCTACAACATCCAGTACTTTGTTCTAGAAATCAGGAGGAAATCCAGTTTTTTCGCGAAAACTTAACACGTAGCCTTATGTATGGGACAAACTTGCCTTGCGTTTTTCTCAGCATGCTGTTTTTGCTTATGGGACATTTATGCGAACATGGGCAGTATAGTCCTCATCAAAGACTATTCAGAAAAAAAAGGCAGACGGAAATTTTCTCGATTTTTAAATTAACTTTTTTCACAAAAAAAAGTTTCCCAAAATATGTTTTTTTTTTTTTATCGAAGCATTTGAGATAAGTTTTGAGAAAAGTTATATTTTTTTGGCTTCAGTTTATGATGTAAAATTAAAGTTGCAATTGAAAAGTGCTTTTTAGATTTTTTGATAAATAGATATAGTCGCTTAACCCTCTACTGCCCACATTTTTTTTTCGAATTTTTTTTCCCTTGTTCAGGAGGTCATTTTGAGCATTTTTTGTTCTACGGAAAACTTTACTTCTCTTGTTTTATGTTTTTATTGTTTCATTTTTAGTATTTTTATGTACATTTATCTTGTTTAGTTTATGTTTGTTTTCGGTAGCATTTGACCATTTCTACCACCTTTCTAATTTTTTCATGTTTTTTACAGTCACTTTTGCAATTTATGCTTGTTTTTCACATTTTCTGCTATAAAATGGCACCATTATCATTTAAATTGCAAAAAAAATGCGTAGAGGCATAGTCTGGGACACTAGAAAAATGACTACATACTTCTTTTTACTTAAAATATAGGAAATGTTAGTAATAAACACAGCCAAAGTTGATCTTAGGGGTCAACAATTTTTTAGTTGACCTTAGGGGTGACATTTTTAAAACCATTGGCAAAGTAGCATAAATTAAGTAAAACTTCCAACCCATAAATTTTCTAAAATTTTAAGAGTTCTTATTTCCTATTATTTTTAAAGACCAAAAATTGGTTGATAATTGATTTTTGGCGATTTTTTTTAAATCGAAGCCTGTCTTAAGACGGGGTTACGTTGTAGAGGGTTGAAGTTAAATTTTAACTGAAAAATTTCCGTTTTTCGAATTTTTAAATAAGAGTATATTTCTGAACATTTTTTTTTTTCGAAAGGTTGGATATCTGCCGAAATAGTATTGACGATTGACAAACTCATGATTCAAAATAAATTCTTTTGTTAAAAGAAAAAATCCCAAAAAACTTTCAGTCAAATGAAAAAAATGCCGTACAATTAATTTTTGTTGTTCACTGTAACAAATATTTACTTAATTTATTTAAAAATCTTAACTATCGTACAAATAATTCGTTTCTTTTTAAGTTTCTCAACAAACAAAGAATTCAACGGGGTCAATGCTGCGTTCAAACTGTTTCCATGGGAAGATGTTCCCCGAAATGCACCAGAAAAGAAGCAATGGGTCCCCGATAGTGGTGAGCAGTCTTGACTCTTTAAATTACCGTTACACTACTTAATTCTAAAATGTATTTTATTTTTAGGTGTCCTGACGTACGTCGGTCCTGGTGGTGACGGCAAGGGACGACCCGACTGGGCCGCCAAGTACCTTAGCAAGTAGTTGCTTGCACCTGCTTAGAGCTTATTTTAAGGAAGATTAGATGCTAAGTTGTTACTACCAGCAGTGTATAGAACCAAAACAATCTGTGATAGATCTCGATGAATGTAACATAATGATCATTTTGAGTTGAATTGCGTTAGCGTACACGATAAGTGGATGAATTATTGTCTAGTAGTTTGTACAGTAAATGAGCAGTAATAAACGTTACATGAATGTTCTAGAAGCCGGTTTGTTTGAGCTGTTTTCTCCATGCCCAAAAAAAGGTCTGACTTGTGGTCGCCGACGAGTTGTGTGGTTGATACAATTTCATCGAAGGTCGTCCATAATTGAAACCTGATCCCACACCGGTAAGACGGTGCAGGTTGGCTTTAGAACGATCCGCGCGCACTTGGGTTGCGGTTGACATTGGGGGTCAGGCTTTTTTTGGGGTCTCTTGCAACCGGTTTGTATGCAAGCGAAATATGCGCCGCCGTATTGCATTCCTGCGCAACTGTCTGCTCTGGTTTGATCCGCTTAAATTGCGCATTACGAGGGGGGCTGGTCCCCGGTTGGTGGATGATAGATACGCTGGAAATTCGAAAAACACCGCCAATTTTCGTGGGGGCTCGCTTACGGAAAGAGAAAGTTGTACACACCCACCAAGGTCTGCTGGACGTCATTACTGCGATAGTCGTCCTTACGGGTTGAGATTGATTCTTGGTTTGGGGACAGAACAGATTCAGTATAAAAGTGGCCGATTTGTGACAATTTGGTATCATTCGTTGAGAACAGCTCAATTTACCACAGTTACATCGAAATGGCATTCAAAGTAAGCAAAACTTAAATTTGTAATATTTACAAAACATACTTATTGTACATCTTTCACAGTTTGTCCTGTTGGCCACTTTGGTCGCCGCTGCCAGCGCTGGTCTGATCCCACAGCACGGATATGCTTCCTCCCATCAAACCATCCAACACCACGCCGCTCCGGTTCACCACGTGGCCGCTGTCCATGCCGCTCCGGTTCACCACGTGGCTGCCATCCACGCTGCTCCAGTCCATCACACGATCGTGAAGGAAGTCGAGCACCACGCTCCGGCCAACTACGAGTTCTCGTACGCCGTCCACGATGAGCACACCGGAGACATCAAGAGCCAGCACGAGACCCGCCACGGAGATGAGGTCCATGGCCAGTACAGCCTGATCGATTCCGATGGTCACCAGCGTATCGTCGATTACCACGCCGATCATCACTCCGGATTCAACGCCGTCGTCCGTCGTGAGCCAACCCACGTGAAGATCGCTCAGCCAGTGCACAAGGTCATTGCCCAGCCCGTCCATGTCCATGCCGCCCCAGTTGCCCATCACTCGTACTCCCATGCTGCCCCAGCTATCGCTTACACTTCCCAGCACCATGTTGCCCCAGTTGTCCACAGCACCCAGCACATTGGACATGGTCTGTCTTCGGGATATCATTACTAAATGCCAATCCTACTAGCGAACTGAACCTGTAAATAGTGTTAGGAAATGTACTGCTACCAACATGTTGTTCAATATACATAATTTTAAAATGATTAATTTTGTTGTTTGAGCTTTAGTTCATTATGCTTAAAAAATAACAGTCATTATTGGTGTTGTCTCTGAAGCTTATGTTGTACATTAGTTGTACATATTTGCCAAATTTGCATGATCCTACTTAATAAGGTCAACAACTTTCTTATTCGTTGAGTAATTGATACGACAAATAAGAAACTTGACTTAAGGCTGGGATTTTAAGTAAAATTGCTCGCCCAATTTGATGGCGTTCTAAACATTCCAAAAACGACTTAATTTGTTTTTAGGTATTTTTCGTTCGAAATTTTTTCGTTTTTTGCAATTTGAAAAGGTGAAATTTTGATGAAACCGATTTTTTTTTTCGAATTTGTTGATTAGTGTCATCTGATAGCCTTCATTATTCAACTCGCGATTTCCTTGAAAGACTTGGTTCGATTTCAATGTTAAAAATTGAACTTTCATGAAATTTCCTGGTCTAAAAATTATAAAAAAAAATTAGATTTTTTTTTAAATTATGCTCAACATTTTAACAATCTAAAATATTTGTTTTTAGTCTTTTCATACTTATAGTTTCTAAAATTCAAAGCGCAAATGTTTTAATTTTTTTAATATTGAAAATGTTAATAAAATGTACTTTTTCTTACTTTTTACTCTTCTTACTTTATCAAATCTTTGACTTTTCTTTCTAAACTTTCAATTTCTCAGAAGTTTAAAAAGTGTCTTTGTACAGAGATGCTGAGCTCTTAGTAGCTCCCTCCTGTCCTATCGATTTGTTTTGAATTTCTTCTTACTTTGTACTCTTTCACGGTGGGTAAGAAGGGGATTATTATGCAACTTGCATGCACCTCGGAAATTCCTTTTGGAGGTTGTTGGGGGGACTATTCTGAGTCAGAAAAATCGATTCCCAAAATATTCTGTCGGTGAAAACTGATTTTATCTCGATTTGAAGTTAAAAAACCTAATATATCACCTAAAACCTCAAAAATACGTCTAAAATCTCGGTCTAACTCTGGAAAAAGATGTAAATTTTCATCAAAATATCAATTCTTAGTTCCCAAAATATATTCCTGACATAGTACACCTTAAATCGGTCCATTACTTGAGTCCCAGCGTCATGAGAAGGTGTAAAATAGTGTTTTTTCTTTAAAAATATTTTCAAATTGCTCTGGTAAATAAACTATCATGTCTGAATTCAAAAACTAATGTGCAAGGATCTGTCCTACATGCCAATGATGTTGAAGATAAACGCATTAGTGTCTAAAGTGCCTCAAAATCTACATTTTTGAAAAACCATGTTTTTTACTGGTTAAATCCCAATTAAAATTAAAATGCAAAGCGACAGCTCCTATTAAGTTCAATCAAGCTCATATTTGGGATTTGAGCTCAGTACGCCCACCGGAACCAGCCCCTGAATGCCCGCCAAAAAGTAATTTTTGTTACATCCTACTGAGTATGATCGTAGTAGCTGTTTATAACAGGAATGAGTTAAATATCGAAGAATTTTGAAAATTGGCAACAATTTTCCCACTAAAATAGACATAACTTTACTGAAAATGGATAAAATGTCATACTTTTTTCTGCAAAATTGTTCTTCATTTTGTTTGCAACAATGCTACCACATTAGTTTTTGAATTCAGACACGGCAGTTTATTTACCAGAGCAAATTGAAAATATTTTTTTAGAAATAACACTATTTTACACATCCTGATGACGCTGGGTCTCAAGTCATGGACCGATTTAAGGTGTACTATGTCAGGAATATATTTTGGGCACTAAGAATTGATATATTGATGGAAAATTACATCTTTGTCCAGAGTTAGACCGAGATTTTAGACGTATTTTTGAGGTTTTAGGTGATATATTAGGTTTTTTGACTTCAAATCGAGATAAAATCAGTTTTCACCGACAGAATATTTTGGGAATCGATTTTTCTGACTCAGAATAGTCCCCCCAACAACCTCCAGAAGGAATTTCCGAGGTGCATGCAAGTTGCATAATAATCCCCTTCTTACCCACCGTGTCTTTGTTACGATTGTCCACGCTCTATACAAAATATATTTTTATATATGGACAATTTCCACGTGGTTTGTATGACCACTGACCAGGCCCCACTACTAGTTATGGAAAATGGTTTATTTTGGCAAAAGAATGCATGGACAAAGTTCAATATAAATATTAAAAATATAAAACTATACATTTCTAAATTAGTTCCGAAATGAGTTTCGCACTTTATATTGACTATTGATTGACTCATCAGCAATTTAACGTATAATTACAGTTCGAAAAAAGTGATGAGCGGCCAATTGGATATGGATATTTGGATATGTCGGACAATGATCCGACACATTTAACGCCACCTTTTGGTGAAATTTTAAAATATGCTTTTCCCCATACATTTTTTTAAATTTTTCCATACGAACTTCAACGATAAAAAGCTATCCTTAACGATTTTGCTCAAAATTTTGACAGTTACTACGCCCCAAGCACTTTTCTTGACAATATTAATAATTGCAGTACATCCGAGAGCACCCGAAAATGTATTGAAAAAAAATAAGCGGCCAGCCCTACTGCGTTGTGATTACCACGGAGAGGATTCTGAGAACGGATCACATTTCACAGAATCTACAGGGGAGGAAGGATGCGTGGACATTAGCGTGGCTCACGGATATATGAAAAAGACAAAAGTGTTCAATTCCAAACACCTCGACCGGATTTTTGTAGCAATATGGCCCCAAAACATAGCCTGAAATTTTGAGCGCATTTGGTTAAGGTTTAGAACTTCCACCATTGACCTGAAGTTATAAAGAAATTTCAATAAATTTAATTTATTTATTTTCAACTTTTTAACTCTTCTTCGAGTATATTTTCCTATGCCCTATGAATTTTTCTCAAAGAAGTGGTTTCTTATAGGTTTTGATCCGGGGAACAACTTTGTAGAACATCACAAAGCGCTAGGAATTAATCCCGGAAAAATACAGGCAAATTTTCAGAGCACGTTAAAAAAAATTCCTAGCTCCAAAAAATATCCTGTATCTTTTCAGGATCAATTCCTAGCGCTTTGCGATGTTCTACAAAGTTGTTCCCCGGATCAAAACCTATAAGAAACTTGAGAATAAGAAAATTTGATTGGGTTTTGGGAAACTTTATCTAAGAAGAGGTTAAAAGTGAAAATTTCCCATAGTAAATCTTTAAAAGTTCCATACTAACTTCAGGTCAATGGTGGAAGTACTAAACCTTAACCAAATGCGCTCAAAGTTTCAGGCTATGTTCTGGGGCCATATTGCTACAAAAATCCGGTCGAGGCGTTTGGAATTGAACACTTTTGACTTTTTCATATATCCGTGAGCCACGCTAGTGGACATGCCGTACCAAACGCTCCGGTTTATGATTGCATTTGTTGTGTAGAGTGTCTGTTAAGTGTAAAAATATACAGTTATGTATAAAATATAGTATTTAATCATTTAAAATAAAATATAGTGCAATAATATTTCATTTTGCATGTTTCAATACATCATTTGTCATTTAATAAATTACCTTTATACCAAGCTGAATCATTTAAAAAATAAGCATCTGGATTTGTCCAAGGGATCATTCACAAACACCACAATCAAAAAATTTCCCATGCGTGTGCCCCCCCTTATGTCAGTGCCTGGTCACGCTACTGATACCAGTATTTTAAATTATTCATAAAATAATGTATCTTTCGCAATTCAGTGATTGCTAATGTAGTAGGTTCTGCATTTACAAAAAGGATAACTTAAAACTAACTTACAAACTATATAAAGAGCGGATACAAACGCACGTTGATAGCTCCATTGAAGCGCTGATTAGTGTTGAACTCTGATTTTTTTGCAGCAAAAGTCTTCCCTTACTTTCTTGTAATATAAGAATTTGAAAAGCTAATTTCAAAAAAACTTTAATCAATGACTAGTAAAAGTTAGTAATCGGCAAACCCTTCAATCAAGCAATAAAAATAAGCAAAGCAGTTTACTTAAACAAATTTGTACGTTTATTTCATTTGAATTCTTCTAGATTGCGTTGCATCGGTATTTTTTTAAATTTAGTACTGGCTGTTGTGGCTGATCTGGCTGATGTGGCTGGTGGCATGATGTCCATGTCCATGGCCGCTGGTGTAGGCAACCGGGGCAACATGGGAGATGGTAGCATGGGCCACTGGGGCAACATGGTGCTGAGAAGTGTACGCGACAGCTGGGGCAGCATGAGAGTACGAATGATGGGCAACTGGGGCAGAATGATGCTGGGAAGTGTAAGCCACAGCTGGGACAGCATGCGAGTACGAGTGATGAGCAACTGGGGCGGCATGAACATGGACGGGCTGGGCAATGACCTTGTGCACTGGCTGGGCGATCTTCACGTGGGTTGGCTCACGACGGACGACGGCGTTGAATCCGGAGTGATGATCGGCGTGGTAATCAACGATACGCTGGTGACCATCGGAATCAACCAGACTGTACTGGCCATGGACTTCATCGCCGTGGCGGGTCTCGTGCTGGCTCTTGATGTCTCCGGTGTGCTCATCGTGGACGGCGTACGAGAACTCGTAGTTGGCCGGAGCGTGGTGCTCGACTTCCTTCACGATGGTGTGATGGACTGGAGCAGCGTGGATGGCAGCCACGTGGTGAACCGGAGCGGCATGGACAGCGGCCACGTGGTGCACCGGAGCGGCATGATGCTGCTGGAAGGTTTGGTGGGACGAAGCGTGTCCGATGTGTCCATGCTGAGGGATCAGTCCGGCGCTGGCGGCAGCGACCAGGGTGGCGAAGAGAACGAACTGTAAGAAAATTGATTAGTTTTTATGGTTGGTTTAGAGAAAATGTTTTCATACTTTGAATGCCATGTTGGTATGAATATTGTTGATTGTACTTGCAATCGCTGAATGATGCTCAGGATAGCGATTCCAGGTCTTTTATATCCCAAGAAAAGTTACAATTGGAACAAGAATCTATCCTGTAACTCTGACTCGTAGTCCTTGTAACAACTTTCCATTTTATTACATGCAACATCCCAGCCCACATCGAGCCCCCAAAATTTGGCTCCGCTGACATTGTTGAAACAAGTTGCTTCCATTGTAAAAGTACGCGTTGATCAGATCGGTTCAATTAATTTAGGTTCTCGCCTTGTCACGAGTTGGAATCCGGAATTTGGTGCGTTGCTCGTTAGTTTCAATCTAATTTCGATCAAAGCCTTCCGGCTAATGATTTAACCGCCCAAATCGGGAGTGTGTCGAACCTATAAAAGTATTTTATTATTGCTCAATTTATCGCGATTGGCGATAGTAATTGCGGCCACCGTTAAAGTATTGAATTACAGCCCCGGTCCCAATGTCGGCGACGGTGGTTGATGCGTATTGCTGCAGTTTTGCCGAGGCGGTGGTCAAAACGAGCCGAAATAACTGGTCCATTTACCAAGTGGAGCAGCTTGATTCATCAACGCAGCGCGCGAGGACATGCATTAATCGGTACATTGGATTTGTCTGTTTATTGCGCTACTTATCGGTGTCAACGAGGTTGTCGTTCTTGCGGCCCACCAACCAACTCTAACCAGGTGAGCAAATCAACGGGTGCTTGAACACGACGACGATGCCGGTTCTTTGGCCGGTGTGGTGCAACCTGCAAATGCATTTTTCAATTGGGTGGAAGAACTCGTTATTAAAAAAATAAGGGTGACACTCACAGAAGTGCGTATGACGAAAACTCAATTTCCCACCGTAAAAAAGAGTTCTTGGCAGGTTTATGGAAACCCGTCACGGTTTGCACCGGAGTGTGCCGATTTGGTTTGGTTTGTATTTAAACCGCAGGTCCTGGTCGAATGGGTATGATTGAGCGATCAGCTTCCAAGTCTAACGGTACCTGAGGATTAGTACGAGCTTAGCAGCAAACATAGAAATGGCATTCAAAGTGAGTCTTCTGAATATGAGTGAAGATCAACAATATTAACTAATAAAAACCCTTCTCCCATACAGTTCATCGCCCTGACCACCCTTTTGGCGGCCATCGCCGTTGGAGCCCTTCCCCAGCACGGACACGCATCCTCGTATCAGAGCATCCAGCTGCACACGGCTCAGCATCACGTTGCTCCGGTGCATCACGTGGCCGCTGTCCATGCCCTTCCGGTTCATCATGCCATCGTGAAGGGTGTCGAGCATCACGCCCCCGCCAACTACGAGTTCGCGTACTCCGTGCACGATGGTCACACCGGAGACATCAAGAGCCAACATGAGTCCCGCCACGGAGATGAGGTCCATGGCCAGTACAGTCTGCTGGACGCCGATGGCCACCAGCGTATCGTCGATTACCATGCCGATCACCACAACGGGTTCACCGCCACGGTCCGTCGGGAACCGACCGGAGTGAAGATCGCTCAGCCGGTGGCCAAGGTCATTGCCCAGCCCGTCCATGCCTATGCGCACCACGTGGCGGCTCCGGTTATCCAGGCCACGCACCATTATGCTCCAGTTGCTTACCACAGTGCTCCGCTGGCGTACCATGGAGGTCATGGAGGACATGCCACCAGCCATATCAGTGTGCAGCATTATTAGAGCAATAGTTTCCTGTTTTCCAGTTGGGACCTGATGGATTTACAAGCAAGTGTGTGATTGATGCAGAAAATGAAGTTCCCTGTTGCGGTGGATATAACTTACAGCTAATACTTAAGCATCTCTTATGCAACTGATTTGCTTAAAAGAAACTTAAAATGTATATAATATAAATATAAAAAATATAAAATGATTTTTATTATCATTGCACTCAAAAAAATTAGTTCGCGTAAACGTGAACAGCGTTCAAGCCAACGGGAACCAGGAAGAAAACTGTTCACTTTCATGGTGCAATGCACTATAAAAGTTGAACAGTTTTCTTCCTGGTTCCCGTTGGCTTGAACGCTGTTCACGTTTACGCGAACTCATTTTTTTGAGTGTGGTTAGGTTAATTCAAATAATTATTCTCATTGTAGGGTGTGTCAAGATAGCCTGACAAGATTGAAACTTCTTTCTTGAATATAAAGAGTGACAACAATGCACGGTTTTCCTTGTTTTTGCCTTTCTTACTAAAGAAAGGTATAGGTTTTACTTTATGGCTGGACGTCATTTTCATCTTCGTAAATAAGACGATACAGCATGAATACTAATCGGAAAAATCGCTAAAATATCACACTGCATTGATTTTCGACGTTCTATCGATTCATCTTGACAAAACTCGTCTATCTCTAACCCTCGAATTTTGAGAAAATAAATTCCGTGGAGATCGAGTGATGTTCGTGTGTGGTGGAAAACACATCATTAATAATACCTTGCTTTCATCATAAGATTTTTTGTATCATGTCACTTTCTTTTGTGCTGATGTTATAAATAAACAAAGTCGATGTTATGAATTGAAAGTAGTTATATTCTTGAGTAAGAAAGGCTCTATCTCACCCCTGGTGGGATTAAATCGGGTTTTTTGTTGAATATCTCAGGATTGAAATCGAATTTTGGGGATCTGGGAAGGTCAAACGTTGAGGCATTGTGAGCTGCGTAAAATGGCGTTCTTTAATCAATTTTTCCATCAAATAAAAAAAGTATATAAATTGAAATTTCAAGCCTAGGTTTCAACATTTTTATGAAAAACGTGTTTTAAAATGCATTTTACAAACGTACAGTTGCTTTCCAATCATTAGTTTTGAAAATATCGAAGTATTGACGGAATTTTTTTTCGCAAAAAAAAAACTTTTCTTGGGACTGTTCATCGGTATTTCATGAAAATTTAAGAGCGAGTTTTTCACCGATGTGAAACAGGTCGTATCGAGGTGCTCCGATTTGGATGAAACTTTCAGGGTTTGTTTGTCTATACATGAGGTGAACTCATGCCAAATATGAGCCCTCTACGACAAAGGGAAGTGGGGTAAAACGGGCATTGAAGTTTAAGGTCCAAAAAGCATGAAAAATCTTAAAATTGCTCGCATTTCCGTAAAACTTTATCAATTCCAACTCTCTTAGATGCATTCGAAAGGTCTTTTGAATCCCTTCAAAATGTGGTATAGACATCCAGGATTGGTTTAACTTTTTCTCATAGCTTTTGCAAATTACTGTTGAAAATGGATTTTTTTAAAATCTCAATAACTTTTGGCAACAGCCTCCAACACCCATACTCCCATAGGTCAAAAGTTAGGGAATTTCATGGACTATAAGCCTACGGTATTAACTTTTTGGCCAATCGCAGTTTTTCTCATAGTTTTACGATTTTTCTTGAACAAACATTTTACAACGTTAGTTTTTGCCCTGTAGGCCTCCATAGTGGCACTTTTTGGTCTCAATTTTGTCATATTCGGAATCCTCAGAAAATTTTACATTAGATTGAGGTGTTGGAATTTTGAATTTTATTGGAAAAAATGCCATTTAGAATTAATTAAAATATTATTTAGAATTTTGTCGGATTAGGGGTAAAACAAGTTTTCGCCTACTTGATACAGCATTTGAGGTATTGATTATAGGGTAAATAAGATCTATTTCTTTTTTCAAAAATGTTTTTTGAAATTATTTTTTAAATCAAAATTACAACTCTAATACTTCTAACTTACGTGAAATTGACCGAGGATTCCGAATATGACAAAATTGAGACCAAAAAGTGCCGTCTTCTTGGCCTACAGGGCAAAAACTAACGTTGTAAAATGTTTGTTCTAGAAAAATCGTAAAACTATGAGAAAAACTGCGATTGGCCAAAAAGTTAATACCGTAGGCTTATAGTCCATGAAATTCCCTAACTTTTGACCTATGGGAGTTGGAGGCTGTTGCCAAAAATTATGAAGGTTTTAAAAAAATCCATTTTTAACAGTAATTTGCAAAAGCTAAGAGAAAAAGTTAAACCAATCCTAGATGTCTATAGCACATTTTGAAGGGCTTTAAAAGACCTTTCTAATGCATCTAAGAGAGTTGGAATTGATGAAGTTTTACGGAAATGCGAGCAATTTTATGATTTTTCATGTGTTTTGGACCTCAAACTTCAATGCCCGTTTTACCCCACTTCCCTTTGTCGTAGAGGGCTCATATTTGACAGGAGTTCATCTCATGCATAGACAAACAAACGCTGAAAGTTTCATCCAAATCGGAGCACCTCGATACGACCTCTAGAACAAACCGAGCAGAATCTACAAATACTGCCTCTTAAAATGTTTTCAAAGGAGTGCAAACATGCTAAATATAATTATAAACGAGGGAAAATGCATTTTAACTGGTTTTTAGTTGATTAAACTTTAATTTTTATTAAAACTTAGAAGTTTTTCGACAACATATTTTTTTGCCCTCCTGATTATTCAGGCCAACTTTGAAGGGGGGGCGACATTAACTTTGAAAAATATTTGCAACGCCCTTGTTTAAAAAATAGAAAATAAAAAAAACTTCAATTTTTAGTGAACACAGTTCAAACTGAAAGACATTTAAATATAGTGTCTTTTTGAGCATTTTTAGACAACAATCAAGGTTTTTTGTTCATAAGTTTCACTATTTTAAGAAATTGATAATTTTGTTTTCTTGTTTTCTTGCACGATTTTTCAGTTTAAAAATATCGATTTAGAATTTATAAGAATTAAATTCAAACACGAAACATGTTGTTATAATATGACAAAATTTGATTTCAAGCTCATTTTTTTAATGCAGACAATCAATTGGCCAGACATAGAACTATTTTGAAAAAGCGTCGCGGGCCGGATGAAATGGCTTCACGGGCCGGATCCGGCCCGCGAGCCGTACGGTGGGCAGGCCTGATTGAAATGAACAGCATTTTTATTCGTTGTATTATGAAACTTGGTTATTTGAAAAAAAATTAACTTCCATCGGATGGGGAAGTAAAACGTCAGTCCCGGCCTTGGTTGTTGTTAGGCCGTTCCTCCCGTAGAATCGCTGGAAGCGGTTGGACTTTTAATCCAAAGGTCGTCAGTTCGTACCCTGGAGTGGAAGGTTCCTTGGAGTAGAAATAGATTTGGGTGCTCTCTCCATTCAAGCCTTTGGACTCCGAGAAGAAACTTGCAAAAGAGACAACAAAAGACCTAGGGATCGTTATTGTGGATGGTTTGATTGCAAAAACAATAATTTTGAGTATTTTCGTGAAGCATTGCATTTGCATTGCAAATACGTATGTTTGTAAAAATTATCATGTAATTATAATTGCAATGGATAGCTCGATATGAAGTTTTGAACAGTTTGATGACTTGTGAATATTGAGACAAAATACATTTTTAATTTAAATAAGCAGCCTTGTAAATTGTATAGAGAAAAAGCGTTTATTGTGTTTATTTGTGTTTGCGTCTGAAACTTTTCGTGTATTTTTTATTATGAAACTAGGGTGTCATCCATAATGTATGTCACGCTAAAATCGGCCAAAATTAACCCCCCTACCCCTTATGTCATACTTTGTCACGCTTCGACCCCCCCCCCCCACTTGAAAAGTACGTTACGCTTTGTTGGATCCCCTCCCATCTTGATTTTTTGTACGATCTAGATTAAATTTCAATAGGTCCTATCTGGATAGAAAATCCATGACTCATAGGTTGTTTTGAAAATTTACTTTAGCAATTCGTCGCCATCGTGCTTACTTGTCGTACGTGCATTTTGGGCCAAATTGAGTTAAAAACGCCATTTTGTGCAGCTCATAATGCCTCATCTTTTGACCTTCACAGATCCCCAAAATTCGATTTCAATCCTTAGATATTCAATGAAAACCAAAAAAAGCTCCGAAAATTTTTGTCACTCTACATATAAAAGAAGTTTCAATCCTGTCGTGCTATCTTGTCACTCCCTGAAAATTGATGTAAGTGCGACAAAGGGCAAAGGGATTTCAGGTCAGGATGCGTTTGACGCACGTACAAGTTAGACTACCGTAAACATTTTTAATTATAACTCGGGACTCCAGCAACCAACTTCAACCAAACTTTGGGACAATGCACAGGATGGTCAGCCAAACAAAACGTGTTTGTTATTGTTTACATTGCGTGCTTTCGTTTTTGTTTATTCAAGGTCAAACATTAAAACGCGTTTTTCTCGGAACGTCAAAATGGCGGGTGCGACATGATAGCACAGGGTTACCAGGTCAAAATTTGAAAAATCTGGCAAAATATCGACGAAAAATCTGGAAAAATCTGGCAGACGAAAATTTTACAATTGTGAATGGCGAAGGGGAGGCCGGATATGAATTGATTCAAAATTTTGTAGAATTCAATTCAGAATTCAGGTTTAACTGATTTTATGACCTTAAAAAAGTTGAATTTACATCTTCTTTTTGTAAAACATATTCTACTTTTATTTGATTTTCTATTAAATACGTTCATTTTAATCAACAATTTTGTATAAGATGAGCATAAAGTGAAAAATCTGGCAAAATCTGTCAATATCTGGCACAGAGAAGGGTAAATCTTTATTCTGGCTGACACTTCAAAAATCTGGCATTCCCAGATTTATCTGGCAACCTGGCAACCCTGTGATAGCACGACGACGTCGAATTGTTGTATGATTCAAGTATGACTTATAAATGTAGGATTATTTTTTTATTCGGAGTTCAATCGAGAAAGTTTTTTATTTTTGCAGGTTGTGTTTGGATTTTTTTTATTTTTTTCAAAGTATGATTTAAGCATCATTCATCAAAAATCAATTATCAAAATGTCTGTTTTTTTAAACCATGTATCGTGTTTCATTAATGAGTAAAGTTTGTCAAACATAAAACATTAAAAAAAATATATTTTAAGACTGAATTTTCAGTATTCAAGAAATAGTCTAGCATGACGTCACAGTATCACGGACCTCCCCTCCCCCCTTATCACACTTTCTTACGCTTGCGTCGTCCCCTCCCTTATGCACTGGATGCAACTTATGCACGTGGGTGTACAGATTACGGAGTAAAAGATGATCGAATTGTTCACCTAGCGCTCACATGTGTTTCGGGACCAAGTTGCCTGCGGGTATGGGGATCATACATACATACATACATACAACTGCTATTGTCAGCAAATTGGAAGAAAATGGCTCATGTGTTTGAAATTCAATACCAAACAAACCAATTACTTACTCTAACGGACAGTGAACAGCAGGTAACGTTCACTTTCGAAATGATGCCTTGACAGATTAAGAAACATGATACTCTCAATGGTCTACGTTGAAAATGGTCACTAGAACTATCCCGCTGTTTTGAATATAAAAGATGAGCTTCTAGAACAGCAATGCATCAGACAGCTCAGAGATTTTCCGGTAGCATCTTCAAAGAAGTTAAATCAAACCCAAAAATGGCAGCAAAGGTATAAAATGCGCTTAAAAGATCTTCTAGTTTTAATTTGAGCTACATTTCCAGTTCATCCTTTTCTGTGCCCTGGCTGCCGCGGCCAGTTCCGCCATGATTCCCGTGAGTCGTCAAAGCCAACAACAGCACCATCAACAGCTGCAGCAACACTCCCGACACCAGCAGTATCGATCCGAGCCCCAGGATGATGACGGTGCCCAGGACCCGGACTACACCTTCTCGTACTCGGTTCTGGACAGTTGGTCCGGTGATGTGAAGAGCCAGCAGGAGAGTCGCCAGGGTGACCAGGTGCGCGGTCAGTACCGGATGCTCGAGTCGGACGGAACCGAGCGGATCGTGGACTACAGCGCCGACGACCGAAACGGATTCAACGCCATCGTTCGTCACCAACCGCAGACGGCCGTCGTAGGGCGGGTCATCCCCGTAGCCCATGCCATCCGGGCGATTCCGATTGCCTCGGCTGCTGACCGCGTGGCCCCACTTTACGCCACCTCGAACTCGCGCATGGTCAAGTACTACGACACCCCGCTGATCATCGCCAATCGAATTCGTCACAATTGAGGGGGGAATAAATGAGGTGGATTTGTCGAATGCTGACCATGGCTTGTGAAGACTGACTGTGAAGTGTTTAACGATAATTGACAACTGTGTGTGTTCTGTAGGTTTAAGTCGCTAATAAAAACTGCCCCATGAGCGTTGAACTTGAACCTGGCAAAAGTTTTTATTTTATTTGTTAGCTAAAAACTATGTAACAAAACGGGTCAATTTTGCGGATTTTGCCGGATTTCCATCGAAACATTCATTCAGATGATTTTAGAAAATTCCCCTTAGCCAAATATCGTCGAAAAATTTCGCTCTTGTAATGATCCTCCAAACATCCATTCCAATTAAAACTGATAAATTACAAATATAAGGAATTTTCAAATATGATTGTATTCAAATATTTCAACAATTGAGTGCTTGAATTATGCTTAAAAAGTTTGAATCTGCTGTTAGAACTCCAAAAAAACTTCTTTGGCTTCAAATTCGACATGAAACATACTATTATTTTAGTAAAATACAGACCTTCCATAAAGTAAGAAGAAGAAGTTTGATTAGAATGGTACAGTTTGGTCCATGATTCCAACAGAGTAGCCTTCTACTAGTGTCCAATTAGTAATATAATCAATTCTGACCTACCACGACTGGTTCCAGATTTTCTAGGGAAGCGATTCTCAACGGGGATACCGAGCCTACTTGATTTTCATGGCAGGGGGTACCAGCTTAGAAGAAGGTTAAGAATCGCTGCTCTAGGGGAAGAATTGGTCTCTTTGGTCCAGTCAAACTTCATGATTTTTCAAAACTAACTTTCAAGATCCAATCCCTGGCTGTCTTGCAAAACGTCGTAACGGCCATCGCGACCACCGACACTTAGTTGATTTTGTCTCTGGAACAAATAAAAATATCAGGACTTGTAGATGAACAATTCAAAGCATTTTTGAATTTAATAATTCGTAAATCAATCGAAAAACGGCTTTGTTTACAACTGGCGCTTACGACCTTTTGAAAAATAATCCTGGAAATAAAGAGCTACGGAAACTCTTTTTAAGAATAAATTTTGAATAAAAATAATTTCGTGCCGAAAATAACAAAAAAAAAACATCTTGTTCTAAAAAAAAATAAAATTTGCACAATTTCACTGAAATTTACACCAGAGCTATGCCAAAGACGCCTACTTCAATTGAAATTATTTGGCGTTGGTGGAATACTATTTTTTTGAATGAATACAACAGTGTACCTAGTAGAATAAACGAGTACTATTTTACATAAGTTTTATTTCATAATTCCTGGGAATTCAAAATCTTTCGAAATTCTTTCAAATCGTACTGTAACTCGTAAAAAATAGAAAAAGAGATTGCTTAACAGATAGGAAATTGCTTTAAAAAATGGTTAGATCTCCTTCCTCAGTGTTGCTAAAAAACCCCGATTTAATACCATTAGAGGTGAATTAGAGCCTTTCTTACAAATTGATGAAACTCCGAAAAATATATTGATGCAATTAATTTTTCAGAAACATAATGATACCACCCAGTGAGAATTTGACCTGAAACTTCGAATCTTTTTAGACTAAACCTCGAATGCATTTTTTTTTAATTTCAGAAGAACATTATGGGTCGCAAGATAATTATATTTAATTAAGAAAAACTTATTGGATAGACAATTTATTAGCAAACAATAAAGGGTACTCAGTCTTTAATGTTAGTCTATGATTAACATAATAAAATATGTATCGATATTGCACTATGTCGATATATTATGAGAAGCCAGAAAGAACACTTTCACGCGCAGCGTAATACGCGCAAGCGTTAATGTGCTGGCGTTTATGCTTCGACTTGACGACTTGTCGATCTTTCGAGCGAGAACGAGCCGGGACTTCGAATTTGATGTGCAGTATATGATTCTGTATAAAACCAGAAATTTAATGGGAAACAATAGGGTAAAAATAAGACGCAAAACACTAATATGGTTATATATCTGGAAATACATTTTGGAAAAGCTTCAAATTTTGGGCCCAAGCAGTTTATGGCGCATGTTTTCGAATGGCTTTTTGTTTGAAACTGAATTCTTCTAATTTGATAGTGTTATCTGTAACATTGTCCAAAAAATACCTCTAAAAATGGCTTTGACCACATTTACTGGTCGAAAATTGTGAATCGAAAAATAAAATGTTCGTCTCTGACCCCACGGCTGCAAATCTGCAATATAAAAAATGTGGGTTTTACCTTCAATTTAGTAATAGGATTCGAAAAAATCGTCATAAACTGCTTGTGCAAAAATTTTGAAGCTTTTCTAAAATTTAATTTCCAGTGATTCAGCCATATTTGAGTTTTACGTCTTATACCCTAATTTTAATTATTAAATTTTTGGTTTTATACAGCAATACCCCACGAAAACAGCAATTCTTTATGTAAACTAATGTCAAAAACATAAACAATGAATTTTAAAACCCGCCGTTTGACATGCATGATTTTTCAAACCCGCCAAACAAATCGCAGCAAACTTGGTTGCGATGGAACTAAACATAGGGGAACTATACCCTTTTTCAGCCTATTTCTATTATCGGCCTATCAGCACTTTGATCACAAATTACAGCTTTCATAAAGTGTTTTTGACTGTTCCAAAGTAATAAATAGCTCAAATAAAAGTGAGCAAGCAACTCTCCATTGTTGATACATCTGAAAATGTTGATTTAATAGCGGAAAACGGTAAAAGTGATGAGAATTGGTCGAACGGCTTAGGGTGATTAAAATGGGTATATTTCCCCTATTGTCAAATATTTTCTGTTTACATCTAACGCGAATCCATTGTCACGTTTTCCTAAAGCTTAATTCTAACGGTCTAAACCTGGATTTGAGTTGGAAAAGGTTTGTAGGAGTTCACTTTGTATTTTATCAAACCCTGAAGGGTTTGGCGTGTGATAAAATAACTAGTATCTTTGCAGTTTCACCCTGCTGAAAAAAGTATTTTGAATGTAACTTGCACGGCAATGGTTTGGACAGTTATTCTCAGCACTAAACACTAAGAACATGGTCAATTCGAAGAGTACGAGGCTATAAACACAGCTTGCGAGGGGCAGAAGAAAATGTTCCGGAATCTTTTATTGGAAATTTACAGTGCAGTCATGATCCGCACGACTTTATCAACAGTATATCGATGAATAGTAGTTTGAAGATCGATCCCCTGTTAAAAAAAAAACACAAAAAATATAAAAATAAAAACCATGAAAAACCCCTTCAATTTTATTGAATTCAAAGAAAACAAATAAATACGGTTTTATTTAAAACAATTGACTATATTTATCGAATCTTGACGTACAACTCAACAATTTTTTTTTAATATACATTTTGCTACCTTCTCCAAAGGTCTAAGCCACTTCATATGCGATTTTTTTGGCTGCCATCATCTAAACTCCAAGGGATATCGAAACTTTCAGCCTTGCACCGGTTCTCAAACCGAATCAACCGGTCCTACCAAAATCCCGAACTGAATTACTGAATTCGGAACAAATATCCGTTTCTACCGCTCACAAAACCGTGGCGCTGATGTCGGAACGAAGCTCTCCAGCATCAGGGAAGCGAATGTCGTTTGCGTTCTCCGTCAGTTAACCGGAGGCGGTTACAGGGCCGTTTTAAACATGATCCGGACGTTCCAACGATTTGAAGCGAAAGTATTTTCAAACCTGGGGAGGACGTGGTTAAATTATGCCGATTTAAGATAAAATAACTAAAGATCAATTTATTAAATACCAAACTTGAACCAAACTCAGGAAGTTCCACCAAACGAAAATTTCCAAACAACTAAAAAATAACCTGACAACGCCTAGTTTGCTACGATTAGTTTGGCGGGTTTTAAAAATCATGGATGTCAAACGGCGGGTTTTAAAAGTCATTGTTTATCTTTTTGACATTAGTTTACATAAAGAATAATCGCAAAAAAAGTTCTCCGATCGGGCTAAAAAAATTTCTGGGGGTTCCTTGGCCGAAATAATTAGACCCGTATTTTTTTTGTTTGGCCATTAGGGTAACCTACGCCGTGTTAGGGTGGTCCGAAAAATTGCAATTTTCGTCATTTTTCGCAAAAACCACTTTTTCCCTAGCTGTCCTAGTCGCAAAAGAAAGGTGATTAGTTTGGCTATATGGGAAAAATAGTAAGAAGTTTCAAAAATCCAGCTAAACATTTAAAAAGGTCGTATAAAAACTTAAAATGCTGTTTTGAAGGTCTCGGGACCAAAGGGCCTATGTCTGAAAATATTTTTATCGGATTCCTCGGAAAATTTCACATTACATTTAAAAAAAGGGTAAAGTTATGTTTTCAATACTCTGCGATACGATTTTTTGAAAATAAAAACTGGGCTTTTCGACGCGCCACGCGCAAAAATGGGAAAATGACGAAAACGGGAAAAATTTACTTATTTCACTAAAACTGCGATAACTTGAAAATTTCAGCGATGACCTATACATGTTAGGGTACCAAAATTTTCGTAATAGAAATACGCAAAAAATTCAAAGCTTTGATGGTCAAATTCTTACTGAGTGGTATCATTACGTTTCTGAAAAATTAATTGCACCAATATATTTGTTGGAGTTTCATAATTTTGTAAGAGAGGCTAATAAATCGGGTTTTTAAGAACAAAAAAGAAATTCAAGTAAATATCAAAAATCATTTTAAAACTCAATTTAATATCACCAGAGGTGAAATAGAGCCTTTTTTACAAAATGATGAAACTCCGACAAATATATTGGTGCAATTAATTATTCAGAAACAAAATGATGCCACCCAGTGAGAATTTGACATAAAGCTTCAAATATTTTTAGGCTAAACCTCGAATACATTTTTTTTAATTTCAGAGGTACATAATGGGCCACAAGGTATTAACATTTAATTAAGAAAAACATATTAGATTGACATTATTAGAAAAATATAAAGGGTACTCAGTCTTTTATTTTTTATTTGTCCGCCTTGTGGGCAGATATTGGGATTAGTTCACCTCGACCGTCCTAGCGACTATCTTTTGTGATTCCCTGTTATACTCTTAAGGCTGCAATTTTTGCTCGAATCTTATTGAGAAGAATCAAGCTATCTGTTTACAGTCTTTTTCCAATGCACATATACACTGGTAGAGTGCGCCTGAACGCAGTGCGTTGAAGCGTGGTTGTGCGAAAGGAAGAATTCTCCTCTCGTGTTTTTTGAGTCCGAACACTCATCGTATCTGTTAGCGCATCTTCAGCTAGTTGGCCAGTCAACTATCTTCCGAAGTGCACAGATCAGCTGAAGCTAAGTAGTTGTAGTTGACCTAGCGAAGGAGAAATGAGCAACTTTTGAAGAATTGTTGTGGCTCGCAGGCTGTTGATGTCCAACTTCAAATGATGAGGACGGACGGGGACTGGAGCGGTCCCTGTTGGCTATTTTTAGATCTCTCCCCTTTGTCATCAGTTTTTTCGGCTCTCTCGTATTGACCCGACTGTCGTCAGTTGGCATTGGAGCTCTTCGCCGAGTAGTCCATTTTTGACTAACTCGAGGTTTCTCCAAAGCGCAGACAGCAGGGAAAGAAAAACCTTTACTGATTTTGCGGGATGACCAAAGCTCCAAAGCTGCCACCCGAGGATTGAACCTCTGACTCAGTCTTTTATAGTGTTATCTGTAAAATAGTCAAAAAAATACCTCTGAAAATGGCTTTGACCACATTTACTGGCTGAAAATTGTGAATCGAAAAATAAAATGTTCGTCTCCGACCCCACGACTACAAATCTGAAATATAAAAAATGTGGGTTTTACGAGCGGTTTTCCAATGATGGAAGACTCAAATTTGTAAGAGCGGATACAGACATCGCCTAAGTATTTCAGAAAAAGAGCTCTCAAAAATTAGGCTTTGAGTTCCGGGTTTCGGGCCAAAATTCAATCGAAAGAGCGCATCAAAACCTTCAAATTAGTAATAGGACTTTTTGCTGGGAGGACTCCTCGCCACGCACGATTTTTTTAAGATATCTGAAAAAGCGTTTTTCCAAAAGCAAACCTTAAACCTTTCTTTTGTAAGAAAGGCAAAAAGAAACGAAGCTGACTTTATAGCTGTCAGCCACTATTGCCAGTACAAAACACTAGTGTCTTCTTCCTTTTATCTACAAGGACTTCGCCCCCTGAGCTCCTAAGTGAACGAGAATATGGTACGGAGCGACGGTGCCGAATACCCATATTGACACTTAGAGTATTTGGGCGCAAACCGTGGCAATCGAACCTGCGACCTCTGGATTGTAAGTCCAATTGATCGACTGCAATTGACAAATTTTGAACGCTTTTTCATAGATTTATAAAAAGCTGGGTTTTTTCCCCACAACTGAGTGAAAACTCAAGAAAATCACCAAAACAAGTGCCAACAAAAAAAAAAAAACGAGTTTCAGGGTGATTTGAATATTGGGATGAATGTAGTTTTAGAAGAAAAGAAGATTGTTTAAATTTGTCAACAACAATTCGTTTTACTTTTCAAAAATTTCTCTATCTATCCTAGCATAATGTGATGATCAGTTGATGGTTACATGCGTGTGCGTGTGAACTCTCTATTCCGGGCTTAGTAATGTCCGGAGTAGTAAGCCGGCTGAGCAGCGTACACCTTCTGCACGGGCTGGGCAGCGATGACCTTGGTCACGGGCTGGGCAATCTTGACGGCGGCAGGTTCCCGGCGGACGACGGCGTTGAATCCGTTATGGTCATCGGCGGTGTAGTCGACGATACGCTGGTGGCCATCGGCATCAAGCAGGCTGTACTGTCCCTGGACCTGGTCACCGTTGCGGCTTTCGTGCTGGCTCTTGATATCTCCGGTGTGGGCATCGTGGACGGAGTAGGAGAATTCGTAGTGAGCTGGGGCGTACTCTTCGACCTGCTTGACGTAGGTTGGTTGGGCCAGGGTCTTCACGATGGTTGGCTGGGCGATGGCCTTAACGTAGGTGGGCTGGGCGGCGATGGTCTTCACCACGGTCGGTTGGTGAGAGTACTGCACCAGGGGCTGCTGGTGGTAGACTGGGGAGGCCGCGTGGAAAGCCTGCTGGTACACGGGCTGGGCTGGCAGGAGTCCGGCGCTGGCCATGGCCAGAACGGCAAACAGAGGGATGAACTGGAAAACAATAAAAGCTGATTAGTCAAAGAATTCTACATTTCTCCACAAGAAAACTCACTTTGAAAGCCATTGTAAATTTGCTCAACTGTCGCACTGTTTCGCAAGTAGAACCTTAACTGAATGACACTGCTTTGACATCTCGCGTTTATATACCGAAAAAAGATTCGATCAGCCGTTGCGCGGTTTCCTTGAGAACACAGAACCCCGCTTCATTCGGTTCGGTCTTCGGCAACGGCAGTTATGGTCCTTTTGGGACTTCAAGTTGATCGCACAACGGATGCAACCACCTTGCAAAGAACAAACCAAGAGACAACAGCGACAACGACTGCCATGTCCAACCCCTTCCACCGCGACGCTGTTGATCGACGCCGAAAACAACACAAAAATCAGACCAAAAGAAGAATTATGGGACGCGATCAATCGTTTCGGAAGTGGAACAACACGTGAATCAACGCAGCCAGCAGTGTGCAGACAAACAGAGCAAGTCCCTGAAGGTCGTAGTCGTCGTCGGCATTTCTGCGAATCACGCGTGAGCGAAGAATGTGGAAGCGAACGGGGGAAAAATGAGATCAGTCCGCGATCTTCGGCCGGACAGAGAACAGGTCAAACGCAACGGTTGGTGGCGACGATCATGCTGGGGGAGTTTTGAATTCTTTTGGAGATACCTGGTACAAGTGCGTTCAACTTTAGTGAGGTCGGGCACACGCCTTTCAATTGAGTGTTTTTTTTTTGTTGTGGCATCCTAATGGTGTTGGCATTTTAAGGCAATTTGTGAGGGTGCGTTTCGTATACAAAGTGAGGCGGAAGTAGTTAGGGAAACATAAAATTTTAAGTAAAAATGCTATCCATAAAGTATAGTTCTTCGATAGGCGGTGAATGTAATTTAGTTTTATGTAATTTAGTGAATAATTTGAAAAATATATTTTTCCTAAAATCTATGTTTTGTTATTGTCTGCTCTACAACTTTGTATAACATTATTACAATCTAAAAATAACCCTACAATGTTAGAAAAAACACGACGTTTTAAAATGAAATTTTTCGTTCTAAATGAAAAAAATACCCTTCTGGATTATCGCAGATTCGAAAGGTACATTAAATTTCCCTTAAAATGCCATGTCCCAAAAATTGTACAGTTGAGTATCGAGAAATGGCAAAATTTTAAAAATATTTTTATAATTATTTCTTTTCGGAATTCTGAGTAAACCATCAAATCTAGAACAAAACATTTTAATCAAATTTGAATAGTTGATTGCTTAATAAGTAATAAAATGTATGTTTGCCTTCCTCACTGAGGAAAGGCTATAAGGCTGGTACAAATTTTATTTAAAGTTTTTGTCACAGCCCCCCCACCCATCGTTCAATGTTGGCCCGAAAAATCAGGGGGCAAATTTTTTTTTTCAAAAAACATAAAAAATTCAACAGAAATTTAAGTGAAATCAGTTGAAATCAATTTAAAATGCATTCTCCTGTGTTTAGAGTAATTTTTAGAATGTTTAGGTTGAATTAAAACCACTTTGAATTCTTGGAAAATTTTCGATGTCCAGTACCATTTCGCATTTTTTTTTTGTTTTCGTCAAATCTTAATTTTTTGAAAGCTATTGATTGCAAAACAACTGAACTAAGGTAAAATGCATTTTAAAATACCTTTTGTATTCAAATGTTAAAACTACGGCTTGTAATTTTATTTTTATATTTTTTTTTTATTTTTTTTTTGCCCCCGCCTCGACCCGGACAGAGCCGAGGGACAAAACCATTGAAAAATATTTACATTGGCCTAATCCTGCTTTAAAAATGAACTTTTCATAATAAGTTCGTGGGCCCACCTTCATGTGTGCATATCGACTCAGAATCAAAAATGTGTGTGACCAACAAACAAGCTCATGTTTCTCGGCACTGGCTGAACCGATTGTCCCATTGATCGAGTTTTATACCAATTGAAGTTTTGATAAGTAGTTCAAATGTTATGCATAAAAATGTGTTTTCTCATATATGGGAATGTTAGATAAATGGCCAGACATTGATTCAAATATGTCTCAAGTTTAAACCCTTTAATGATACTTATGTACTTTTTTGAGGCCACTTAAATGTATGTTTTTTTAGGCACTTAAATGTATGTAAACTATGTCCGGATTTATCAACCGGCCATTTGTTGGAAAGGTGATCGGAGACTTTCAAAACGAGTCTGAATCTGGAAACCCTGCTTAAGTTTTGACGTAATTTTCATAGAATTAATAATTCAGATGAAATATATTTCCGGATCAATTATTAGGAAGAAGCAGGGATGGAATAATCGCAAAAAAATCATTTTCGCTTGCGAACTTTCTTCACCCGCGAAAGAGAGAGGAGGCAAATCACGCAAAAGAAAATCGCTCCCGAACTTCTCCAAAAAATCAATCTGTGGATGATTTTTTGTGATTTTCCTTGTTAGCATCACTTAAAATTATTTATTTCGCTTTGTTTACACTAATTGCCCAACTACAAAAAGTGACAGTTCATTTTTCGACCTGTGACGTTACACATGCAAGTGTAGTAGTGAAAAAGATGTTCCGCCGAATAACCAAGATGATGATTTTTTTAGATTCCTTTTACCGATCTTTCGTGCGCGAGAGAGGAGAGCCATGCTCCTTTTGGATTTTTTATCTTGATGAACGTCCAAAGATTTTCTTTTGATGATGATTATTCCATCGCTGGGAAGAAGTGAGGGTGGCATCAACCACAGTTGGTTTTCTAAAATGTTTTGTCACCACAATATTGGCCGCCATCTTGGATTTTAAAATTCTAAATTACTTTACTGCCCCTGATAGCATAAATGTCCCATATGAATTTTCATCGCTTTTGAGATATTGCTGCAGTTTGGTTCAGAATCGTGTGCTTATAGAAAAGCCTCAAACATTCAGTACTTTGTTCTAGGAATCAGGAGGAAATCGAGTTTTTTTTTTCGCGAAAACCTAACACGTAGTCTTATGTGTGGGACAAACTACAAATGCGGAATATGGAACATTCATGGGATCATGGGCAGTTAAGTGGAGTTTAGGGGTCATACTGAACTCGAAAACAAAATAACAAAAAAAAAAAACATATTTTCGTGATTCGATTATCCGAAGTGAAATTTTACGAGGCCTTCGTATAATCGAGTCTGGACTGTACTTTGTTCTAGAAACTTGAAGGAAATCCTGTATTTGGCAAAAACGCGCGTGTGTGTGTGTGCTTATATTATCTCAGCTTATCACAGTCCCGGGTATTTGGTGGCGTTAGCCCTCGCGCAGCTTTCAGTGACCCATTTCAGAATGACAGAGTTCCTTGCGGTCCTATTCCGAGGTTACTGGGCCATTGTCCCCCGCCTTAACATAAAGCAAGAAATAGACGAGTCCCCAACATATCTTTAAACTTCCAATCCCATAAGGCAGAACAGAGATCGGCGCGTATTTAGTAAATGGTAAGAAAAATACTGCCCACGCTCCATGCAAAATAGATTTCTTTTGTATGGAATGGTCCACGAAAGGAGGACGGTCATCGCTGAAATTTTAAAGTATCGTAGTTTTAAAGAAAAAAAAAATGATTTCGTCATTTTTCCGTTTTGGCGCGTGACGCTTCGAAAAATCCAGTTTTTATTTTCAAAAAATCAAATCTTTAAAACGTACGGTTCAACATCACCAATATTTTAAAATTTAATGTGAAATTTCCCGAAGAATCCGATAAACCTGAATTCCAGACATAGACTCTTTGGTCCAAACGCTGACAAAACGCAATTTTATGTTTTCATACGACTTTTTCAGATGCTTGGCTACAGAGCGAATTGTGGCGCTATAACCACGGCAAATAGTGTCCAGGGCATTCGTGGAAATACAATGTCCCATCCCAGAGGGTCCCGGAGTACCAAATATGCTTAGCATGGTACTCCCAACGAATACAACCAAAATCTCGGAGCGTATGGTGGTGTGTCCCCACGCTTCTTCCTCCCCTGTCGATTCAGAATTGTGTTGTTGTTCGAACACTCAGTGCTCAAACTCAACCCAATTACGAGTCATCTCTGCGATACGGCTTTGCGCAGTAGGCCTGGCCGGTTTAACACTTGTGATGTTTCAATGCATTTCAATGCAATGGCGCACTGCAAATGTTAATAAATGACAAGAAGAGTGCTAGGCGTCATCTAACCTAAGGCACTCTCCAGGATCCCTTCGAAAGATTGGCTGCGCTAGGGTCTGATTAGATTAGATTAGATTAGACTTTTCAGATGCTTGGCTACTTTTTTCATACCTCAAATTATTTTTCTTTCAAAGGCAAACTAATCATCTTTCGTTTGCGTCCAAGACAGCTCAAATCGGTTGAAATGGTACGGAGTTATGATTTTTTGAAAAATGTGTTTTTTGCGAAAATTTACAAAAATGACCGAATTTGGGACAACTTTAGCACGATGTAGGTCACCTTAATGGCGCAACAAAAAAAAAATACGGGTTATTTCGGCTAGGAACCCCCACAACAAATTTTGAATCCGATCGATGAACTTTTTTTTCAGTTTAGGCTCCTTGCAAATGGAATTGCTGTATAAATACAGCTAATTCTTTGGAAAATTTTACCTTTATACGAGTGCCGTCATCAGAGGTGACATTGGGTCAAAGGGGTGAGAATGTCACCCCTGGTGACGGTAGTGACAAATGCGATCAGCAGAAACATCAATGAACGTGTCTAGATTACGTTATGTTTGCATTAAAGTACGTGCAGTCATAAAAAAATAGTAAAGCAACAGAACAAAATATTCAAATTTATAAAAGTGTTTTGTATCATTTATTGAGTAATTTATTTGTACCTATCGAAAACGGAATGCTAAAAATGCAAACAACTATTTAATTACCACGTGATCATTATCGTATGTCTTCCTTAGTAGTGGTGCGCCGGAGCTTCGTGGTAGTGCGCATGGACTGGTGCCGCTGCAACATAAGCCGGCTGGGCAATCACTTTGGTAACCGGTTGAGCGATGGCGATCTTCTGCACTGGCTGGGGCACCTTGAATTCGGTTGGCTCCCGGTGCACCACGGCGTTGAATCCGTTGTGATCGTCAGCGGTGTACTCCACGGTGCGCTTGTGGCCATCAGAATCGATCAGACTGTACTGGCCTTGGACCTGATCTCCGTGGCGGGTCTCGTGCTGGCTCTTGATGTCTCCGGTGTGCTCGTCGTGCACTCCGTACGAGAAGTCGTACTGGGCGTTGTGATCGTCGTGAATTTCGACCTGTTTCACCAGCGTTGGCTGGGAGATCGTCTTCACCAGGGTGGGTTGCGCGTAGGTCTTCACGAGCGTCGGTTGGGCCACGGTTTTGATCAGGGCCGGTTGGGGCTGGTGGTACGCGATGTGCGCGGCCGGTTCGTGGTACTGCGTGTGCAGCTGCTGCACCGGAACAACGCCGGCACTGGCCACGGCTAGGACGGCAAACACGGCGGCGAACTGGGAACGATAAATTTACCGTTTATTTATTAAATGGTTTAAATTTTGTGAATTTTACTGCCAGCTCTTTTCAAAGCTTACATCTTCATTAACCAAATGTTCCTTAGCAACCCTTTAAAAAGTTTCATTTACTTAGGTTCTAACAAAATCGTGAAAATTAATGTTGCCCCATAGTCACTCCCAGCTCTTTTTACATATCCACTGATTTTATAAAACATGTTTTTCTTATAGAACATTCTTCTTGATTTATTACGAAAAATTAAAGAAAACTGATATTATTCAATTAGCATACAAAACAATAGTTTCATAAATTAAAATATATAAAACTAATTCCCAACACTCGAAATCACACTGCGTCACTCACTTTGAAAGCCATTTCAAGATGATTGCTTTACGATACGATCGGTTGAAAACTGACACTGATGACTTTTCCTTTCGGTGGGCTCGCTTAAATACGCGCTTAAGCCGCTCCCTCGCGATGGATCTTAAGATCGTCGGGGGCCTTCCCTACGTCACAGTTTGATGAATATCCTCGGCGGACGGCTAGAATCGTCTCTCACTCATCTTTCGCCCGCTCATCGGTTGCATTCGCCATTTTTTTTTGCACCGCTTCCTGAACATTGGCCGTACGAAGGCATTGCGTGTCGTGAGAAAGGCTCCCCCTTCAAGACCCAGAGACCCAGTGAACCGGTGAGCCAGAACCGGTTTTTTTTCGGATCGAGATCTACTTCAAGGGGGGAGACTCCATAAATCGAGCGGCTGCCGGTGAAATAACTCAGATGGTTGTTTTATTTCCAGCTATGTTTTTTTTTTATTTCAAGATACAAGTTCAGATGTTACGTAAGAGCTACTCGCTGCCCGACCTGAACCGCCCGAGGGATTGTCTGCGGCGAGGAGCCGGCTTTGTTGGAGAGACCCCGCTTATTATGTTGCTCGGGGTGGAAACGCAGAGACATGTATGATGGCTTGTGGTGGCAGTTCCGAGTTGGGAGTGATGATAGAACCGCATAAATAATATCTTGGTAAATATAATTATGAAAAATTGGCAATAATTGTCGAAATAATTAATTATGTTTTTTTTTGTTCTAAATACAATTATTGAAACATTTTGGCGGATTTTTGCGTAAAACATATACTACAAAAATGAAAAAACGAAACTATTGGCACTACGCCCCCCGGGGCATGGCCTTCCTCTAACGTGGGATTTCTGCTCCAGCGCCTCTGATGAGACAGGAGAAACCGGGACCGACGTTTTACTTCACCATCCGATAGAAGCTCAGTGGATAAGGCGGGAATCGAACCCGCGTCTCATAGCATCATCGGGATCGGCAACTGGATTGGATTTTTCAGTAGTTCAAAGCCGCAATGATAAAAATGAATTGTATGTAAAATTTTAGCTGTTTACAAACCCGTCCTCAACTTTATATATTTATATATTATATATTGTCCAAAGTTCGATTATCGGAAAAATTGTATGGGACTTCTAATAATGCTTGAAACGTCTAAGTTCCACTCTCTGACTTCATTTAAGTAAAATTTGAAAGTTTTGAAATAAAATCAAAAATAAAACCATTAAACAAATCTTGCATCCACAAAGCCTTTTTAATGTGAATTCCATAACATTTTCTATTGAAAAGGAAACCAAAAATCAAAACAATGTTGTTACAACACTTACTAAGAAACAAATACTATGAATATCCAACTACCTAAATAAATAAGATAGTGAGTTATATATTCAAAAAAAAATATGTCTTTTGTAGAAAGTTTTCGCAAAAACAAAACGGTAGGATGACTGCTCTGATTCTTGAACCAATCATAATACAAAAATATTACTGGGACCGAGTAAAAATATTGAGAAATCAGAAAACACTATTTGGAGCATCGATGGTATTTTAGCAGCATTTCTTCGGACATATACTGATCGAAATAATAGTTTCATCATTTTATTTAAAGGACCAGAAGATCTAAGCTTGGTATATTTTAGATTAAATTGATTTTGCTTCATAGTATTTTGATTGATTTTAAATATCTGAGATTTTTTAAGGTTTTGTGAAATTTTCATGAAATTCAGTGGCCCCCTGGAAAATTAGAAATATAAAAGTTAAATCGTTTTGAAATTTATTGATTTTGTAATAATCTTTTATCTGTTCTGCATCTAGATTTTTTTAAAAAAAATTTTAAAGGGTGAGATGGAAACTTTTATGAATATTTTTATTGGTCTTGAAAAGGCTTCCAAAATGTCGATGAAAAACAAAGAAATTTAGATAAGAATATTGAAATCGATGAAGAAAATTTCAATTTGATTTAAAAACTAGAGGATTTTAAAAAAAATTTCACGTTCCGTAAAATTTGCGAAAAATTTTGTGTTTCGGAATGAAGATGCCCGTGAAAATGGCAGTTTTTGAGCGTGAAAGTTAAGCCTAAGTTATTTTTCATTGAAACCCGAAATATTTTTGACTAAGTGTTGAGAACATCACATCACAACATCACATAACCCTGAATTGCTACATAAAACATTTGTTGAGGTTTGCCAACGACCCATTTCAGAATGACAGAGCTTCTTGCGGTCCAATTCCGAGGTCGCTGGACATTGTTCAGCCCCGCCTAAACATAGAAGCAAGCATCTGAAGGAAACTTGATCTATATTTAGACTTCCAATCCCCTCAGGCAAATCAGGGATCAGCGCGTATTTAATATGAGAAGATAACATGTTTCAACACTACGGATCATTTCATTGCTAGATTGTAAACCTTCTGATGGCCGACTGCTTAGCGTCCCAGACCACCAATTCAAAGGCGTGAGATTGAATTCCAACCTGATTCATTTTCGTTTTTGTTCATTTTCAAAGTTCAAATTCATGATTCCGAATTTCAAAGGTACCGGCCGGGATTTGATCTCTGAATCTTCTGCTTGTGAGGCAGAAGCCGTAACCATTAAGCCACGGAGCCGGTTTAGTAAGTTTTTTCTAAAACCTAATTCAATATTACCTAACCGTGAACCTCACTTATTTTCAACCAAGCCAAAAGTTGTCCCTTCCTATTTGCAACAACTCTTCTATTTCCCATTAAATTTTGCGTTTTGGACCACTGTAAATTAGTTTCATTTGACGTTCAAAATTAAAGTTGAATCATATTTCCAAGTTGAATTACATGCTGAGCAGTTCTCTCAGAATTCGGTCATTCGATTTTTTTTTTGTATTTTTTAATCCGACTGAAACTTTTTTGGTGCCCTCGATATGCCCGAAGAAACCATTTTGCATCATTAGTTTGTCCATATAATTTTCCATACAAATTTGCCAGCTGTCCATACAAAAATGATGTATGAAAATTCAAAAATCTGTATCTTTTGAAGGCATTTTTTGATCGATTTGGTGTCTTCGGCAAAGTTGTAGGTATGGATATGGACTACACTGGAAAAAAATTATACACGGCAAAAATTTTTTTGGTGATTTTTTATTTATCTTTTTGTCACTTAAACTTGATTTGCAAAAAAACACTTTTTTTATATGTTTTAGAGGACATCAAATGCCAACTTTTTAGAAATTTCCAGGTTGTGCAAAAAATCTTTGAGCGAGTTATGAATTTTTTAATCAATACTGATTTAAAAAAAAATCAAAGAATTGGTCGCAAAAATTTTTCAACTTCATTTTTCGAAGTAAAATCAAATTTGCAATCAAAAAGTACCTTAGTGAAATTTTGATAAAGTGCACCGTTTTCAAGTGTAATCCATTTTTAGTTGACTTTTTTAAAAATAGTCGAAGTTTTTAATTTTTTAAAATCAGTGCACATGTTTGGCCACTTTTGAAAAAATTTTTTTTGAAGAGCTGAGAAAATTCTCTATATTTTGCACTTTTGAACTTTGTTGATACGACCCTTAGTTGCTGAGATATTGCCATGCAAAGGTTTAAAAACAAGAAAATTGATGTTTTCTAAGTCCCACCCAAATAACACACTATTTTCTAATGTCGATATCTCAGCAACTAATGGTCCGATTTTCAATGTTAAAATATGAAACATTCGTGAAATTTTCCAATCTTTCGAAAAAAATAATTTCATTTTTTTTAAACCAAGACTAACATTTCAAAAGGGCCAAACATTCAATGTTACGAACTTTTAAAACGTTAGTCTTGGTTTAAATTTTTTTTAAAATATTTATTTCGAAAAGATCGGAAAATTTCACGAATGTTTCATGTTTTAACATTGAAAATCGGACCATTAGTTGCTGAGATATCGACATTAGAAAATGGTGTGTTGTTTGGGTGGGACTTAGAAAACATCAATTTTCCTGTTTTAAACCTTTGAATGGCAATATCTCAGCAACTATGGGTCGTATCAACAAAGTTTAAAAATGCAAAATATAGAAAATTTTCTCAGCCTTTCAAACATATTTTTTTCAAAGGTGGGCAAACTTGTGAACTAATTAAAAAAAACTGCGACTATTTTCAAAAAACGGTGCACTTTATTAAATTTTCACCGAAGTACTTTTTGATTGCAAATTTGATTTTACATCGAAAAAAGAAGTTGAAATATTTTTGCGACCAATTTTTCGATTTTTTGAAAAAATCAGTATTGATTCAAAAATTCATAACTTGCTCAAAGATTTTTTGCACAACCTGGAAATTTCGGAAAAGTTGGCATTTGATGTCCTCTAAAACATATAAAAAATTAGTGTTTTTTTGCAAATCAAGTTTTAGTGACAAAAAGTTAAATAAAAAATCACCAAATTTTTTTAACCGTGTATCATTTTTTTTTCAGTGTTGTCCATATCCATACCTACAACTTTGCCAAAGACACCGAATCGATCTATCAGTACATTCACTCACTCAGACCATTCCACCTTCAAAAGTGGTACTACCAGGGCAGCTTATTAGTGGCTTCTTATTTTCTCCGACAACTCTTCACCCCTCTGGCAATATGCATTGGACACTGACCGGACTGCAGTGTTCCATGAATGAGTAGTACGTAATTCCAATGTTCAAGTTTTGTCTTCAGTCAGCTCCCTGATAAAGAATAAAAAGTGCAAACCGCAACCAGAAACGTACTTTTTAAGGCAACGAACCATTAAATCATACGTGCCGACCGATGCGACCAAGGTCAGTGCGAGACAGGTCTTGCCAACTTTTGAACTCCTCCTCTCGTGGGCAAATAAAGAGGGGCGTTGGTCCTTTCACTACCGTACACGGTGCCAACTGCGGAACATTTCGAAGGGGATTAGGGATAAGATCAAGCTTAGGGGGGAGAGGTTTGATTTCGTGTTCAGGGTGGGCTTTTATTGCGTTGCAGACTATACATCATAAGAGAGCGTTGAACGGGTTGCTTCCATTGCGTGGGATCGGTCTACGGGGTGGTTTTGGTTGGCAGCTGTTTTGTCGTTGCAGTTTTGGGTTTAGTTGCTGTACTGGTACGCAACATCGGCAGCTTGGAATCGCACCTCGGACTGGGCATGCGAGTCACGTCCACGGCTTCGCTCGTCACGACCACGCTGGCGCTGCTGTTGCTCATCCCGGCGCTGATCATCCCGACGCTGTTCGCGGTTATCGCGGCCGTCGCGGTTGTCACGGCTATCACGGTTGTCACGGTTATCCCGGTTGTCACGGCTGTCACGATCTTCGCGGTTGTCCTGCTCGTTGCGTTGGTTTTCACGATCGTTGTCCTGACCGTCGCGCTGGTTTCGCTGATCGCGATCTTGCTGGTCCCGGTCTTGATCACGATCCTGATCGCTGCGGTTGCGGTCCTGGCGGCTTCTGCTTCGGGAGTTGTCTGAACGGGTTGCCGATGTCCAAACCGGAGCGATCACGGTGTCAATGGTGTACAGCGGAGCCGGGACGAGGACGTGGCTTGGTCGTGGTCTGACAGCTGGTTCCTGTCGATGTTCCGAGTTGAATCCGTTGCGATCGTCAGCCTGATAGTCCACAATCTGTCGGTTTCCGTCGGCATCAACCCACGAGTAGCGACCACGGACGTTTCCGTTTCGGCGAGATTCCTCCTGGCTTTTGACATCTCCGGTGTTGGGATCGTGGACCGAGTACGAGAAGTCGTATCCCACCGAATCGTCGCTTCTTTGGTCTTGAGAATCGGTGGCAGGATGCCGCTGCTGTTGCTGTTGTTGAGACTGATCCCGACTACGATCCTGGAGGCTGGCCGCTCCGACAGCTGCCACCAGCAGTATCACATACTGTAGATTTAAAGATCAGAAAAGTTTTGCAATCAACCAGAGAACCTATTCCAACTTACCTTAAAAGCCATGCTCTCTCCTAGATCAGCCTTAATCTCTAAAGCACAAAAAACTTTAGCTAATCAAAGGCTGTGATCAAACTGATGCCTTCTGGAAGGCAGATGATGCTTTTTATACAGAAAACTAGATTAGAAGGCGGAATCATCTGATGCTTCCGTCAAGTGGATTGCCGGCCGGTCCGGGCGAAAGATGATACCCTGGATGATCTTCGTCATCCGTTCTTCCACTGTACGAATCACCTGATGCATGGAGGGAAGTACTGAGCAAATATGGTGTAGTGTGTCTAACTGTAGCTGATACTAACTCCCAGAACCTACAAAAATAAGTTCATACCTTTTGTGGCGAAGTGCAAGGTGTCGTTAATTGAGCACAACGTTGTTACAATTATCAATGTCATGGCGCTTAACGGTATCGTGTACGTTAGTGATATGATATGGTTTCGGTAGCAGAAAAATTAGTGCAACTGAAATTGTAGGCAGTGTTAAAATGTAATTTTCCTTAAATGTTTAGTAAAATTATTTATTTTAAATCAGCGATAACATCTTAATTTCATTTTTCAAAAGGCAAATCAGATAAAAATCAATTGGATTACTTCAAAATCAAATTTTCGCTCTACAGCATAGCCTTGGCGAAACTAGGTGTCCAAAGGTTTGATTGTTGAGGCAATTGCAAACCTCTTTTTACACCTAAGCTTCCATCCACCCCGGGATTCAAACTGACGACGAGAAATTTAAATTGTATTATTAAATATTTAACCCTTTTCAAATGTTAGTCTTGATTCCAAAATGTTCAAAATTTTTGTTTTCGAGGAGATCAGACATTTTCACATTTTTTTTTACATTGAAAATTGGACCATAAGTTGCTGAGATTTAGGCATCAGGTTCGACTAAGAAAAATGAGAAAACTGCAATTTTCTGTTTCTGTTTCCTTTATCCACTGTATGCCAACAACCAGAGGTCTAATCTTCAATGTTTCTTAGGCAACTTTATTTGACATTTCCAAAACTTTTAGAAGACATTATTTTTAAAACGCTGTGTGCACTATTTAAAAAAATAGAAAAACTGTTTTTTTTTGTAAAATCTTAAAAATTACTAATTAATCCATTTCTGGGTTTGATGGAATACTGCTCCTTTAACTTGTGACACCTAATCATGGTTTTCAATGCCGTCGATTTTGCCGCCTCCATTTTTTTTAAATAAAATATTTAATTTTTGACAACTAGTTTGGCTTTGCGCACTTAAAGTGTTTTATTCATATACAATTCCATAACAAAAGATGGAAAAAGAACAATCTTTAAGCAATTTGTTATTCTACTGAAAATCTTAACCTTAATTTAAACTTAGTAATATTCCTGCTGCTGTTGCTGCTGCTCCTGATGATGATGATGCTGTTGTTGGAAGTGCTGCTGATGTTGCTGCGGGGCCTGGTATCCCTTGATCGGTTCCCGCTGAACCTGAGCCACGAATCCACTCTTTCCGTGCACCTGGTACGTTACGATCCGCTTGTGACCGTCGGCATCGATCAGATAGTACTGACCCTCGGTTTTATCTCCCGACCGGGACTCCTGCTGCCCGTGGACATCCCCGGTGTGGTCATCGTGGACTCCGTACGTGAACTGGTAGTGAGCGGGTGCATGGTGTTCTTCCTCGTGGTGATGGTAGTGTTTTTGTTGTTGTTGTGGTTGATAGTGCACCTGCTGAGGTTGAACTTGTTGGATTTGGATCTGCTGCTGCTGGATTTGAACCTGCTGGGGTTGCTCCTGGTAGACTTGGGTTTGCGGCTGGTATTGGAGTTCTTCTTGCTCTTGCACTTGAGGTTGTTGCTGGTAGCTATATTCTGGTTGCACTTCGACCTGCTTTTGAAGGTGTTGACCGTAATAACCGATACCACTCTGGGCACCGGCCACCGCCGCAAATGCTAGCAATCCGAAGATCTGTAAGATATTGAATTTTTTTAGAACTTTCTCAAACTATTTTCAAAGGAAGTTGCTCTACCTTGAATGCCATATTGATGTTCTAATCTGAGCACAGTTCAAAACTGTTGACCGGGGAAATGCAGAAGGCTGAATGATGCTGTTATCCTCGAATGAATAGTATTTATACCCCAAAACCGATTCGGTTCTGTAACATGCCCAAAAACTGGCCACCATTTCGGCCCGCTATACTTTCTCTATCAGTAGCAGTGGTCTGAAATGCATACTCAAGATAAAAACCATTTTATGGGCCCATATCGTGTAGACAACACTGATAAAAACCCGTGACTGCCACGGTGAATTTGGACCACGGGCGCGTGAAGGAGGCAAAATAAAATCAACTGCTTAATTTCGACCAGCAACGTCGCAACGCCGCCAGTTGACTGGGAAGCCTGTTCAGAAAGTTGCAACTTTTGGGTGTTACGCAACGGAACGTACGGCGTGACGCACTTGCAAGTACAGCTGGTGGCCTTGCCAATTTTCCATGGGATCACCGGGTCAGGAAGATTTTGATTTGAGAGGGTTTTTTGAGAAAAAAAAATCAGAGCTTCAAAACAAAAGACCAAACCAATTTCAAATGTCAAGGGTTCGGATGCTGCATGACACGGTGATCTGAAAACCAGATCTGATAATAGATGATGAACTGTTGTAAAGTAGTCCCAATTAGATTTTCCCAAACACGATAAGGAGCTGGTTTCAAAGTTCAAACTAACGCAAGAACTAACGTAAAATTTCCCGTGGTTTCGATTATGTCAAAATTGAGACCAAAAACCATAGTCTTCTTATAATTTTTGGAAAGTACAAAATAAGGCTTGGGGTTCGTTTTAAGGCTCATTTTATCAAAATGCTGTTTTTCCTAGATCAGTAGTGTCCCTACCAATGAATTGCACCTATTATGAAGTATAATTTATCTTTTGGTTATTTTTGTAGAGAGCTTTTAAAAAATATTGTTCAGGTGGGGCAAGTGTACCATATAAATTTTTAGTATGAAAAAAAATACGAATTGCTGTAACAAGATGATTTATTGGGAAATAAATACATAAAAGTACTTAAAAACTGATAAACAGTTGTTTAAAAAAAATTGTCCACACAAAATATAGTGATATTACGAAAATTTACTATTTATCATCTTAGTAATTTTTTTTTTCTTCGTAAAAACGATCAAATTTATAGTGAAGTATAATTATTTAATCAAAAAATTAAAGAAACGTTTCAAATACAATCTGATGTATCTAAGTGATAACAGTTCAGTTGTTAGCAAATTAACATGTTGTTTCATGCATTGTTCCTCTTACCCAAACGGGTTGTTCGTCTTGTTCCACTAGTTTTGTCGAACGTACGGAAAATCAAACATTTTATAATCATTTTTTTTACATTAAAACACAGGAGTTTTTAAAAAATTGTTCTATCAAAGTCTTAGTCAAGACCTGGAATAAGATGATTATAAAAAAAATCCGACAGATTTTTTAACGTTTTTAATGGGTTATAACGAGCATTTCCTTAGCTTGTTACACTTGCCCTACTTTCCCCTATAGACAAACAAACGCAACCTGTTACACACTCGCTTGGTTGGTTGATGACTGAATATTAGCCTGACCCATTTTGAGGTCATGTCGAGGAATTTCAGGTGCTCACTTCTTAAGAGCGAGTCCACGAGCAAAGCATACCCATCTCACATCGACCTCACCAATCTGCCTGAAATTTTCAGGGGTTGTTTGTACATATAAAACTAGCATCTGGCCAAAATTTGAGCACTCTAGGTCAACGGGAAATGGGGCAAATCGGGACACAAAGTTAAATGGTTCAAAAACGTCAAAAATCTTAAAAAGGCTGTATCTTAGGCAAAATTCAATTTATTTCCAAAATTCAAAATGCATCCGAAAGGGCTTTGAAAATGCAACAAAATGCAGGATAGAGCATCCCAATTGGTTTAATCTAAAGGGAGTTATTGGCATTTTAGTGAAAAAATAGAATAATTTTCAAACTCAAATAAAAAAGTGTTCTATCCAGATATCAACTCGGTTCGACCTGCAGCTTGTAGGGGACATCTGGGACTACCATCTGAGACAGAGAACGCTTTGGGTAAGGCAGTTTAATATATTAAATAGACACTTTTACTTTTAGTAAATTTTTTGGTTGTAAATTTTTGCTCGGGGGACCCCTTAGATCCCATTTTATGTTGATAATTCCATCATATTCGTGTTTCTCAGACAATTTCACAATAGAAACATGCATAAAAATGTTTATTTTGATCCATTTTAACCCTTTAAAAAATAAAAGTTAAAAAAATTAAAAAGCTGCTTTTTCTGGTGTCATCTAGTATCCTTGGAAACGAGCTTGATTTTCAATAAATGTGAATCGAAGATTTTTTTTAACTTTTATTTTTTAAAGGTTTAAAATGGATCAAAATAAACATTTTTATGCATGTTTCTATTGTGAAATTGTCTCAGGAACACGAATATGATAAAATTATCACCAGAAAATGGGATCTAAGGGGTCCCCCGAGCAAAAATTTACAACTAAAAAATTCACTAAAAGTAAAAGTGTCTATTTAATATGTTAAACTGCCTTACCCAAAGCGTTCTCTGTCTCAAATGGTAGTCCCAGATGTCCTCTACAAACTGCAGGTCGAACCGAGTTGATAACTGGATGGAACACTTTTTTATTTGAGTTTGAAAATTATTCTATTTTTTCACTAAAATGCCAATAACTCCCTTTAGATTTAACCAATTGGGGTGCTTCTCCCTGCATTTTGTTGTATTTTTTAAGCCCTTTTGGATGCATTTTGAATTTTGAAAATAAATTGAATTTTGCCTAAGTTATAGCCTTTTTAAGATTTTTGACGTTTTTGAACCTTCAAACTTTGTGTCCCGATTTGCCCCATTTCCCGTTGACCTAGAGTGCTCATATTTTGGCCAGATGCTAGTTTTATATGTACAAACAACTCCTGAAAATTTCAGGCAGATTGGTGAGGTCCAAACGACGTCCCATACAAAGGGTTATGCCCTGTTCGTGGACTCGCTCTTAAATAATAGATTATGATTCTAAAATCGCTTGGAATCAATAAAAAAAACTATTTCAATCAAGTGTGTATTGTCTTCAGAGCAGTTCTCTAGGATTTCGGTCATTCGATTTTTTTTGTATTTTTTAATCCGACTGAAACTTTTTTGGTGCCTTCGGTATGCCCAAAGAAGCCATTTTGCATCATTAGTTTGTCCATATAATTTTCCATACAAATTCGGCAGCTGTCCATACAAAAATGATGTATGAAAATTCAAAAATCTGTATCTTTTGAAGGAATTTTTTGATCGATTTGGTGTCTTCGGCAAAGTTGTAGGTATGGATACGGACTACACTGGAAAAAAATAATACACGGTAAAAAAAATTTGGTGATTTTTTTTATTTAACTTTTTATCACTAAAATTTGATTTACAAAAAAACACTATTTTTAATTTTTTTTATTTTTTGATATGTTTTAGAAGGCATAAAATGCCAACTTTTCAGAAATTTCCAGGTTGTGCAAAAAATCACTGACCGAGTTATGAATTTTTTAATCAATACTGATTTTTTCAAAAAATCGAAATTTTGGTCGTAAAAATTTTTCAACTTCATTTTTCGATGTAAAATCAAATTTGCAATCAAAAAGTACTTTACTGAAATTTTGATAAAGTGCACCGTTTTCAAGTTATAGCCATATTTAAGTGACTTTTTTGAAAATAGTCGCAGTTTTTCATTTTTTTAAATTAGTGCACATGTTTGCCCAGTTTTGAAAAAAATATTTTTGAAAAGCTGAGAAAATTCTCTATATTTTGCTTCTTTGGACTTTGTTGATACGACCTTTAGTTGCTGAGATATTGCAATGCAAAGGTTTAAAAACAGGAAAATTGATGTTTTCTAAGTTTCACCCAAACAACCCACCATTTTCTATCGTCAATATCTCAGCAACTAATGGTCCGATTTTCAATGTTAATATATGAAACATTTGTGAAATTTTCCGATCTCTTCGAAAAAAATAATTTTGGAATTTTCAAATCAAGACTAACATTTCACAAAGGCCAAACATTCAATATTACGCCCTTTTAAAATGTTTGTCTTGATTTGAAAATTCCAAAAATATTTTTTTCGAAAAGATCGGAAAATTTCACAATTGTTTCATATGTTAACATTGAAAATCGGACCATTAGTTGCTGGGATATTGACGATAGAAAATGGTGGGTTGTTTGGGTGAAACTTAGAAAACATCAATTTTCCTGTTTTTAAACCTTTGCATTGCAATATCTCAGCAACTAAAGGTCGTATCAACATAGTCCGAATAAGCAAAGTATAGAGAATTTTCTCAGCTTTTCAAAAATATTTTTTTCAAAACTGGGCAAACATGTGCACTAATTTAAAAAAATGAAAAACTGCGACTATTTTCAAAAAAGTCACTTAAATATGGCTATAACTTGAAAACGGTGCACTTTATCAAAATTTTAGTAAAGTACTTTTTGATTGCAAATTTGATTTCACATCGAAAAATGAAGTTGAAAAATTTTTACGACCAAAATTTCGATTTTTTGAAAAAATCAGTATTGATTAAAAAATTCATAACTCGGTCAGTGATTTTTTGCACAACCTGGAAATTTCTGAAAAGTTGGCATTTTATGTCTTCTAAAACATATCAAAAAATAAAAAAAAATAAAAATAGTGTTTTTTGTAAATCAAGTTTTAGTGATAAAAAGTTAAATAAAAAAATCACCAAATTTTTTTTTACCGTGTATTATTTTTTCCAGTGTAGTCCGTATCCATACCTACAACTTTGCCGAAGACACCAAATCGATCAAAAAATTCCTTCAAAAGATACAGATTTTTGAATTTTCATACATCATTTTTGTATGGACAGCTGCCGAATTTGTATGGAAAATTATATGGACAAACTAATGATGCAAAATGGCTTCTTTGGGCATACCGAAGGCACCAAAAAAGTTTCAGCCGGATTAAAAAATACAAAAATTAAAATTGAAGAAAAAAGACCGATTTCGTAGAGAATTGCTCTTCAAAAGATAGGTTTTGTCCATAGCTTTAGGTGAACTATCAATATTGGACCAAAATTTATGTTTTTGGCTACTCCCAGGTTGATTTTTGTCGAAAAAAAAAACGATTTTTTTTTGTCAGAGATGCATATTTAATTTAGGTTAGCCCATTTTTCCCAGCAAAATCAATGCATGAAGCTTGTAGGCAATTTCACGGCAAACTTTTTTTTCTCTAAATAATTGCAATTTGGACACTCAAGTGCCGAGATATTTGAGTTTTAGTGAGAAAAAAAGTGCCTTTTTTCGAAATTCCTCAGAATTCGGAAGCAAGGCCATGTCTCCGATGCAACCAAAACACTAGAGGTGGGCAAAACCGCTCTTTTTTAGGAGCCGCTCATTTTCGTTCGCTCAATAAAAAGAGCCGCTCTTTTGAACGGCTCTTTCGTTCTTTTTCAAAATTTGGATGAAAAGGTTTTTTTTAAGAATCGTGTGATTTTATATTTTCATTATTTCTCATTGGACTTTTACAAATTATTTGATAAAGAAAATAAAACTGAAAACGAGAAGATGCCCTTGAAAACCATAGGTCTTTGCGGAGTTCTACTCGAACCTAAACATTCGAGTAATTGAATGGCTACCAAGCTTAAATCTAAGATGTTGGAAAAATAACTATTAATTTTAAAATTGCGTTTTTTTTCTGCAAGAATTGAACTTATGCTGATATTTTATTTGGAGAAAACATTCTGTAAACTCTTTTCTACATTCTGATTGAATTGATAAAGTCTATAAATGCTAAGGTTTAATCGGACAAAAGGATTTATTTTTTCCCATTTTTTTTCTAAACTATTCAGTAATGTTTTACAAATTATGCAAATGCATAATAATGCATAAATTTGTACTCCGGTAATACTTTAAAGTACAATCAGTTGTTAAGTGAAAGGTTTCTCATGTTGTTTAAAGATTGGGATTTTTTTTATAAGCATTGTAATATTTGAAATTACATTTTCAATTCTCAAAAACACTCATTTTACTATTTTTTTTGGAATTTCAATAAATTATATTTATAACAAAAATCATGCTATCGTGAGCCGGTACTTTCAAAAGACCGAATTTTCAAAAAGAATCGTGGTTCTTTTTTTGTGAGCTACGGTTCTTTCGCTCTATTCGGTGAACCGGCTCTTTGAGCGACTCGCTCTTTTTTTGCCCACCTCTACAAAACACCAATTCTTTCGCTCTTCTATTATGTCAATTTCTCTCTCTTTCTAGTGGCTCTCCAAGATCCTTGTGGATCCAAATGCGACGTATAAACGCGGTTCAGTATTCACCCAATGACCCTCATGGTTTTATATTTTTCTGAGAATTAATTTTGTTTTTTTTTTGAAATTAGTTCAGTCAGAGTTGCTTTTTCAAATAAAAAAATAAATAAAAAGAAAATCAAATTGTTCTGGATATTGATCGTTCAGTTAGTCAACATGTGGAGCAAGATAATAAACATAAATTGATGTGTTAACATTGCTTTTCTTACACATTTATACCGATTTGATCGTCCATTCAACAGAACCATTCGAGTACAAGCTACAATTCAGAAAATCTTGTTAGTATTCCCTCAAAGAGGCGTGTCCGATCTCGTTTACGGAAGACCACATTTGACTGTGGCCCATAATGAACGTGCAGACCCCGGTAATGTCACGACAATTATCCACTTTAAGCTGCCGAAGTCATGCGAGATATAAAAATAAACTGCCAATTAGGAAAGACTTTAACGAGGTGCAGACAATGACCCCCCTTGGCTGGCCACTATCAGCGGGTAGCATTAAGAATTTTAATCCGAAAGCCGGTTTACTGCATTGAACGAAAACAAAAAAAAAAGAGAAGTTTGCAAGGACACTCGGTTGAAAGTGCAACAGGGAAAGCAGAAAACAAGAAACTGAATGAATTTTGGCACTGCTTTGGTGAAAAGTTGTTCTTAAGATGGTGTTGGCCCAATCAAATCGATTTTGTATATAAGTTGAGAAATTTCGGTGGAAAAGTATCATTCAGCTTTAGTCTTTCTAGATTTCACATTACAACCTATCTACAACAAAATGTACAAGGTATGAACTCACAATAGTTTAACTTTAAATCACTTTTCTAATATGTTTTGCTTTCAGATTGTTCTGGTTGCTTTTGCGCTCTTTGGAGCCATCGCTGCCCAGCACTACTACCAGCAGGGTCATCAACAGGGTCATCACGAGGAGGAACACTACGCGCCTGCCCACTACGAGTACGCGTACGACGTTCATGATGACCACACCGGAGACGTGCACGGCCAGAAGGAGTCCCGCAAGGATCACACCACCCAGGGCGAATACTACCTGATCGATGCCGATGGCCACAAGCGCACCGTGACGTACCACGTCGATGGCAAGAGCGGATTCATCGCCCAGGTCCACCGGGAACCGATCAAGGGATACCAGGCACCGCAGCCACAGGTGCACAAGGTGCTGGCCGTCCCAGTGAGCCACGGGTACCACCATTAGAAGTTTATGTCATAACTAGTGAAATTTAGCACAATTTTATTCATTAAAATGATTCAAAACAAATGAAAATCCATATTTTTGCGTTTTTAATTTTTTTTTCGTGAACTGCCCATGTTCCCATAAATGTCCCATATGCAAAAACAGCATGCTGAGGAAAACGCATTTGAAGTTTGTCCCACACATAAGGCTACATGTCAAGTTTTCGCGAAAAAACTTGATTTCCTTATGATTTCTAGAACAAAGTACTGAATGTTATATGCTCTTCAGAAAGAGCACTCAATTTTGAATCAAACTGCATCAATAACTCAAAAGTGATGAAAATGCATATGGGACAAGATACCAATTTATCACAAAACTATGAACTTTTTGCATAACTTGAAACCTTAATCATTCAACCATGTTTAGCTGATAAGGTTATTTAATCAAGAAAGTTCTTGAAGTCTTCATTCTCATAAATATTTTCAAACGATTGATTGTCTGTAAATAACAAAAATTTCACATAAAGTATATGCGGTTGGTTGTGTTTAAAATTTAATAAGTGTAATATGACACATATTAAAAAAAAAAACATAAAACATTCGTTCAAAGACGTACATTATTTATGTTAACAATAAAAATAAATCAAAACATATAAAAAGTTGTTAATGGAAAAGAATCTCTTGGAGGTTTTATGCCAAACTAGATGTAGAAAAAATATAAAATTAAATAAATAAATTGTTCGCTCTGCAGCATTTCCTTGGCGTTCTCGATTGCGAGATTTCTTTAGAAACTGGATGTCCAAATTTATGATTGTTAAGGCAATTGCAAACCTCTTTTAAACCTAAACTTCCATCCACCCCGGGATTCGAACTGACGACCTTTGGTTTGTGAGTTCAACTTCCTACCAGCGACTCCACCGAGACAGGACCCAGGGAGACGACTCCTACACAGCAAATTTTGGATTGCCATATCAGTCAAATAATTAACTGAATGCGATTCAGTAATCATCACTTTAGCTGAAATTCGGTAATGAACAAAAACATTGCTGAAAAATCAGTAACTGCATATCTGTCAAACTGAAATGTCACTTATGACTTATTGATAGGATGCTGCCGAGAGAAAATCCTCTTCCAAACATGTTGTGTTTTTTTATTTTGTATTGCGATCTTTAGAAACCAAGGTAAGAAAAATGTCAATAACAAATGCCTCTATGATAACCACCTGTTTTTCAGGTTTGGACGATTGATGAAATACATGTATAAATAATAGAGTGTAACAAAAATGACTTTTTGGCGGGCATTCAAGGGTTTGTTCCGGTGGGCATACTAAGCCTAAATCCAAAATATGAGCTTGATTGGACGTAACAGGAGCTGGCGCTCCGCCTTTCAATTTTAAATGGGATTTAACCCGTAAAAAAAGATTTTTTCAAAAATGTCACTTTTTGAGGCATTTTGGCCACTGAGGCGTTTATTTTCAACATCATTGGCCAGATCCTTGCGCATCTTTTAGTATATATGACATTGAAATTTGGAGCACCCTGGAGCTCGGTACAGACCTTCAAAGTTTGGCATTTTTTCAAAAAATCGGTTCCGGCAAAAAAGATATGCGTCGCGCCTCGCGACGCCCTAGACGCCATTTGATTTTGCCGGGGCCGATTTTTCGAAAAAATGCCAAAATTTGACGGTCTGTACCGAGCTCCAGGGTGCTCCAAATTTCAATGTTATATGTACCAAAAGATGCGCAAGGATCTGGCCTACACGCCAATGATGTTGAAAATAAACGCTTCAGTGGCCAAAATGCCTCAAAAAGTGACATTTTTGAAAAAATCTTTTTTTACGGGTTAAATCCCATTTAAAATTGAAAGGCGGAGCGCCAGCTCCTGTTACGTCCAATCAAGCTCATATTTTGGATTTAGGCTTAGTATGCCCACCGGAACAAACCCTTGAATGCCCGCCAAAAAGTCATTTTTGTTACATCCTAATAAATAACAGTACTGGAAACATTTTCAATGACAAGCAAATTAAATTTCGATAACTGAAATGCCGGCAACGATTGCTGAATCTTCAGCAAATGAACTGTTAAGCTGCCACAAAAAATTACTAAATTTTCAGCAAAATGATTTGACGTTTCTTTTGACAAAGGACTTTGTCTTAAAGCTCTATCTGCGGTGTCAATGCAAAATTTTTCGAAAATGTAGCGTTACCGTCGCATGCCCTCGGCGTGACATTCTGTTTCTGTTGCGTGGATGCCGTGCCAACTATTTAAGCTAAAAGTTAGCCTCTGGAGGATTTAGTGTCCATCAGACTTTCATCAAAGACGGACCTTACGTTGGGAATTTTATTGCTCACACTCACACGCACACGTTGAAAGAAACAGGTGGTGCACAAACCTGAGGGAGGTCCGAGAAGATATTGACGGTTGCCATAACGGTCACCGGAATACCGAAATGATTGGGAACAATTTGGTAGGATATCGGCCACACCCGGAGTGGCCAGTGCCCTGAGGGAAGGTTCTATCGGGGACATTTATCGAACCATACGACTTGGGGCAATATGGGTATCAAAATTCATGGTTTTTGATACTGGTAATGAAAACGGCCATTTTGGCAGGATTGGCCACACTCGGAGTGCCCATTGCCCTGAGGGAAGGTTCTACCGGGAGGACATTTACGGAACCATACAAATTTGGGAATATGGGTATCAAAATTCATGGTTTTTGATACTGGTAATGAAAATGGCCATTTTGGCAGGATTGGCCACACCCGGAGTGACCAGTGCCCTGAGGGAAGGTTCTTCCGGGGGGACATTTACCGAACCATACGACTTGGGGCAATATGGGTATCAAAATTCATGGTTTTTGAAACTGGTAATGAAAATGGCCATTTTGACCGGATTGGCCACACCCGGAGTGGCCATTGCCCTGAGGGAAGGTTCTACCGGGAGGACATTTACGGAACCATACAAATTTGGGAATATGGGTATCAAAATTCATGGTTTTTGATACTGGTAATGAAAACGGCCATTTTGGCAGGATTGGCCACACCCGGAGTGACCAGTGCCCTGAGGGAAGGTTCTTCCGGGGGGACATTTACCGAACCATACGACTTGGGGCAATATGGGTATCAAAATTCATGGTTTTTGATACTGGTAATGAAAATGGCCATTTTGACAGGATTGGCCACACCCGGAGTGGCCATGGCCCTGAGGGAAGGTTATACCGGGGAGATTTATTGAACCATAGGAATTGTGGCAATATGGGTATCAAAATCTATGGTTTTTGATACTGGTAATGAAAATAGCCATTTTGGCAGGATTGACCACACCCGGAGTGGCCATTGCCCTGAGGGAAGGTTCTCCCGGGAGGACATTTACGGAACCATATAAATTTGGGCAATATGGGTATCAAAATTCATGGTTTTTGATACTGGTAATGAATACGGCCATTTTGGCAGGATTGGCCACACCCGGAGTGACCAGTGCCCTGAGGGAAGGTTCTTCCGGGGGGACATTTACCGAACCATACGACTTGGGGCAATATGGGTATCAAAATTCATGGTTTTTGAAACTGGTAATGAAAATGGCCATTTTGACAGGGTTGGCCACACCCGGTGTGGCCATTGCCCTGGTGAAGGTTCTCCCGGGAGGACATTTACGGAACCATACAAATTTGGGCAATATGGGTATCAAAATTCATGGTTTTAGATACTGGGCATGAAAATGGTCATTTTGACAGGATCGGCCACACCCGGAGTGGCCATGGCCCTGGTGAAGGTTCTCCCGGGAGGACATTTACGGAACCATACAAATTTGGGCAATATGGGTATCAAAATTCATGGTTTTTGGTACTGGTAATGAAAATGGCCATTTTGACAGGGTTGGCCACACCCGGTGTGGCCATTGCCCTGGTGAAGGTTCTCCCGGGAGGACATTTACGGAACCATACAAATTTGGGCAATATGGGTATCAAAATTCATGGTTTTTGATACTGGTAATGAAAATGGCCATTTTGACAGGATTGGCCACACCCGGAGTGGCCATTACCCTGAGGGAAGGTTCTACCGGGGAGATTTATTGAACCATACGAATTGTGGCAATATGGGTATCAAAATCCACGGTTTTTGATACTGGTAATGAAAATAGCCATTTTGGCAGGATTGGCCACACCCGGAGTGGCCATTGCCTTGAGGGAAGGTTCTTCCGGGGAGACATTTACCGAACCATACGACTTGGGGCAATATGGGTATCAAAATTCATGGTTTTTGAAACTGGTAATGAAAATGGCCATTTTGACCGGAATGGCCACACCCGGAGTGGCCATTGCCCTGGTGAAGGTTCTCCCGGGAGGACATTTACGGAACCATACAAATTTGGGCAATATGGGTATCAAAATTCATGGTTTTTGGTACTGGTAATGAAAATGGCCATTTTGACAGGATTGGCCACACCCGGAGTGGCCATTGCCCTGAGGGAAGGTTTTCCCGGGAGGACATTTACGGAACCATACAAATTTGGGCAATATGGGTATCAAAATTCATGGTTTTTGATACTGGTAATGAAAATGGCCATTTTGACAGGATTGGCCACACCCGGAGTGGCCATTGCCCTGAGGGAAGGTTTTCCCGGGAGGACATTTACGGAACCATACAAATTTGGGCTATATGTGTATCAAAATTCATTTTCCGAACAATACTTGTTTTGGCAATTTTTTCGTTTTTTGGCAACTTATTTCCACAGAGGTGCCAATGATTGCAAACATTAAATTAGAATTAATTATTAATGATTAAATAAATTGGCAAAGAATTAAAAAATATAAATAAAAATAGAATTACTTTTTAGAGTTTTGTACAAAGTTCTTTGTCATATTGGTCATGTAGAACATAACCACCTGCACCTTTTTTCTGAAATTTCAGTTGTTTTGACAATCATTTTACAGAAATTTCAGTTAATCATCTGTCAAAGTGACAAATATCAGTTAATTGAGAATTTAGTAAAATGTAAATTACTAAATCGTTTACTGAAATTTCAGTAGATGAAAATACAGTAAAGCTTTACTGAATTTCAGTAAAAAAATTGTGTGTACACCTGGAATGAGCTAACTATAGCTAACTATAGTATACCTAACCTCTAGGTTAGACCGGGGCCAACATAAACTTCCCTGTCCGACAGGAGGCGTGACCCTACACCACGGTTCCGGATATGTAGAAAAATATGTGTAACTAAATCCTTGGGGATAGATTCGGAAATGTATTCGTTAGTTTTGATTATTGTGATCCAGCTTAAAAAAAATCATCTAATTAAACGTATTCTAACCTTCCCGCAGGCATACTTGTGGAAGCATCCTGGAGAATGTTGAGGCGATTTCTTCTTTTCTTAACGGCCATCCTCTGGGATGGAACATTGTATTTCTGCAAGTGCAAAATAAACGCAGTCAACTCTCTGACTGTCTGACTGGCTGCCTATCTAGTCAAGGGAAAGGGTCAAATTCAAGGGGCCAAAAAGTCCCGTACCCCCGATGTTGGCCCCTCTGATTAAAGCCTAACCTCAGTCAGAAAAGCAAAATCAAAAGTTTGCAAAATCAATTTTGTTATTCTATCAAGCATATTTTTTGTAGGATAACCAACTACTTTTTCTTAGACAGCAAATCAATCTGAAAACCACTAATCACAGATTTTAGAATTATAACATGAACAATTCGCAATTATGTGTAGCCTTTTGAGGAAAAACTAATGGTTTATAATAGCACAAGAATGATACATTCTTCAATATAAAAAGTGGATATGTGAAAACGAAGGGACCTACTAAGGAAGGTTCTAGGGATCTATCTTTCATGAATGAAAAGGTTGAGGATTATAATGTTCCAACTTTACTTTCGATTTGTTTATCAGTTACATACAAATTTGACTACAATTTGGCTATTATATTTCCACTTCTTAATGGTGATAGTACGCCTTCTGCACCGGGACGGCCAGCACCTTGTGCACCTGTGGCTGCGGTGCCTGGTATCCCTTGATCGGTTCCCGGTGGACCTGGGCGATGAATCCGCTCTTGCCATCGACGTGGTACGTCACGGTGCGCTTGTGGCCATCGGCATCGATCAGGTAGTATTCGCCCTGGGTGGTGTGATCCTTGCGGGACTCCTTCTGGCCGTGCACGTCTCCGGTGTGGTCATCATGAACGTCGTACGCGTACTCGTAGTGAGCAGGCGCGTGGTGTTCCTCCTCGTGATGACCCTGCTGGTAGTTGTGCTGGGCAGCGATGGCTCCGAAGCATGCCACAAACAAAGCAACAGACAAGATCTAGAATGTTGATAAATTTGTCTTAAGATATGGCGTTTTCAGACAAATCTGTCACCGCGCCACCATTGGTTTTGCTTCCGCGCCACAGGAGCGCGGTGACAGATTTCTCTAATATCCGTATATTTTGTTATTTTCTACAGTTGTTTGCTCAGCGATACCTTAGCTGACATTATGACTTGGATTTTTGTAAATCGGAAACAAACTCGTGAAAAGCTGTACTGGAACTGATGCATACACCATGAAACTGCTTGCAATTTATAATGCATTGCAAATTTCCCACACCAAGCTTTATCAATCAGGACTCCTTTCCTTTTTTGGGGGCTCGTTTGTTGCAGCAATAGAAGATTTTATCATTCGAAAGTCGACCTAATGTTTGCACCAAGGAAGCTGCAAAAAGTTTTCACGTTAACTGGTTCTCACTGAGAGCAGTTTCGCGTTATCATGTCATATTGAATGTTTTAGGACTATTTTAGCCGTGTCCATAAAATAACTAAATCAAGTAGAAACGAGTTTAGCAGTCGATTACTTTCCAAATTTTCTCAAAAGGCTAAAAATTTGACAAAAATGCAACTTATTGAAATTATGGGCCATACCAAGGATAAAAACTATCATCAAATAGAAAAGAAGGGAGAGATATCTTATTGACCTGTTTCAACAACTTTCTACTATATTTGTCGCCTAAGTGAGGTCACATACAAGCTTGTGCCAAATGTAGTGAAAATGTACTATTAACAGATGCTAACATTCGAAAAAGATTCAATATATAAGCAGTGTGAAGTTATTGACCTGATATCAGTGCAGTCGATTGTCCCATTCTTCAAAGATCTACCATTAAAACTATTCAACAGTAGACATGTCGCTCAAGGTAATTGTACTGTTCTTTCGAATCAGAAATAAATTTCTATACTAATATGAACATTACAGGTCACCATCGTTCTCCTGGCTTTCGTTGGCGCCATCGCTGCCCAGCATTACTACCAGCAGGGTAATCAACAGGGTCATCATGAAGAAGAACACCACGCACCTGCCCACTACGAGTACGCGTACGACGTCCACGATGACCACACCGGAGACGTGCACGGCCAGAAGGAGTCCCGCAAGGATCACACCACCCAGGGCGAATACTACCTGATCGATGCTGATGGCCACAAGCGCACCGTGACGTACCACGTCGATGGCAAGAGCGGATTCATTGCCCAGGTCCACCGGGAACCGATCAAGGGATACCAGGCACCGCAGCCACAGGTGCACAAGGTGCTGGCCGTCCCGGTGCAGAAGGCGTACTATCACCATTAGGAAGGAAAGGAAATGTAATAGTCAAATATAATAAATTATGCTTTTAGGGATTTTTTAAACTTTATTTGTCCTTTTTTATTTTTTTCACATATTGTTATGGCGTTTTCAGACAAATCTGTCACCGCGCCACCATTGGTTTTGCTTCCGCGCCACAGGAGCGCGGTGACAGATTTCTCTAATATCCGTATATTTTCATATATTTTTAATATCAATTTCCCTTGTAAGATTTTCGAGCTTACAGGTTTGGTCATGGTTCTGAAAACCCTCATACGGCCTAAATAGGCTTTTATGGCCTACTTTAAACCTATAATGTTCTTTTTACCTTCAAGTGAATTAGGGTTGATTTAAAAAAATTAGTTTTCTTGTGATCAGAATGATCAGAAAACCTTTTTTTTATTCCATTTTATGAACTTGAAAAAAAGCAAGGTAATCCACTTTAACGACCCCCGGGTCTTTTGTGGTCTCTGTTGCCAGTTTTTGCTCATTTCTGGGTGACCGAAGGTTATGTGTGGTGAGTCTCCCAGAAACCCTTTTTCGCAATTGCTGTGTGAGTTGGCGGAGAATTACCCTTATATTTTTAAATAGTAAATTTTGTTAAGGTTTTTTTTCAGTCAGTAGTTGCACAATTATAAAGTCTTGCACCATAAAAATATGGTATTTTCGTATAGAATACATGTACATAAGGGTGGTTCAAATCCGGGTTTTTTCGGGGCCCTGAAAACAAAGTTCATCCCATAACTTCGCGGGAAAAAAACCTCAAAATATAGTTTCTTGAGAAAAGTTGTTCTTAATTTTATGATGGTCCTACATATAAAAAATTGTAAAAATTGAATGGCTATATAAATGACTTGAATTTGATAATTTTTGCGCCCTCCACAGGTAAAAATTAAAACTGTAGCTTTTCTGCATTGTCGTAATTTTCGTAAATGGACCAAGAATCGATAAAAACACTGTTGGATGACTTGTTTTTACCATATCGTTGTATTTGAGCATCATGTTAGTTTCATATGACCCAATGTCACCCCCTCTAAGGGGTTTTATTATTAACTGTTCAGATTTATTTATTAACTTGAAACCAAATCTTGAGAGCTTATGTATATCAAAATTACTGGAATCGGGAATCAACAAAAAAAAAAAAACAATATTTTTAAGTACGTTTGAGTTAGTTTGATACAAAATTAAATGTTCACTTTACAAAGTTGGCTTGGTGGCAAAATTCCAACTCAGCTCATGGCGTTCGAAGGCTTGAATGGTGAGGCAATCCAAACCATTTACACTTATCCTCTTATCACTCCATACTATTTTGGCGGATTTTCTGGAACCATTTCATCGCACAAATTTATACGGATATTAGAGAAATCTGTCACCGCGCTCCTGTGGCGCGGAAGCAAAACCAATGGTGGCGCGGTGACAGATTTGTCTGAAAACGCCATAACGACACATGTAAGGCAGACGTTTGGTGAAAAAGTGTCGATCTCCGCCAAACTTTTCACCGACATGACATGAGAAAACTAATCGATTTCAAAGAAATTCACCAAAATTGTAGGTTTAACAATACAATTCTAATCTTCAAAATCGAAAACTTTGCTGATAATATCACATCAATCGGGAGAGACCGTTCTAAAAATACTGAGCTTGCGGGCCAAAATTAAATTTAATAGATTTCAAAAAAAATTCAATTTAAAATAAAAGAAACCACAAAATAACGGTTTTTTGTCGGTATTGTTAATTTTATTGTTTCAGGTATTTGAAAAAAGAGTTTTTAGCTGAATGTATTTGTGTTTAAAAAAAAAATAATTAAAAATTGTTTTTATAATCCGAAAATGGTGACATTACAATTGAACAATTCATCAAAAGGCGTGATTTTATCTATAAGTTAAGTGTGGCTAATGAAAAATCGTTAAGAGCCAGAATTCAACATTTATTTCATCGAAAATTCACTATAATTCAAATTATTTTTAATAATCCCAAACATGCTCCAATGATTCTAAATGCAAAGGAATGCATATTTCATTAATTTCAGCTGATTACACTTATTTTTTTTTGAAGTTTTGAAGTTTTTTGAAAATAAATTTATGCTTCTGGTTTTTCGAGCCATTTTTTTAATAATGGGGGAGGGGTGGGTTGATCGACGAAAGCTTTGTAAAATATTTGCAACAAACTTGATCCTGCGATTTCCACATTTTGTCTGATTGAATCAGTTGGTAGTCAACCAGATTTGTCATTTAACTGTAATGAGTTCGAATCCCGTAGGAAGTGCAATGTAAGTTTGAGGGCCAGTTCATAAAAGGGTCATTATGATTTGCAAATTAATAAAGAAAACTTATAATTTTGCAACTATTACAGTATTTTACCTAAGTCAAACTTGAACGTTTTTAAAAATATTTTCAAAAATGTTTGATGAAATTTTTGACGATTGAAACGTGTGGATTTTTTTTAATTATACAAATTTTTTGAACTATTGATTTGTATCCTAATGTGGGGATCAAAATATTGATACATCATAAGTTTTTTTATATTACCAAAAAACAAAAAAGATTCGCAAATAAATGTTTAAAATAAACCTTAATTTTTAAAAAGGATAAAACCGCGGGCCATACTTTGGCCACCCTTGTCATAGAGGATTTACCTACAAAGTTGAAGCCATATTTAATAAATATAGAATTTAGTAATGCTAATTTTCATCGAAAATAAACACATTTTGTTTTATAAAATGTTATATTTTGCTACATTACGCTAGATTGGTGAATTTGACTATGAAATTTGTTGACTACACTCCTTAATGGTGATAGTACGCCTTCTGCACCGGGACGGCCAGCACCTTGTGCACCTGTGGCTGCGGTGCCTGGTATCCCTTGATCGGTTCCCGGTGGACCTGGGCGATGAATCCGCTCTTGCCATCGACGTGGTACGTCACGGTGCGCTTGTGGCCATCGGCATCGATCAGGTAGTATTCGCCCTGGGTGGTGTGATCCTTGCGGGACTCCTTCTGGCCGTGCACGTCTCCAGTGTGATCATCATGGACGTCGTACGCGTACTCGTAGTGAGCAGGTGCGTGGTGTTCCTCCTCGTGATGACCTTGCTGGTAGTATTGCTGGGCAGCGATGGCGCCAACAAAAGCCAAGAAAACGATGGTTACCTGTAACATTCATATGAGTTTAGTAATTTCATTCTGATTCAAAAGAACAGTACAATTACTTTGAGAGACATGTCTACTGTTGAATAGTGGTTGATCTTTGAAGAATGGGACAATCGACTGCACTGATATCAGGTCAATAACTTCACACTGCTTATATATTGAATCTTGTTCACCTGTTGATAGTATGTGTGATTGTGCGTATCTTGAGCCATTTCACTACGTTTTGGACAAGCTTGTATATGACCTCTCTTTGGTGACACATATAGTGGAAAGTTGTTGATACAGGCAATAAGATATCTCCGGCTTCTCTATTTTTGTTTAGTAATATTTAGTTTTACTCTTTTAAAACTGATATCTTTAGTTTAACGGCATGTATGCAAAACTGTAAGCCATTTTAGAAAATTTGGCAAGAAGTTGATTGCTAAACTCGTTTCTACTGGATTAAGTTATTTCATGGACACGGCTAAAAATAATCCTAAAATATAAAACTTGACATGATAACACGAAACCACTCTCAGTGAGAACCAGTCAACATGAAAACTTTTTGCAGTTTCCTTTGTGCAAACATTAGGTTGACTTTCGAATGACAAAATCTTCTAGTGCTGCAACGAACGAGCCCCCAAAAAGGAAAGGAGTCCTGATTGACAACGCTCGGTGTGGGAAATTTGCAATGCATAATAAATTGCAAGCAGTTTCATGGAGTATGCATCAGTTTCAGTTAAGCTTTTCACGAGTTTGTTTCCGCTTTACAAAAATCCAAGTCATAATGTCAGCTAAGGTATCGCTGAGCAAACAACTGTAGAAAATAACAAAATATCTTAAGACAAATTTATCAACATTCTAGATCTTGTCTGTTGCTTTGTTTGTGGCATGCTTCGGAGCCATCGCTGCCCAGCACAACTACCAGCAGGGTCATCACGAGGAGGAACACCACGCGCCTGCTCACTACGAGTACGCGTACGACGTCCACGATGACCACACCGGAGACGTGCACGGGCAAAAAGAGTCTCGCAAGGATCACACCACCCAGGGCGAATACTACCTCGACGTCGTCGTGCTATCTTGTCGCACCCGCCATTTTGACGTTCCGAGAAAAACGCGTTTTAATGTTTGACCTTGAATATTCAAAAACGAGAGCACGCAATGTAAACAATAACAATCACGTTTTGTTTGGCTCACCATTCTGTGCATTGTCCCAAAGTTTGGTTGAAGTTGGTTGCTGGAGTCCCGAGTTATAATTACAAATGTTTACGGTAGTCTAGCTTGTACGTGTGACAAACGCATCCTGACTTTCCTGGCCTGAAATCCCTTCGGCCTTTTGTCGCACTTACATCAATTTTCATGGAGTGACAAGATAGCACGACAAGATTGAAACCACTTTCATATATGAAGTGACAAAAATGCACGGAGTTTTTTCGGTTTTTGTTGAATATCTCAGGATTGAAATCGAATTTTGGGGATCTGTGAAGGTCAAAAGGTGAGGCATTGTGAGCTGCACAAAATGGCGTTCTTAACTCAATTTGGCCCAAAATGCACGTACGACAAGTTAGCACGATGGCGACGACCTGATCGATGCCGATGGCCACAAGCGCACCGTGACGTACCACGTCGATGGCAAGAGCGGATTCATCGCCCAGGTCCACCGGGAACCGATCAAGGGATACCAGGCACCGCAGCCGCAGGTGCACAAGGTGCTGGCCGTCCCGGTGCAGAAGGCGTACTATCACCATTAGAGTTGTTATAAAATACTAGTCCAATTATAGAATAATAAAGTGAATGATGCATGTTGAGTTTTCATACGTAATTTGTCTGTGTTATTCATTTTCCTCCAGAATCGCATCAATACGAACAATCCATAAATTTCAAAATGTTAATTTCATATTTTTTTATCCTTTTTTAAATTGAATTGTTTCTTTCATTTGGCCAAAGCTTTTGCTAATTAAATTTTTTCATGTGTATAACTGTCAGCTTGATTTATGAAAGATTTTTTGGATAATTTACCTTCAGTTCTTAGTTGGTTTTCAATTATTGTTCTATTCAATTTCCTTACAAAGCATATTTATCCAATAAAAGATCCAAAAGCTATCTTAAGCTTGTGAAACCTTGTGAAAATCTGGATTAACATTAGCCATTTCTGATCACTTTTTTCATTTTAATGCAAAATAAATAAAATTAGCAAGCCAATTTTTTTTTTTAATCAGCAATGGTATTTTTTCAAAAAATTAAAAATAAATCCATTTTAAATCCTTTCCTCTCGTACAAAGGGTCATTGTAGTCAGAAAAATATGGTTTATCGTTGTGAACAATATTAAACTTAATTTTTGTACTCAATTGTTCTCGCGGGGCAGCGAATGACCGAAAGGTTAAAGCTTCCGGAAATAAAGTAATTAACAACAACAACAACAATTGTTCTCGCGATAACACTCAGAGCGATATAATTCGTAACAGCAAACTTGCCATTTCGTAAACATTTAAACTTTTATAAATGACCTTGATGATTTGACTCAGTAAATCACTGTTTATTTTGAGACTGTTTTTAAAACGTTCAAGTAATATACACTCTTATAGCAAAGAGCAATTTATAAGCTGTTTATACGACACAGTGTTATATTGTTTATTCCTTAATTAATCTGAACATTTCCTTAACAGATTATGTTATATGTTTTGTTATAACACGGGATCATATCGGCAAAGTGTACGGATTTTTTCTCAGCAAGAGTTGGTAGCCTTAGTCATGATATAACACATAATTAGTACAGCTCTCTGTCGAAAAAATGTTTAATATTACCACTATTTTTTTTAAATTTATCTCTATTTTTGTAAAATGTCATTTTTCAGTCATAATATTTTCTCAATCACATCAAAAAATAGGTAATACTTAAGGCTACCAACTGTACGGATTTTTTCCTTACCATACGGATATTCGACACTCTTTGCGGATTTTTAACAGGCCGGAATTTTTGTAAGGAATTTTCGCATGATAAGGATTTGTACGGAATTCTAACTACTTTTTAAACACTGAATTGCTTTTTTTATTTGGTCTTTTGCTAACTAGACATTTTATTTTTATTTTACTGAGAGTTTGATTTAAAAAGGGAGATTATCAATAAGTCTAATATTTTTAAAAGGGTCCTATATACTATTGTCTTTCATATGTTGATAGGACCTTTTTTAAAAAAAATCGAATTGTTCTTTTAGAAATTCCTTACTAAATATATTTATCCATTAAAAGATCCAATGGCCATCTAAAACTTGTGAAAACCTTTGAACATTTGAATTAACAAATCTAGAGATTTTCTTTAAAGGTCCTGTTGTGTTTTACATGTTACGATTTTTTTTTTGAAATGTGTTTGTGAAAACACTGAGCACGATATTATTCTTTAAAGCAAACTTGACATCTCGTAATCTTTTAAACATCAAAAAAAAACACTAAAAAAGTTTTCAAAATTCTCCCATTTTCCGTTAGGCCGTTGCAAATATGTTTCAAAGTTTATGTGGCCCCTTCCCCCCCCTCCTGCTTAAAAATCTGTCCAGAAAATCAGGGGGCAAAAAAATATTTTTTCAAAAATCTTCAAAATTTTAATGAAAATAGAATTAAATCAACTAAATACAATCTAAAATGCATTTTTCTGCATTTGGCATGCCTGGGCTGGATTAAAAATATTTTGAGTTTTCACGAAATTACAATGCAGAATTGCGGTGTTCTATGTACTATTTTTTTTTACAAAAAAATAAAATTTTCGTCAATACTTACATAATTTGGAAACTAATGATTGCAAAACAACTGGTTAGATATATAATGCATATTAAAACACTTTTTTCATTAAAATTTTGAAACCATGGCTCGTAATTTCTATTTTTATATATTTTTTATTTTTTTGCACCCCCTTCCCCTCAATTTCATTTAGAACAAAGTTTTTCATTTTAAAATTTCGTGTTTTTTCTAACTTTGCAGGGTTAATTTTTAGAGTGTAACAATGTTCTACAGCTATCGCGATTTTACGAAAATTTTAAGGTACCACCCCTCCGTCATGAGATACCAACTACGGACCTCGGATTTGTGATCAGGGACAAAAATTACCCATTAGAACAAAGTTTCGCGAAAATAAAAGAGGGGTCGGGGCAACTTTTCTCGTATTCGTGTGATTTGGTAGAGAATTACCCACCTTTTTTTTTAAAAAAAAACTTCATGTTCCCGGTACGAGAATCGAACTCACGACCTCTGGATTGGAAATCCAGCACGCCGTTAGTCGAAACCCATCCCCTACCGGTCAGTATTCCCAGTGAGCAGATTTACTCTTTGAAGGGATCTGACTATACCTTACAAAATAACACAATTTTTTAACTTTGTGTTTAACGCATTTTTGATCACTTTTGTTTTTAAGTTCTAATTTTTGGCCTGAAACGTAAAGTAATTTGGTCAATCCCACCCTTCGAACTTCACCAGATTTTGGGAACAGAACCTTAAATAATATTTGCAACGGCCTGGATTTAAAAAAAAAAAACATTACTGTATCGGCACTAGGAAAACCTCATTTTTCATGTTCATTTTTCTCTCAAATTCAAACTTTCAATTACACCTCGAGACTCTGGCATCCAAATTCTGTTTGCAATGTGTGCTCATGTATTTGTTTATCCAAAGTCAAACATTAAATCTCGGGTGAGTTTTTAAAAAAGCCGTAAGAGCCATTGGTAAACAAAGCACATTTTGCATCGGTACTTGACCTGCTTACGATAAACCAATTTCAAAAATGCTTGAGATTGTTTATTTACACGTCCTTCAAGTGCTCTAAACTAAAAACAAATGAAATATTGTTGCAATTTGAAGAAAAACGAAAATTAGTGTCGGAGGTCACGATGGCTCTTACGGTTTTTTGAAAACTCACCCGAGAAATGTATATTTATCGAAAAGTCAATAAACGTCATACCGTATACATTGGTGACATTGATGATATTTATGAATTTATTTTTAAAACATTATTCAACCGGCAAAGAGAGATCTGTGGTGCTATCAACACGACAATTAGTGTCTAAGGCATTCGTGGTAAAACAATGCCCCATCCCAGAAGGTCCCGCAGTACAAAAACATCTCTGCATTGTGCTTCCAAAGAATCAACAAAAATCTCGAAGCGTACGGTGGTGTGTCCCCTGTAGATTCAGAATTGTGTTGTTGTATAAACACTGCGTGCTCAAACTCGACCCACTTTAACGAATAATTAGATTTTTTAATAGCGCTTTGAAAAAACATTTCGTTGTTATAATGTTTAATTTGTAAAAAAATATAATTAAATGTGCTAACATAAAAACAAACTTTAAATAAAACTTATACACGTTTTGGTTCAGTACCCATGGTTTCAAGTTTGATGAAAACTACCTACAAATCGATTTATCATCAGAGAGTCGAATGGAGAAACCAATTAGGCAAAATGAGCTTTTTGGTCATTGAGATTATATCCACAATGTTTTACCCAAATAGAAAAAAAGCTTATTATCAGCGAAAAAGATAAAACCAAGTATTGTTTTGTGTAATATGTTGTATTTTACTACATTACGCTAGGTGGATGAATATGACTATGAAATTTGTTGACTACACTCCTTAATGGTGATAGTACGCCTTCTGCACCGGGACGGCCAGCACCTTGTGCACCTGCGGCTGCGGTGCCTGGTATCCCTTGATCGGTTCCCGGTGGACCTGGGCGATGAATCCACTCTTGCCATCGACGTGGTACGTCACGGTGCGCTTGTGGCCATCGGCATCGATCAGGTAGTATTCGCCCTGGGTGGTGTGATCCTTGCGGGACTCCTTCTGGCCATGCACGTCTCCGGTGTGGTCATCATGGACGTCGTACGCGTACTCGTAGTGGGCAGGTGCGTGGTGTTCCTCCTCGTGATGTCCTTGCTGGTAGTAGTGCTGGGCTGCGATGGCTCCAACGAGCGCAAATAGAACAGCAACCTAAAAAAATATTTAATTTGAGTTTAAAGTTTTAAAATTTCCAATTTTAAACAAACCTTCATAGACATGTTTGTTTCTAGAAGTTTGTCAAAAAGTACTAAAAGGTTGGTAAGGTTTGAGTATCGATAGTTGAATGATACTATTCCTTTGAAATCGACTCGTTTTATAATAGAAACTGTCCGTTGTCTTTCAGCTCCGAAAGTATTCGAAAGTTGAACGCAAATTTTCCACCATTAGCTGGGGACGGTGTCCTCGAGATCAACCAGTAAGCTTACATTTCTTTCGCAGTCTGTTTTGGTCTTTAGAAATGCAATATAAAGCCAATTGATTGAAGGAAATGCTTCTGAGATTTAATAAATAAAACTCACGATTTTCAACTGCAAATTATGTTTAAAGTTTACACATAATTTAACAACGGATTGTCATCATTTTGCCTTCCTCACTGAGGTAAGGCTATAATCCTGCTCTAAAAATGAACTTTGTATAAAAACGTCGTAGACCCACCTTCATGCAAACATATCGACTCAGAATCGAAAACTGAACAAATGTCTGATATTGATGTACTTTTTGGAAGCCGGATCTCATTTAAATGTATGTAAACTTTGTCCAGACCACCCAACCCATCGTTAGTTAGGTAATCAAAAGACCTTCCAAATAAGTCCAAAACATTGAAGATCTGGCAACCCTGTCTTTATATATGGTCACTTAAGTGATGTTTATATACTTTTTTATTTCGGATCTAAAAAATGGATGAAATTTGTGTACAGCTACTGTTGGTAATGAGTGAGGAAGGCTCCAACCACATAGCATAGCATAGCATAGCATTGGTGTCTACCCGTAGCTGCTACTTCGTTATTGACCAGGACCCCCAAACATTGCTCCGTGGACCACAGATGAAAAGTAGGAACCAATCATCACCCCTTCGCAATTTTCAAAGGTCCCTATCGTGCTTATCAATACCGACGCCGGCCACGACCAGTGGTAAGACACGGGGAAGTGGATGGGAATGTTAGCCGATACTTGAGTGATGGGACCGCCAAATCGACTGCGTCTCCGACAAAGTATCACATGAGTTTTGAGGGGTTAGTAAGATGGGTATGAGGTCAGGATTCACTGTGGTAGGTGAAGCGACCATGAGCAATTTGTTTATCGGTTGAAATTTTAAAAATCTTAGGCAGCCGGCTGCGGAAAGATACCTATCTAAGGATTTAAATATAGTATTAATTCGACCGCGATTCTCCCGAAATTCTCCGTCGGCGTGCCTTCCGATCAACGGTGATGTAGGAAGGGCTTCATTCATTAAAATTATTTTATATCATAAGCCTTAAAACATATCCGTCGACGTGCCTTCCGATCCTCGATGATATGGAAAGGACTTAATCCAGCAATACGACTTGCTTGTCTCAAAAAACAAAAATCGGATCGTTTCTATCGAAAACTATATAAGGGACCATCCATAAACCACGTGGACACTTTTTTTTGAATCTGTTACCCCCCCCCCTCGTGGACAATTGTCCATACAAAAAAAAAAACTTTTTTGTATGGATCGTGGACAATCGCCAAACAACCCCCCCCCCCCCCCCCCTAAAGTGTCCACGTGGTTTATGGATGGTCCCTAAAGAGAACAAAAATAAAATTAATCGGCCAACGAACGCGCGAACAAAAAATAAATGAAAAAAGAAGAAGAAGAAATCCAATCACCCCATGTACACAAATAGCGACACAAAAGAGACGGAAAATAACACGAAAAAAAAACAGGACTGAGCGCACAGGCACAGGCACCGCACTACTGATGCCATTATTTAATTATAATGACCAATCACCCCATGCACACGAACAGCGACACAAAAGAGACGGAAAATAACACGAAAAAACAGGACTGAGCGTCCACACAGGCACCGCACTCACACACACACACACACGCGCGCACACACTCAACAAACTCACCGACGACGAACGACGCGAAAAAACATGCGACCCGACTAGAGCGTCCAATTTCCCGGGGTTACAAAATTCCCGGGAAACGGGAAATTTTCAACAAATTTCCCGGGAAATCCCGGGAATTCCCGGGAAATTCTAAATTAATCGAAAATTGTTCTGATCCTGGTTTTGGTCAATATTTTGCAACAAAATAGTATTAAATAGCAATTCTAATGGTCAGAGTAAGTGTAAGGTTCACTTAATGCCTTGGCTGCTTGTAAAAAAACATACAACTTCAGGAAAATATATAAATAAAAGCGAGTATTTGAAATATGTTTACATTTTTTGAAGTAGTTTTTTAATGATATTTTTAATGATTCGGCCTAATAAAAGACTTCGGTAAAAAGAATTTTCATAGAAAAAAAAGTTGTTTAGTAGTTTCAGATTTAAACTTTACGCCCTTGGTACGCTAAAAAAATGAGTTCGCGTAAACGTGAACAGAGCTCATGCCAACGGGAACCAGGAAGAAAACTATTCAACTTTTATAGTGCATTGCACCATGAAAGTGAACAGTTTTCTTCCTGGTTCCCGTTGGCATGAGCTATGTTCACGTTTACGCGAACTCATTTTTTTGAGTGTAGCTCAAGTGCTCTATAAATTTTTAACTTTTGACTGTAATTTCTCGAATACTTTTGAAAGAACAAAAAAAATCAATTTTGATCTTGGCGGGAAGAGTTACCTTATTTTCAAATGATATAACAAGAATTTTTGCTTAAAAAGCTTACCAAAATTTTAATAGTTTATTTTTAATATCGTAAGTTTATTCATAATATCGTACAAGATCTTTACCTAGTTGTGAATGCTTCGGAAATTATTATCATAAAATTTTTAGACGAACTGATAAGTTCAATAAGAACAGTAAATTGAATTTATTAAAATAAGTTTTTTTATTTAGATTTTTTTTTTGAAAGTTTAAAAAATGTACCAGAAAGTTGAGAAAATGTATACTTCCGCTTGAATTTCAGGAATTCCCGGGAAATTTCCAAATTTCCCGGGAATCGGGAAATATTTTTTTTCGGGAAATCCCGGGAATTCCCGGGAATTTTTTTCCCGGGACGGGAAATTGGACGCTCTAGACCCGACGGACAGGCATCGCAAAACGGACTGGCTCAACTGTCATTTTTTCAACCAGAGCCAGCCGCACCTTCACACACACACACGCGCGCGCACACACTCGACAAACTCACCGACGACGAACGACGCGAAAAAACATGCGACCCGACGGACAGGCATCGCAAAACGGACTGGCTCAACTGTCATTTTTTCAACCAGAGCCAGCCGCACCTTAACACACACACGCGCGCACTCCAAAGTCGGAATTTTGCCTGAAATTTGTTAAAACTAGTTTTGTTTATAAAATTATTGAAAATGCCTATAAATTTGAAGATTTTTTTTAACTGTGTTTCAAAAACACATATTATTTATTATTTACAAACTTATTGAATCTTCTCCTAGTGGAAAATTGTCCAAAGAATCCGAAAATGCATTCCGTTTTCCGATTCAAAACCATGTTCATTGAGAAAATCATGACACTTTGAGAAGTTTAAAATAATGACTTTCATTAACATTTTCTTAACTATAGTTAACTAACTTTTTAAACTCTTCAAAATTTTATGAAAACTTCTTCTTGAGGAACTTTGAACACTTCTCTACCACGGTCAGTATGATTCTGAACCATTCCTTACGTTTTTTAATTGTACTCTTCATTTTTCGGAAAAATCGCAAACCTATCAAAGTCACCCCGTTTTACGGTATCAAAAGATCTAATTTAATCCACATTTTTTCCTTTCAATAATATTCAATTAATTATTTGATAATAATTTAAGTCATTCCGAGCACATTTAACTGATTAACATAAAATTCACCCATTAAAATTTTAGAGGTTGTTGAGGTACTCTATTTGAAATTAAAATTCTTTAGGGATAGGATAATTCGCAATTCGCAATTTTCAGTGTAAGAACGGGCCTTGACCGATCTTATGCACTAGGTTCCCGACGAACACGCACTGCCCTTACACCTACATCTCACCCTTGCTCTGAGTCAGTACGAGCAGCACGCTAGAACACGCTTTGAGTGTTCGTGCCAGGCATGCACACCTTCTTTTCCGGTTACGCATTTTAACTCGGCCGGGGGTGGTACATTAAGTAGGGTTTGATGTAAGTATAAGCGCCTAACCATTTGTAGTGTGCTTAACAACTTTCATTAAAGCAAAAACTGTTTTATTTTTAGTTTGAATTCAAAAACTTATTGTTATTTACTGTGTATTGTTTTCTCCTAAAATCTTCCCTATTGTTGAGTCTGTTTATTTGTTGCTATTTCTTTTGTCGCGGTGTTTTGTTACAATTTTTGGTCCTAAGCATTTTACAAAAGTGTTTTGGGATCGAAGCAAGCCGCGCGCGCGTCGTGACGTTTTGAATTTTTGCTCCGCGTTTTTTTCGTTTCTTATTTTGATTATTATAGTTTTCTAATTGAATTATATGATTCATATGTTGATTGCCCGGGAGGTTAAGAATCGGATTTCTAATGTTGAGCGACGGAATTTCAAATTGGAGGTTAAAGAGAAATGTGATTTGTAAACAGGAAATACAGTGGTAGTTTTTGGCAAGCACAACTGAAGCAGGGACCTTCGAGGGTGAGCTTGCCCTAGCTAGAAGCAGAATCTTTTGAAGCTGCTGGTGAAAATTTCGGTGCTGTCCGGAGCGATTGACGCTGAATGGTGGTCGAGATGATCGAGTCAAAGAATTGGATTTGTCTCTATGTTTCGGCCTGGATTGTTTCGTCGAATCCCGGTGAGCTCTTTCCTTTTTAGATCTTCGTTAAATTTTCACGGAACGGAACGGATAAAAATATGGGAGTGTCCGTGGCTGAATGGTAACGGTGTTCGCTTTTGTAAGCGGATAGTCCTGGGTTCGATGCCCGTCTGCTCCCAACGAAAATGTTTAAGGCTTTAAAATACTTTAAATACGTAACATGAACTAAAAACCAAAGTCGCTCGAGGCGGGGTTCGATCCCCCGTTCTATGGATTGTTAAGCAAAATTGCTAATCACTGCGCCATCACGGCCTGGTGAGCTTTCACTGGAATTAGGAATACTGTTACTACCAACTAAATACGCGCTGGGTTTTTGTCCATTTGGCAGAGATCCGGAAGTTCTGAATAACGTTTAAATCCGATTGATGCAAACGTTCTTTAGGGCGGGGCTTGTCGGTTCAAGCTGAGGTACCTCGCGCACGGCTAGCCTGCGTAGAAATGGGTCACCGAAGCTCGGCAGAGCTAATACTTTCCAAATGCCTATGCGAGTTATTTGCATGTATAGAATGTAAATCTAAAATACATGGAAACAACTCAATTTGTAAGAAGCGGCCGCGTGGCTCCGTTTGGTTGGTTGCACACACGCACACACACGTAAGCATTTTACAAAAGTGTTTTAACAGAATTCAGTTTCATTGAGAAGAACCTGAGAAATGGTAAAACCCGTAAAAATAACTTTGACCCAATGTCACCCCCCAGACCCAATGTCACCCCCATTGACGGTATTTTTTTATTTATTGTTTCGGAATTTAACAGAATCAAATCGATAAAAAAACTCCTTCTCGAAACATAGATTTTTCATTTTTACACCTCAAATACAAAAATTTCTTGCAATTGATTTGTATTAAGCTATTCTATTTTTGAACTTGTAATTATATGTCTTTCAAAATTATGATAATTTTCTCTTTTAACTTTATATTTTCTCATATCTTTCCAGTTTCAAGATGCTTGCGATACAGAAGGGCCAACGTAAGTACCGAATAATTTGGAAATTGATTGGATTTAATTTAGAACAAAGTAATTTGAGGGCATAGTCAATCCAGAAGATATTAACCCTACTTCGTCGCTTTTTTCATGATTTTTCTGCACCTCAAACATTAAACTTTTGGGAAGGTTCTCTATCGCGCTTCGACGGCAGACAGTCAATAAATTTTCAGTTTTATTTCCTTTTCTTTATCTATTTGTATATAACTCACCAGATAGCTAAAGGTAGGATTAATGAAGGTCAACAGTCTTATCAAAAGTCTCAGTGAGGAAGGCTCCAACCACATAGGTGGATTAAGTTAGTTTTTGTTTTAGAAATCGAACAAATCGTAATAAAATTTGTAAAAATGGCCCAAAAATTTAAAATAGAAAACAGTCAAGTCACAAAGTAATACCACGGAAAGCAAGCGCATTAGCTTCTAATTGAACTGCAAAATTGAACACAGATATCACTAAATTAAATTCATTTTCCGGCAACATTGTTGCTGCAGAATGTGTCCACCAACGTCAAATCAACCCCACGATAAATCCCTCCTGTTTATTGGCTTAATTACGGCCAATTATCACCTGCAAAACGGCGGGGCCTTGAGTGCCATACTTGTGACACTGAAATCCTCCGTGCAGCGGCCTAATAAGCTGTCGACCCAAACAGATTAATTCCATGTTGGATTCCTTGCATGCCTCCGTAAATCAACTTTTTTAATGGGCGGCTTGTGGAGACCCAAGCGAGAACGCGAACGGTCTCGTAAATTTCACAGCAATCATTTTCGAAAGAAGAAATTGCTCAAACTACGCATGGTCCAAGTGACAACACGCAAGTAGCCGTTAGTTGGCCACCTGGTTGGCTTTGGCCACAGGTAATTAAACATAAAAAATGGTTCTTACGCGTCAACGTGCTAAACTGTTGCAAAATATATTGTGTGTCTGTATCTCTGGCACTGGCAAACTCCATCTCGTTTTGCGGACCGCCTTGTCTTTCTCGTGAGTGGCAAAAATGGCCGAAATTGGCGAACCTGTTTCTTGAACGGATTTGGCTGTTTTTCACCCGACTGCTACCGGCGTCAACTTCCACGGCAAGGACACGCCGATAACAGGCCATTTTTCGCTCACTTTTGGCAAAGTTAGACAATGCGTGCAGCTTTTGGGAGAAATTAGTAAAAGTAGTTCTGGAGTTTGAACCAGTTCATGTGCAACGAAGGAATTATATAAACCCACTGCTGGTTGAAATTGGTTTCAGTTGAGTTCACTTTTTCGTATCATCTGCACCATTCAATAGCTTCAATCATGTCTTTCAAAGTACGATTCTGAATTTTTGAACATTTTGTGTTCTAGAATAATGTAACGTTTCAATTGTCACCATCGTTCTCCTGGCTTTCGTCGGCGCCATCGCTGCCCAGCAATACTATCAGCAGGGACATCAGGAGGAGGAACACTACGCACCTGCCCATTACGAGTACGCGTACGACGTTCATGATGACCACACCGGAGACGTGCACGGCCAGAAGGAGTCCCGCAAGGATCACACCACCCAGGGCGAATACTACCTGATCGATGCCGATGGCCACAAGCGCACTGTGACGTACCACGTCGATGGCAAGAGTGGATTCATCGCCCAGGTCCACCGGGAACCGATCAAGGGATACCAGGCACCGCAGCCACAGGTGCACAAGGTGCTAGCCGTCCCGGTGCAGAAGGCGTACTATCACCAATAAGGAGTGTAGTCAACAAATGTCATAGTCAAATTCATCAACCTAGCGTAATGTAGTAAAATATAACATATTACACAAAACAATACTTGGTTTTATCTTTTTCGCTAAAAATGAGCTTTTTGTCTATTTAGGTACAGTCATCCCACATATTCGGAACACCCACAAATTCGGAACACTTTTGTGGTAATTTGTCAATAGGATGCAAAATGCAACTTTTCTGTCGACCTTACTATTTTTAGAACCTTTATTTGGATATTCTCTTGCTATTTAACTAGTAAAAGTAGTACTTTTTAAACAAAAACCTGCGCTTCAAGACTATTTTAACCAGAGCAGCAAAACACTGCATCCAAATTGCCTGTTCCATAATTGTGGGATGTTACTGTGCCTTCCACAATTGTGGGACACCTGAATTTAATTGATATTTTCACAAAAAAAATATCAGTCCATGTTCAAAACATCACTAAGCTTAAGTTTTATTGGTTTCAGAGTGTGAAGTCATTATTTTGTAAAAAAAATAAGTACTCCTGGAGAAAAAAAAGTTTGTTTACATCGTAAGAAAAAAGTGTTCCGAATTTGTGGATTTCAAGGGTCAATGTTTTTCTTTAAAAACTTGATATAAAACGTAAAAATATACAGCCGGTCTATACATCAATCGAAAGATCGCAAGAAAAGCTTTCACATGAAGGTAAAAGCAAATCATTATGTTCAATTATCGATTTTCCATGATTTGTTGAACAATGGCCGATCTGTAAACTGTTCCGAATATGAGGGATGGCTGTAACACATTGTGGGTATAATCTCAATGGCCAAAAAGTCCAGTTCGCATTATTTGTTCTTCCCTTCAACTTCATACAGTTTTGGCATCAGTTCATACCGAAATGCTATAAAAATATTTAAGATTCCAATAAATATCGGTATATTGAGATCGGTCTTTCAGATCGATTTGATGTTTTCAGCAAAGTTGTAGTTATTAATGAAAAGAAGTTAAACAACTTATTTTTTAACATTCCAACGCCCAAGGCTCCAAAAAATTTGGAACGGTAACTTCAACTCAATGGTTCTCGGGCATAACTCAACCAATCAAGATGATTCTTCTTTCCAGTGATTTGTTAGGATGTCTAGAAGATTCTAGAACTTTGCAGAATTTAATTTCATCAAATCTGTAATTTTTGCAATTAAAAACATCGTTCCAGCTTTTTTTTTCGCGTGTAAAAAAATTCGCCAAAAATTCCGCGGAGGCAGTCGTTTTTAAAAAAGGTGGAACGATGTTTTCGGTCGCAGAAATTACAGATTTGTTCAAATCAAGTTCTGCAAAATTTTAGGATCATCTAGAAATTCTTACAAATCACTGGAAACAAGAATCGTCCCGATTGGTTGAGTAATGCCCGAGAACCAGCGAGTTGAATTTACCATTCCACCTTATTTGGGAGGCTTGGGCGTCCGTGTAAGTTGGACATGCGTTGGGCGTTCCAGTGTTAAAAAAAACCTGCATGGATATTGTCGGACCCAGCCCAGAACGTGTCTCACCGGTAGAACAATGTTTTACCAATAAATTGAAATCCTTTCAATGTCACCCCGGTTTACGGTGTGTCATTTATTGAATTTTCGGGAAATATACGTTTAATGGCAGCAGGCTAGGCTAGGCTAGAATGGTTACGCTGGCCGCTTAGTAAGCGGAAGATCATGGGTTCGATTCCCATCTGCTCCAACCTTCTATCGAATGAGGAAGTAAAGCGTCGGTCCCGGACTTGGTTGTTTTTAGGCCGTTAAGTCATTTCAGGCGTGGGAGTCGTCTCCCCGCTACAAAGACAAACAACGCACCAAACCAAGCTTGCTCCGGTGGAATCGCTGGCTGCGGTTGGACTCGCAATCCAAAGGTCGTCAGTTCGAATCGTGGGGTGGAAGTTTCCTTAGAGTAGAAAGAGGTTTGAGTGTCCTCCCTATTCAAGCCTTTGGACTCCTAGGTCCTAGGCTCGAATTTCATCAATTTTCCCTAATAAGCCAAATTAATGCTGATAAATGCCGAATACAAATTTAATGCTTTAAAATTTTTATCAATTACTATATATTCAACTATTAATGTATTTCTACAAAAAAAGATATTTCCAGACCAAAATTTGATATTTTTTTCAATTTTGGCAAATCCCGGGATTCGGGAATTTCCGGGACGAAAATCCCGGGATTTTCGTCCCGGGAATTCCCGGGATGGACGCACTACATGTGTAGCCGTTGCGATTCGATCGGTTGGAAACGGTGCAGCTTATGCGCCACTCCCGTGAGGGAGACTGCCCGCCATGTTAAATTTGCCCGGTTTGAGACTCTCGAAGAGGTGCTCGGTTGAACTTCTTCCCAGGGAAGAAGCAAGATCGAATCGGCCAGCGTACCAAAGTGACCCACAAGAACGGTACGGAAAGCTCAGCCTCCCGAAAAAGCTCCTCAGAAATCCACCAGTATAGGACCCCCCGTGCCCGTATGAATCATCATGGGTAGTACCGCCACCCGCCACCAGAGAACTTCACGAAGCATGGGAAATACGCAGAACTTTTGCATTGGGGAGGAGAGGACTGGGAACGGACCCTAAAGTGACGGAAGCAGCGCTCCGGATCGACCAGAAAAACTAACACGTGAGCTCATTTTAACTGCAGGGACTTTTATTGATCTCCAAAATAATCACTCATAATTTAGTTGGCAGGGAATCAAAAAGAGGTGCTCGTTTATTGGACTAGTCTAACATTTGTGTATTTCATTCATTGTTCTGTTCTAGCGTCTAGACATCTCCCTACTGTGTGCGTTTGCTCTCCCTACTGTCTACTCTTCGTTCTTCTGTTACCCCGTGCTTTTGTGCTCTCTCCTCAAATCTTCAGCTCGTCAGCTGGAACAGCTGATCGCTGACGTCACCGGCAGTCAAGCGGACTGCGGCAGACAAAAGGCACTAAAGTGCTGTTTCGTGGACGTGTGGGGCGTGTCAATAAAAGCCGTCACACTCCGAGCGCATGGCAACACGCGCTTAAACAAAATGGACGCCCTCCATCAAAATGGCGTCCGCTCTACGGCCGCAGCCGGAACGGAAAAACGTTCGTGACGCCTTCTGTGGCCGTCACCCTTCACCCGCAGAAAAAGAACGGACTCACCGGACTGCTGCTCCTGTTACTTGATGATGCTGCTGCTGCGGTTCCTCGCCGCGTGCTCGTAGCCGACGTGGACGACGATGTCGGTTCGACCTGCGGTTGCGCGGTCGACTTCGATGATGTTGCGCGGGCCGGGACTTGGCTTTCCGGGCCAGCACGTGGGTGGATGGACCGCCTCCAGACGAGATGTTGACGGCTCGTCTCTTCCGGCGATGTAGCGTGTGCCGGGTCAAAACTTGTCCCACACTCGATGCGGGGCGGTGGTGGACGCGCGCTCGATCTCCTTCTGGTGCTGCTTAGCTGGTAGGGCGAGAGAAGCGAAGCCTTCGAATTTCGCGAATGAGGTTAGCACATGCACGGGGATAATTCGCACGGGGTAACGGTTTACCTGATCTCTAGCTAGGCCGCGCACTAGGCTAACTTCTTCGCACACACAAACTTCTAACTTCGACGAGATCTAGGGGGGGAGAAGTTAGAATTTAAAGCCTAACCGGAAACACTACCACGCCACTTTCAAACCTCAGGACTGGACAGGGGAACCCGGGATAAAAGTCCGCGCACTCCACACTTCACAAAGGTCTGGGACAAAGTGAACGAGTACTAGGTTCCTCAGAACGGGGAAAGTGGCCCCAGACGTACTTTTGGTACGTCGTTTCCCGGAGATTGCCTCGGGCTTCTTCGGATCTTTAAAGATCTGAGTTCCCGTCCCACTCTAGCGGTCGGCAATGGCTCTGACCGTCCCTTTCCGTCTTCCCGAAGGATTCAACATATGAGCGACCTCAGCGAAATTCTCTCTCCAGGTCTTAAACCAGTAACGATAGTTACCAACGATCGTGAGGGCTAACATCACCTACATTGATTACCGTGGTAACGGAGATCGAATTACATTTAAAGACGAACGGAAAAACCGAAATAAATAAATAAATAACTGCTAACAAGTGCAACTGTTACATCACTCCATGCTTAAATTACGAAAATTCAGTTTATAAAGAACTGAATTTTCGTAAGGGGAAATCATACGAAAAAACAAGGAGGAACCACACAAAAAAAAAACAAAAAAATACTACAAATATATTTAAATTTCACTAAAAACAATTTGCGAAAGATTCTTCAACAGTTCGGGGTCATTTATGATCATCGGTTACAAGTAACCTCCATCTCTATTTCCAAGTCATGATCCATCACAGAAAATGCTTGTTACTGACCATCAACGTCTTCACTCCGGTCTCCAGCGAACGTTCAGAAATCCTCAACAAAATGCTAGTGCAAAATTTTTTTAACCTAATCATGGATACTTTCTTTTTCGGTCATTTACTTTACAGGCTATTATCCCTTAATTTCTCCCAGAAAAACTACTTGCTTGAACAATCCAAGACTAACAGTTTGACTATGACTAGTGGTTGACATTCCTCATTCATTCATCCTAACACTCAAATCCCAATCAATAAATGTAGCCGTTGCGATTCGATCGGTTGGAAACGGTGCAGCTTATGCGCCACTCCCGTGAGGGAGACTGCCCGCCATGTTAAATTTGCCCGGTTTGAGACTCTCGAAGAGGTGCTCGGTTGAACTTCTTCCCAGGGAAGAAGCAAGATCGAATCGGCCAGCGTACCAAAGTGACCCACAAGAACGGTACGGAAAGCTCAGCCTCCCGAAAAAGCTCCTCAGAAATCCACCAGTATAGGACCCCCCGTGCCCGTATGAATCATCATGGGTAGTACCGACACCCGCCACCAGAGAACTTCACGAAGCATGGGAAATACGCCGAACTTTTGCATTGGGGAGGAAAGGACTGGGAACGGACCCTAAAGTGACGGAAGCAGCGCTCCGGATCGACCAAAAAAACTAACACGTGAGCTCATTTTAACTGCAGGGACTTTATTTAACTCCAAAACAATTACACAAAATACTTCAGGTAGGAAATCAAAAAGAGGTGCTCATTTTATTGGACTAGTCTAAGGTTTTGTATTTCATTCATTGTTTCGTCTTCAACGTCTAACTAATCATCTTCCTACTGTGTGCGTTTGCTCACCCTACTGTCTGTACTCTTCGTTCTTCTGTTACCCCGTGCTTTTGTGCTCTCTCCTCAAATCTTCAGCTCGTCAGCTGGAACAGCTGATCGCTGACGTCACCGGCAGTCAAGCGGACTGCGGCAGACAAAAGGCACTAGAGTGCGATGTCGTGGATGTGTGGGGCGAATCAATAAAGGCCGTCACACTCCGAGCGCATGGCAACACGCGCTTAAACAAAATGGACGCCCTCCATCAAAATGGCGTCCGCTCTACGGCCGCAGCCGGAACGGAAAAACGTTCGTGACGCCTTTCGTGGCCGTCACCCTTCACCCGAACCAATAGAATGGACTCACCGGACTGCTGCTGTTGCTCCTGTTACTTGCTGATGCTGCTGCTGTTGTTCCTTACCGCGTGCTCGCGGACGGCGCGGACGACTCTGCCGGTTCGACCTGCGGTTGCGTGGTCGACTTTGATGAAGTTGCGCGGGCCGGGACTTGGCTTTCCGGGCCAGCACGTGGGCGGATGGACCGCCTCCAGACGAGATGTTGACGGCTCGTCTCTTCCGGCGATGTAGCGTGTGCCGGGTCAAAACTTGTCCCACACTCGATGCGGGGCGGTGGTGGACGCGCGCTCGATCTCCTTCTGGTGCTGCTTAGCTGGTAGGGCGAGAGAAGCGAAGCCTTCGAACTTCGCGAATGAGGTTAGCACATGCACGGGGATAATTCGCACGGGGTAACGGTTTACCTGATCTCTAGCTAGGCCGCGCACTAGGCTAACTTCTTCGCACACACAAACTTCTAACTTCGACGAGATCTAGGGGGGGAGAAGTTAGAATTTAAAGCCTAACCGGAAACACTACCACGCCACTTTCAAACCTCAGGACTGGACAGGGGAACCCGGGATAAAAGTCCGCGCACTCCACACTTCACAAAGGTCTGGGACAAAGTGAACGAGTACTAGGTTCCTCAGAACGGGGAAAGTGGCCCCAGACGTACTTTTGGTACGTCGTTTCCCGGAGATTGCCTCGGGCTTCTTCGGATCTTTAAAGATCTGAGTTCCCGTCCCACTCTAGCGGTCGGCAATGGCTCTGACCGTCCCTTTCCGTCTTCCCGAAGGATTCAACATATGAGCGACCTCAGCGAAATTCTCTCTCCAGGTCTTAAACCAGTAACGATAGTTACCAACGATCGTGAGGGCTAACATCACCTACATTGATTACCGTGGTAACGGAGATCGAATTACATTTAAAGACGAACGGAAAAACCGAAATAAATAAATAAATAACTGCTAACAAGTGCAACTGTTACACATGCTATTGACAAATTATCACAAAAGTGTTTCGAATTTGTGGGTGTTCCGAATGTGTGAGATGACTGTACTGCCGCTCTAATCGAGTCCGTCCCATAGGCAAGAACAGCAAGCCGAGAAAAACGCACGTCAAATTTGTCCCGCCCATAAGGTAACGTGTTAGAATTTCACGAAAAAGTGAATTTTCTACGGTTTTCTTTAACAAAGTACTAAAGTTTATTGTTTTTTTTTGATAGTTCACATGATTTGAAACCAAACTGCATCATTGACAAAATTACATATCAGACGGACCTGATTTGAGCGATTAGTGAGCTGACCGCGGGGACGCGCTGTCTTGCATGCTCAAGAGTAGCATGCTCATTTTCATTTCTTTTGTGTCGCTGTTTGTGTGCTTGGGTGCGTGGTTATTATATATAGGCGAAGGGATTTTATTAAATGATCATTACATTGCATTATTATATTTAATTGATTATATAACCACACTATATTTTACACTTAACACATTATACAAAACACATATGAAACTGTAAACACGAGCGTTTGGTACGGTATGTCCACGCATACTTCCTCCCCTGTAGATTCTGTGAAATGTGCTCCGTTCACAGAATCTGTCTCTGCGGTTAATGCAACGCAGTAGGCCTGGCCGCTTTAATTTATGTAATACATCTTCGGGGTTACTCAAGTGTACTGCAATAATTAATATTGACAAGAAAGTACTTGGGGCGTAATCTAACCCCAAGTTCTTCCAGGATACTTTCTTCGGGCTGGCTGCGCTTGTGTTCGATAAGGTTAGATTAGATTAGATCAGACGGACCTGATTTGAGCGGCAGTGTACTGACTGTAAAAAAATCTTCAATAATGACATTAATTTCAAAAGTGTTAAATAAATTATGCAAATATGCACAAAAAATAATGTAGTTTTTTTTAAACAAAATAAAGTATATCGGTTTTAGCTTGACACATATAAAATGAGATTTTGTTTGCAAATATAATTATTCATTTATCTCAAACCATCCTCACAAGAATAACGTCCAAGCTTAAACTAATGGAAAATAACTAAGACTTGTATATTTAGTGTAGAACATGCTTCATTCACTTTATTATTCTACAATTGGACTAGTATTTAATAACAACTCTAATGGTGATAGTACGCCTTCTGCACCGGGACGGCCAGCACCTTGTGCACCTGTGGCTGCGGTGCCTGGTATCCCTTGATCGGTTCCCGGTGGACCTGGGCGATGAATCCGCTCTTGCCATCGACGTGGTACGTCACGGTGCGCTTGTGGCCATCGGCATCGATCAGGTAGTATTCGCCCTGGGTGGTGTGATCCTTGCGGGACTCCTTCTGGCCGTGCACGTCTCCGGTGTGGTCATCATGAACGTCGTACGCGTACTCGTAGTGGGCAGGCGCGTGGTGTTCCTCCTCGTGATGACCCTGCTGGTAGTATTGCTGGGCAGCGATGGCTCCGAAGCATACCACCAACAAAGCAACAGACAAGATCTAGAAAATGTTGATAAATCTGTGTTAAGACATTTTGTTATTTCTAAAGTTGATTGCTCAACAATACCTTGGCAGACATTATGACTTGGATTTTTGTAAAGCAGAAACAAACACTTGAAAAGCTTTACTGAAACTGATGCATAAGCCATGAAACTGGCTGCAATTTATAATGCGTTGAAAATTTCCCACACCAAGCAATGTCAATCAGGACTCCTTTCCTTTTTGGGGCGTTTCCCCAGCATTTATCGTTGCTGCACTAGAAGAGTTTATCATTCGAAAGTCAACCTAATGTTTGCACGAAGGAAGCTGTAAAAAGTTTTCACGTTAACTGGTTCTCACTGAGAGCAGTTTCGTGTTATCATGTCAACTTGAATGTTTTGAGGTTATTTTCAGCCATGTCCATGAAACAACTAAATCAAGTAGAATTGAGTTTAGCAAACGATTCCTTCTCAAATTTTTAGGCGAACAAGATTCAATATATAAGCAGCGTGAAGTTGTTGACCTGATATCAGTGCAGTCGATTGTCCCATTCTTCAAAGATCTACCATTAAAACTATTCAACAGTAGACATGTCTCTCAAGGTAATTGTACTGTTCTTTCGAATCAGAAATAAATTTCTATACTAATATGAACATTACAGGTCACCATCGTTCTCCTGGCTTTCGTTGGCGCCATCGCTGCCCAGCATTACTACCAGCAGGGTAATCAACAGGGTCATCATGAAGAGGAACACCACGCACCTGCCCACTACGAGTACGCGTACGACGTTCATGATGACCACACCGGAGACGTGCACGGCCAGAAGGAGTCCCGCAAGGATCACACCACCCAGGGCGAATACTACCTGATCGATGCCGATGGCCACAAGCGCACCGTGACGTACCACGTCGATGGCAAGAGCGGATTCATCGCCCAGGTCCACCGGGAACCGATCAAGGGATACCAGGCACCGCAGCCACAGGTGCACAAGGTGCTGGCCGTCCCGGTGCAGAAGGCGTACTATCATCATTAAAGAGTGTAGTTATTAAATGGCATATTCAAATTCATCAATCTAGCATAATGTAGCGGAATATATCTGAATATAAACTAATTAAAAAAAAACTATTGCTTTACTTAGTGATCGTGTTAATCTGTCTCAACTTATGACCATAGCAGATCTTAAAAATCCAGTTCTAATTTCAATCCTGAGATACACAGTCAAAATTGAGTAAATTTGAAAGGTGTAATTTCGGAAGGTACTCAAAAAGGGACATTACACCAGAGAGTGGTTGCTAGAGTGTAACAAAATTGACTTTTTGGTGGGCATTCAGGGGTTTGTTCCGGTGTTATTATTATTCTACTCAAATCCCAAATATGAGCTTGATTGGACGTAACAATAGCTGGTGCCTTAAATTTAAATGGGATTTAACCCTTGAAAATACTTTTTTTCAAAAATGTCTATTTTTAAAGTGGCCATTAATGCGTTTACCAAAAACATCACTGGCGTGTAGGCCAGATCCTTGCGCGTGTTTTGGTACTGATAACATTGAAGTTTGGAGCACCCTGGAGCTCGGTACAGACCTTGAAAGTTTGGCATCTCGGGCGTCTCGGGCGTCACGAGGTGCGACGCATATCTTTTTTGCCAGGGCCGGATCATTTTCGTGAATATTTTCAACCGGAAAAATTTGATATGGATCAATTCTGAAGCATTTTAGGGTATATTTTTTACCAAATAAATCCGGAAAAACTAAAACCGGCCCTAAAGTGGCCAGATTGGGCCAATTGGTTCAAGAACTCCAATATGCAACATATTCGAAAAAAAAAGTTTATTATCAATGCTTGATTTCAGAACTGTGAAATTAACTAAAAAAAGCTTTGAAAACTATTTAGGATTCTTAAATGTTGATAATAAAAACATAAAAAAAACATTGAAAAAATATGTCAAATTAAAACTAAAACGTTACTTAATCCACCTTTAGGTGTTTGGTGCCTTCCTCGCATATTTTTATCAAAATTTCTGAGATCAGGCCTCAAAAAAAGTGTATTAAAAACACTAAAGTACTTATAACTTTTGATAGGGTTGTCAGATCTTCAATCTTTTTGGCTTGTTGGAAAGGTTTTTTGATTACCTGTCCAATGATGAGTCGCATGATAGATCCGGACAACTTTTTTATCAAAATATTTGAGATCCGGCCTCAAAAAAGTGTATAAATAACACTTAAGGTGAAGCCGTTGATCATTTTCGAAGAAATTTGAACATCACTCTGAAATTCTCTGTATTGAATTCAATTTAATGAATTTCTGCAAATAAATCAGCATGTGCAGGTTGTTGCCTTCTTGAAGCCACTGAAAGAATTTTTGGTCTAAATCAAATGTGTTTAAAAATTTATATAATTTTGTGGTACAATCAATGACGTCCTAGTTGGTAATCATTGATTAATGACGATTTCCATAACATTGCAAAGAATGGGATAATCGTTACCAAAAGGAATCAGCATGTGTAGGGCACTATTGTAAACAACTTGTAGAAGAAATTTTGTCAAAATATTTATAGCGATGCAAAATTTATATCATTGAGCGAAAAAACATGGCAATGATGGAAGTCTTCACGTTAAGTGCTCATAACTGTTGATGAGGTTGTCAGATTTCAATCTTTTGAACGCGCTGGAAAGGTCTTTCAAGTACCTTTCTAACAATACATAGCATGACGGGTTTTCTTACAAAAACCACCTTTTTATAATGTTTCAAACTCTAGCCAAATCGTTTTTTAGCATAACTTTTGAAGTACTTTTCTAAACTTCATAATATTAACTAGGGTCTTGTGAGACCCCAAGACGAATCGAATGAGATCAAAACAGTCCGGAGTCCGGAGATAATCGTGTGCATATTTTTCGATGCACGGACTCACATCCAGACACACGCACAGACATTTTTTCAGAATTTTATTCTGAGTCGATAGGTATACGTGAAGGTGGGTCTACAAGGTCAAATAAAGAAGTTCATTTTTCGAGTGATTTTATAGCCTTTCCTCATTAAGGTGAGCAAGGCAAAAATTCAGAACAGCTAGTTATGTGATATTCTTCCACTAAAACCCTTTGCTTCACATTTCAACTATTGTATTATATTACGCACATATCAACAAATTGAGACTAGAGATGGTCTTAGTAGTGGTAGTTCAGGCTCGGGGCGGAGAAGCTCACGGTGGCCAGGTTGGCGGGGTAGGCAACCTTGGCGACTGGCAGAGCAACCTTGTGGACCACCGGGGCGGCAACGTAGTGCTGGACTGGGGCAACAACCTTGGCCACCGGGAGGACGGCCTTGACGACCTTCTGGGTCAGCGGTTCACGGCGGACGACGGCGTTGAATCCGTTGTGCTCATCGGCGGTGTAGTCCACAACGCGACGGTAACCATCGGCATCGATCAGGGTGTACTGTCCCTTGACGTCATCTCCGTGACGCTCCTCCTGTTGGCTCTTGATGTCTCCGGTGTGGTCATCGTGGACGGAGTACGAGAACTGGTACTCGGCGGGGGCATCGGCGTATTCCACGTGCTTGACGGCAACCGGCAGCAGACCAGCGCTGGCCACGGCAATCAGGGCAGACAGGAGGAAGAACTGCAATGGAACAAAGTCGGATGGATTAGAACACTTTTGTGAGATCTCAGCTTTTCGAGAACATACCTTGAAAACCATTTCGGTCTGTTTGATTAGAACTGTGAGGTTTTGATTGAATGGCTGCTAAACTTGTTGTGTGTCTTAGAAGGCGATCAAAAACTATATTTATACAAATCACATTCTGCACACAATCGTTACCGATTTCATTGATAGCCAACTTTTGACCAGCCCCCGTTTCGCCCTTCGGAAGCAGGATTAGCAATCACCATATAAAAAAAGTCAACCCAAAACTACCAGTTAGGCATTCTCAATCGATTGTTAAGTCGCGATTGAAAGCTCATTTGACGTGGGTAGTTTTTTTTTCAAGCTCAGGTTTTCGTCAACCAGACAGCAGGCAAAATAAATGTCGCCTGTTGTACTAAACTGGTCCAAGTCGAGTTTCACACGGCTTGAACTGTGATTACTAAATTTAGTAGATCAAAGAGAAACAAAAAGAACTAAAAAAAAACTCGAAGAAAGTATTACCGCGCCAATGGAGGCGGTGCTCGGTGCCAGAGCTTAGTGCAATTTAATTTGTACCTCTCGACAGCTTCCCAATGGCCAACGACAGCTACGCTCTATGAGCCGTTGCTGCGTTGACGGGCTTGAGCCGTACAAATTAATGAGTGCGCACACCCGCAGCGATTATCGTAGCATTTTTTGCGTTGGCCCTTTCCAAGAATTGTGTCTTGTTCTCCGAAATGTTTGGCTACTGGGCAGTTGAATGGTTTGTTTCTGCTTGTAAATTAAGTGATTATAGCATAAACTCCTGCAAGTGGCACAACATGTAGCGTGTTATTGATGTAATTGTAGTTGTTCGATCTTGTGAAGTATGTGATCACCAGTTCCTTTGAATTGGTCGGCTCATAACAGAAGCAATTTTTCTGATTATAAATCGTGAAAAATGTGAAAATTATAAGAGACAAACGGAATGATAAAATAATCAAATAAGTTTTCGATCCGGCCAATGGATTTAAATCAATTTTCAAATGTTACGATACGTTTAACAATCTTCACAGCAATTCCTTAGAAAAACTGACGCCTTAACATTTTCTGGATTTTTACTAAAACACGACACGTTTCAGTGATTTCTAGCCCTTTTGAGAAGGCTCTATTTGATGGCGTACCGTCATCAGGGATGAAATTTTGTTATACACAAATGCATAAATTGGTATGACCAAACTCACCCCCCCCCCCCCCCCCAGACCCAATGTCACCCCTGATGATGGTACTCACACACAACAACATATTTCTGTAATGACAAAAGTAACTTACTTTTGAAATAAAAAATGGTCAAAATTTGTTACATTAAAAGTTTTTTTCTTGTTTATCAATGAAATCTTTAATGCTACAGTTTGTGAAAATCTCCTTACTATATAATCTCTTTCATTTGTTCGTTCTTGTTTAACCGTGTACGCCCAAATATAAACAAACATTTTGGTGGTTCCGGTAGTGAGTCCACAACGCGAATCAAGCCGAAAGCGGCCACAGCTGCGAAAGTTGGAAGAGGACAAGGTCAGCTTCCTGCGGAATCTGCAGTCGTTTCACGACCGGAATGGGTAAGAAGGAAGCTTGGGTGTTTTGTGGGGTTTGTGATTGATTTTGTTTGTTATTGTAGGACGCCACTTTGGTGGTTGCCGACGATCGGAGGTGTGGATTTGCACCGGTCAGGAACCGGTAGTATTTGGTGGTGGCCCGAAATCGGTGATTGAAAATCAATTCCCGTGGAACAACGAGATTGCGTTGAAATAGATTTACATCCGGTTTGTGAACAAGCATGAAAAAGTTAATTTTCACGGTCAGAAGAAGAATCCGACGCAAGAGGAGGACGACGAGAGTCAGCGCGGATGTTGCACTCGGTGCCGGCGGTTTACAACACCATTACACGAGTATTGAGAATGTGTTTAGTGTCAAGCCAACTCCACTTGTTTGCCATCTCTTTCAGCAACTACCCACCCGCTATTAGGGACCCTAAATAGGGAGACTGGTCGAAGTGAATTTGACGTACCCAAACAGACACGAGTTTGACGTATCCAAACGAGCATTTGCCTTTACGCCCAGCAAAACTTGGCAGTGTTGGCAAGCTTGAAACATACGTTGCCAGATCGATTTGACAAAGTTCGACCAGTCTCTCTATTTAGGGTCTCTACCAGCAATCTGTGTCATTCTAGAAAAAGGACGAAGTGCTCTAAATTGAATCCCGTTCCAAGGGCCTCATAAGCCTCATGTTCCGGATGTGCTTCCAGGATCAAGAACTATTTGTTCAGGCAATTCCGTGATTTTTTCCGTGCATAAGTGCTGTTTTTTCACAAAATACGTGTACTTTTGTTTTAACAGTTCTCAAATTTTCACAATTAACATAAGAAATCGATGGATAAAATTTCATCCGAATCAAATAATACAATGAAAAGTCGATTGGCAAAAACGTAGAGAATTGCTCATCGATATTGGAATATAAGAAAATGATACATTTTCATGTTAAAATAAATCCTTTTTATTGATCCTTAACGTTCAGTCTTCCTAATATTGATAAGCAATCTTTCCGCTGTTGAAGCTGGTGTGCGACTGCGCCTGATGGCTCGTGTAGGCGGTGGCAATCACCGGCTGCACGTGGTGAACCTGTGGGATGGTCACGTGGTGAACCTGTGGTGCCACGTGGTGGTGGTACTCGACGTGCTGCACCGGCTGAACATGGTGCACCAGCGCTGGCTTGACGTACTGGACAATCTTCTTTGGGGCGGCCACAACCACGTGGTGGCCCTTGATCGGTTCCCGGCGGACGACGGCGTTGAATCCGGTGTGCTTGTTCGAGGAGTAGTCCACAACGCGACGGTAGCCATCGGCATCGATCAGGCTGTACTGTCCCTTAACGTTGTCTCCGTGGCGTTCCTCCTGCTGGCTCTTGATGTCTCCGGTGTGGCCATCGTGGACGGAGTACTCGAACTTGTACTCCGCTGGTGCGTGGTGATCTTCTTCGGCAGAATGGTGGTAGTATTGGGCGCTAACGGTTGCTGCCAGGGCGGCCAGAATGATGAACTGAAATTAGCAGAAACTATATTAACTTGCTTTAAGAAGTTTTGAATTTGATTCTTACTTTGCAAGTCATTGTTGTGATTGGTTGTTGTGAACTGTGCAGTGCAACTGATATCAACGAAGGAAAATAGACAAACTTTTATACATATTGTCGAATCTATTCTCAAACGCAGTTTACCACCACTTTGTATCTGAACGGTGACTGCAAATCAGGCATAGTTTTTGTCTATTCGTGCGTTTAACAATATCCTAAACTTCGCCGTGGATTGTTTGTAGGCTTGGCAGTGACCGCCAACAACCAGTTTACGAGTGATTAATTCTCTGAAAAATATCATTTTACATCCTTTTTTCTAATTCTAGTTTACATAATTCGGTTAAAATACACCATAGTTTTTGAGCCGAATAATTTAATCAAGTCTCTTTTCATTGATTATATAAAAGTAATCAATGTTATATTCAGATTGAACAACATTTTCATCCAAATAGTTTACAGTGAAAGTTCTCATGATATTCTTTTATTTTAAAATTTTCTTCAAAAATTATCTCAAATTACTGTAATATTAAAATATTGCATGTTTCTATACAGCATTTTTTTTTTATTTCGAGTTGGACTTAAAAAAAGGAAACATTTATTTTTTGTAAACATTAAAAGTGTTCGAAAATTAAGCTAGTCAATTTACAAAAAAAATATTTAAAAAGTAATAATCAATTGACAAAAATGGTTGAAAGCACATTATTTCATTTTCAATTAAAAAGTTTATTGAAAACACTTTATACCGTTCGTTCTTTAATTATACCTACTGAAGTTTGGATGATTGTTTTCTATTTGACTAATAGGAACATGTGAATAAAACAATCAAAAATAAAGTTTGAATTGCTGTTTCCTAGAGAACTGTTTGGATGGAATTATGGCCATTACAGCGACTGTGGAAGTGCCGTTATTGATAAGGTGTTATTTTGGGCGACCATAAAAGCACTTTACAGCAGTTGTGCAAGGTTCACTAATGTGTTTGAGGATTTAGATATGGTAACACAGACTTCAATGAAATTGTGAAATATTTAACTAGTGCACATCACCAGCCTTTATTATTCCTTAAAAACTTATTAAATTAAAATCCAATTCTGTTTGCTGAAAACCATTTTATGAACAAAAAGTAAAATGTTTTGTTGCTATGGATTAATCAGATTTGGGAACAGTTTGTAGTAGAGTTCGACAGATTTATTTTATTGCAGTATGAAAGTTAACACAACTATACAGTTAAAAAGATATTGAATTTTTAGAAGGTTGAACATTAGATGGTTGAATATTAACTTCACTGTCGACAAATTTTCCCCATTTTTTTGAAAAGTGAAGTTACTGAATCACATATTATTCGGGGACCTTACATTAAAACAATCGGTGCACTATGATGCATCTTTCTCCTGCCAAAAACTGGTCTAAAACGTGTTTTTGCCCGAAAATCACGTTTTAGATCAGTTTTGAGCACGTTGTATCTATTGAAACGAGCAAGATAGCACCATATTTTGATTGGGAACAGAGCAAACAAAGTAGTAATCTAGCTGCTCGTAAATGTTGCATTATTTTATGAAATTTTATGTAATATTAAAACCTTGTTGACAAGTTCATATATGCGTTTATCGGTATGATGTTCGCGCGGGCTAATGCGCCAGTACTTTCTGTTGTTGCTGGGTTTGAAACCCGTCGGTTACGACTTTTTTTGTGTTTACAAAAATTATACATGCAGTGTGTAATATTAAGTGTGTGATGTACAAGGTGACGTAGGTGATGTACATGCTTTTGCATGCGATTTTACAATCGGAGTTTTTTTTTTACGAAAAATAAAAGTAATAAGAAATTCTCAAAAATCTTCCATTCCAAGCCAGCCACACGGAGAAAAAAGAGTTCCCATAATCGTGAACAAGCGTTCATGAAAATGGTAACCACGATCAATGTGTTCAAAACCCATGGTACGTTTTTGGGAATCGTACCATGGGATTTGAACACTTTATTCGTAGTTCCCATTTTCATGAACGCATGTTCACGATTTTGGGAACTCTTTTTCCGCCGTGCATATACATATTTGTCAAATTTCTCATCGATATTCCTTAAAACAACATATTTTCCCCATACTTGAACACCACTAAGAAGATTCCAAACTAAAATTTCTTCTAGTTTGTTGGAATAGTTTCAAAAAAAGGTAAAAAAATTAGAAATTTTCCCAATCAGAATTTTGGAGTCGATTTGACTCGATTTGAGAAAATGGTTCCTAAACACCGCTTATTGATGTATTTGAAAACATTAAATTATTGAATATGGAAGTTTGAATTGCTTAAAAAAATGAGTTGATAAATCTTTTAAAGTTTCTAGAAGTTGGTTTTAGAAGCCTTAAACTAGGTATATAATGTTTTAAAGTTATCCCACTTATGTACCAGCCCGGAAATTTGTTGAATAACCTTCGATAACTTCCAATGTCAACGATTTAGCCATTGTGAGTAGGGGGTCCAATTTTCCCTGGTTTTAAATTTCGCGGGAAACTGAAAAAAATATGTTTTGTAATAAAATTTAAAAAAAAAGTAGTTAATTATATGGTTTCATTATATTAGCTATGATTTTAAGCTTAAAATCATCAATCTACACTTCAGTTCAAACAAGGATATTAGTTTTTAGATAGCTTAAAATATTTGTTTTATGTTCTTTATTGTGGTTTGGATTTTAATTCAACCACAATTTTCAATTCAATGTGATTGATTGTGATTGAAAAAAGTATCTTATTAATATAACTATTGCTTTTATTTAATTTTTAAATAAAATGACTTTAAATGCTTAAAAAATTTCTTCAAAGATATCAAAACAAAAGGCAAACAATATGGCTTAAACAGAGTTAAACAAATTTGTTTTTGTTTAATTTTGGGAATTCCCGGGACAAAATATAAAAATTCCCGGGATTTGGCAATTCCCGGGAATTTTGTACCGGGTAAACTCCGGATGGACGCACTAATTGTGAGGTTGAATTTGGTTTTGAAAGAAGAAGCTTAATGCTACTGATTGTGTCAAGCCAACAATAGATGAGTGATGCAAGTATGGGGATATTTTTGATAAATTCACAGCTATTAGTGGGATTTCTTCAACGTCATTCAAGTAGAATTGCGTGTTCTTTTGCTTGTTTATCAAGATTTGAATTGAAATAAATAAATTTATTCTAGCATAAAAATCAGAGCTACTGGATGCGATGAAGATCTATGATGGTGAGATGAAATAGGATCCAATTTAGTGGTGATAGTAGGTTGGGTAAGCGACCTTGGCCACTGGCAGGGCAACCTTGTGCACAACCGGGGCCGAGACGTAGTGCTGAACTGGGGCAACAACCTTGACGGCCTTGACGACCTTCTGGGTCAGCGGTTCACGGCGGACGACGGCGTTGAATCCGTTGTGCTCATCGGCGGTGTAGTCCACAACGCGACGGTAACCATCGGCATCGATCAGGGTGTACTGTCCGACGACATTGTCTCCGTGGCGTTCCTCCTGTTGGCTCTTGATGTCTCCGGTGTGGTCATCATGGACGGAGTACTGGAACTGGTACTCGGCGGGAGCTTCGGCATATTCCACGTGCTTCACGGCAACTGGGAGCAGACCAGCGCTGGCCACGGCAATCAGGGCAGACAGGAGGAAGAACTGTAAAGGGTTGAAAGGGTTAGCAAGGAGTTTGGGTAGCATGGAAATTTTCAACTTACTTTGAAAGCCATTGTACAGGAGTGATGGAGTTAGACCGCTGTGATTGGAATGATAGCTGTTGAAAGAATGATACTGTTCTGCCCGCGATTTTCAATATTTATACCACTCCTCTGACAAGAACGAATTAGATCGATTTAAGGTATCACTTTCATGATTTCTTTCCAAAATCCGATCTCAAATGGGTATGTAAATTACCACACCCCGACCCACAGCACGTGATATTTCATTCGCATTCAACTAGATTGACAGATTTTCATAAAAATCGTTAAAAGCATGTTTCTTCGCGCCACGGTCAACGTCCACGCCAAAGACCGGTAGGCGCCTTTAATCACTTCTGCGTGGACCATTTTTTTTTCTCCAAAGGTTCCATTCGAATTTCTATGCACGATCCATATGCAGCAGAATAGGTTAATCTTAGGGGCGGCCATTCACGCTGACCAAAGTAATTCAAGAAAACGGAAAACATGTGCAGCAAAGTGTTTCACGGTGACAACCGGTTCGCAACCGAAAAAAAACAGCGTTTGTGGGCAGCTCCGCCGTGAAGGAATATGGTTTAATGTGTCTACTTTGGCAAATTTGCGACAATGTGATTGGCAGGACCCCGTAAATTTGCAAATGGATTAACCATAGTGTCGAAAAATTAGAGCAACAGACAAGGTCAAAGTTAAGCATGGTCGAGCTTGACTGTCACAAGAATTCAAACCTGATTATATATAGGGTGAGTTTTTGTCAAAATCAGTATCATTCGAGTTTGACTAACATTCGAGCAATATTGACTTCCAGTTTCCAAAGAGTCTAACCCCCCAAAAATGTCGTCCAAGGTACAAATATCTTGTAAATTACACCAAATGATCTTCAATCTAATCGTCTTCAAATTTCAGCTTATCGTTCTGTCTGCCCTGATTGCCGTGGCCAGCGCTGGTCTGCTCCCAGTTGCCGTGAAGCACGTGGAATACGCCGAAGCTCCTGCTGAGTACCAGTTCCAGTACTCCGTCCATGATGACCACACCGGAGACATCAAGAGCCAACAGGAGGAACGCCACGGAGACAATGTCGTCGGACAGTACACCCTGATTGATGCCGATGGTTACCGTCGCGTTGTGGACTACACCGCCGATGAGCACAACGGATTCAACGCCGTCGTCCGCCGTGAACCGCTGACCCAGAAGGTCGTCAAGGCCGTCAAGGTTGTTGCCCCAGTTCAGCACTACGTCTCGGCCCCGGTTGTGCACAAGGTTGCCCTGCCAGTGGCCAAGGTCGCTTACCCAACTTACTATCATCACTAAAGCATTGATAGCAAAATTAGTCAAACGTTATTGTTGAAATAAATTTTGAAGTTGACACAATCATTTTTTTTATCAGAAAGAAACTAATTAAAGAATTAATTTGAAATACCTATCAATGAAAATTTCTCCAACTTTGCATGACACTTAACATTTTACGTAAACATTGTCATCAGTTTAAGTTTCAAGACTTTGCCTGAAAAAAGGTTCCATACCGGTCAGCGATTTGGCGGGCATATTTGTTTTAGAAAAATATTTATATCTTCATTCAGAATGCATTAGAAAATAATTTTCTAGATGCTGATTGTAATAACATTTTCAAATCAAGATTATTTTTTCAATTGCAATTTTCTATTTCTGAGCTCTGTATCCTGAAGCAGAATTGACAGTCATTGCTCAAAGCATGAATGATACCATCTACGAGCTCAATTGAAGGTAGTAGAACGCATAATTTTTTTTTAAATTTTTGAAATAGTGTTCATGTTTGTTCAAATCTTGAACTATTATTCATCAAAGCTGAAAAATTTCTCCGAAATTTTTCTTTTTGTACTTTGGGAATCGGACAAAGAACAAAAATTATATTTTCTAGGTATTTTCCAATTGGCCTGACGATAACTATTATTTTTAACGATTTTCAATGATAAAAAATTCAAGCAATTCTCTAGGAAGTCGCCCGATTTCCTTCATTTTCATTTTATGTATTTTTTTATTTGCATCAAACATTTTGGGGGCCATCCCTAAAACCTTTGGAAGCCATTTTGCGACATTGGCTGACTTATACAAGGCTCCATACAATTGTGGCAGCTGTCCATACAAAAATGGCACGTAAATATTCGAAAATCTGTATCTTTCGAAAGAATTTTCTGACCGGTTTGGTGTCTTCAGAAAGTTGTAGGTATTGAAGAGAACTATCCAGAAAAACACATTTGTTTTTGAGATATTGATCTTCAATTGTTTTGTTTCGTTTCTTTTATTTGCTATGTTTCAGCAAACAGAGGTCCAATCTCGACTTTTCAAAAAAAAAAAAATGTAAATAAGCAATGGGCAATCATGGACACTATTCAGACAATATTTTCAGGAATTGATAATCATGCATACTATTTAAAAAATGATAAACTTGAATTTTTCAGTTAAAATTTAACTTTAGGTGACTGTACTTGAAACGGTGCAAATTAAATAAATCTCCACTCTTCGATTTTCTTTGACAAAAAATTTGGCAACATTTTTGTCCATACTGGTCTAACCAACAATTTTTTTCTAAATATGGATTATGGGAAATTTAATTTTGCATTTTTTTTCTATAATTTAAAAATAATTAATAACTTCATTTTTCTACATAATTGTCATCAATACCTACAATAATGCCGAAGACACAAAGCATCTTTGATCATAGGGAAGAACGTCAAAAAGTTTGTGCCAAGTCAAAAAATATTAAAAAAAAAACCATTTCCGGTTTTGGTGAAGAACGTCTCCTTTGTAAAAGTTTAAAAATCTCTTAAGTAAAAATGCTTACACAATTTAAAAATCAAGCAATATATTGCAAAACTCGAAAAAAAAAAAAAAAAAAAAAAAACAGTGTCTTGCGAACCTTCGTGGTGAACGGACACTAGAGCTGCGGTTTTTTTACTACCTAAGCTCAGAGTTATTTCAAAACAAAATTCACAGTCTTTTTAAAGACTACCTGAGTTATTTTCCAAAATTCTAAACAGTCTTTTCAAGACTAACCCCGCCTGAAATTTTGTTGTATTTTACAAACGAAGCCATCTTTTTAAGAGAACTTTGCTTGCAAAATGCGTCAAAACAAAGGTAAACGCAAATCTTCTGAAGATTTGGTCGTTACGTCGGTGAAGCGTTTGAACGCTAAACCGGCTAACGGAAACAGAAAAAGAAAACAGCCTCTTCTGAGGTCTGATTCTGATTCTGAATGTGAGGTCAATCCTCCAATTCCATTGACAAACAGTTTCGGTGTTTTATCCGAAACTGATGACAAGGAACCTTCTCCTCGTACTGAGCCTTCTGCCGTCGAGAAACGAGTAAAGGCTCCGCCAATTGTTGTGACTTCCGTCTCCGATTTGGCCAGCTTTCGAACGCAACTGAAGAATTGCAAGGAAACTTGCAATTTGAAGGTTTCGTTCCAGCTTGGTCGAAGAGGAGAATGTCGCTTGTTGACGGAATCTTTACAAGATCACCAAACTTTTGTTGGTTATTTGAAAAACCACAAACACAATTTCTACACGTATGAGACCAAGAATGCTCGGCCATTCAAGGCGGTCTTGAAAGGTCTCTCCAACGACTTGTCGGTGGATGAGATCAAAAACGAACTTAAGGTGTTGCTTGGCTTTGCCCCATCCCAAGTAATACCAATGAAGAAAAAATCAAACGGGAATATTTCTCGCTTTGGTTTGACTTCACAATTTTATCTGATTCATTTCAACAGAAATGAAATCAACAATTTGAAACTTTTGGACAAAGTTCAGTTTTTGTTCCATGTACGGGTAAAGTGGGAGCATTTTAAGAAACATGGCGGTAATGGCCAAAATCTGACCCAGTGCCGGCGTTGCCAGGCATTCGGTCACGGTACTGATCATTGCGCCATGGTTCCAAAATGCATGGTTTGCGGGGATTCTTCTCACGATAAGGACAATTGTCCCGTGAAAGAAGTCACCCAATTTAAATGTGCAAATTGTGGTGGAAATCACAAATCAAATTTTTGGGATTGCCCCATCAGAAAAAAGGTTTTGGATTCTCGTGCTAAGCATCAGCCGAAATCCAAACCGAAATTTTCTCAAAGTCAGGTTGTACCTGCATCTTTAAATCAAACGTTCGTGCTGTCTCACTCGAACAATTCTAGAAATACCCCTACCGTGGAAAAGTTAGGTAACAACAATGGCATTTCTTATGCTAACGTCGTTTCGGGTTCATCCACGAATTTTAAATCCTCTACCAATCTTTCTGAAATTGGGCAGGTACCTCAAATCTCATTTGAAAAATTTTCTGCTGGCAACGCTTTGGGATCTTCTGATCTCGGCGATGTTACGTTTGAAAAAATGACTTTTTTGCAAAACTCACTGTTTGGTTTGATTCAAACAATGAGTAATGCTACATCCATGATGGAAGCAATCCAGATTGGATTAAAATTTGCGAATGATGTTGTTCTTACCCTGAAGTTTAATCATGGATCTAAGTAATTCCATCAATATTATGAATTTTAATGCTCGCTCTTTAAAAGCGAAAGAAAATGAATTTTTCAACTTTTTACGAGTTCATAACGTGCATGTTGCTGTTATAACCGAAACATTTTAAAAAAATGGCACTTATTTGAAAAGTGATCCAGATTATAAAGTTATAACTAATAACCGAATGAATCGAAATGGCGGTGGAGTTGCAATAGTTATCCACCGTAGTATGACTTATAGCACGTTACGTGACTTTAAGCTAAAAGTTATTGAAAGTTTGGGCATTGAACTTGAAACTTCTTTTGGGAAAATTATGATTGCAGCTGCATATTTGCCTTTCCAATGCACTGGGGAAAATAAAAATTATTTCAAAGGGGATTTGAATAAACTTACTCGGCATAGATCTCGATTTTTGATCATCGGTGATTTTAATGCCAAACACCAATCTTGGAATAATTCTAAAGTAAATTCCAATGGTAAAATTCTGTTCAGAGATTGCACTTCTGGTCTTTATTCGGTTTTATACCCGAATGGGCCAACTTGCTTTTCTTCTGTTAGAAATCCATCAACAATTGATTTGGTGTTGACAAATCAAAGTCAGTATTGTGGTCCTTTAGTGACTCATGCTGATTTTGATTCTGATCACCTTCCAGTAACTTTTTCACTTTCTCATGAAGCAGTTACCAGACCCAATAGTTCTGTGTTTAATTACCACAAAGCTAACTGGGACAGGTATCAGCATCATATTGAGAATAATTTAAATCATGATTTTGTTTTAGAAACCAAAGCTGATATTGATTCAGCCTTGGAATCTTTAACTAATGCAATTTTGGATGCTAGGAATATTGCTATTCCTAAAGTCCAAGTCAAATTTGATTCTCCCATTATTGATGACGATCTTCAGCTTCTGATTCGTCTGAAAAATGTTCGCCGAAGACAGTTTCAACGTTCTCGTGATCCTGCACTGAAGCGAATTCAAAAAGATTTGCAAAAGGTTATTGACCACAGATTCACTCTCCTGCGAAATGAAAAGTTCGCAAGAGATGTCGAACAAATTAAACCTTATTCCAAACCTTTTTGGAAACTTTCAAAGGTTCTTAAGAAACCTCAAAAACCCATCCCTTCTTTAAAAGATGGTGATAATATTCTATTAACTAATGGGGAAAAAGCTCAAAAACTTGCTCAGCAGTTTGAGAGTGCTCATAATTTCAACTTGAATGTTTTGAGTCCTATTGAAAATCAAATTTCAATAGAATTTCAGAATATTGTTGAACAAGAATTTTCATCAGATGAAGTTTTTAATACGGATCTGAATGAAATAAAATCTATTATCAAAAAATTTAAAAATATGAAAGCCCCTGGTGAGGATGGCATTTTTTACATTTTAATTAAAAAATTACCAGAAGCAACTTTAAGTTGCTTGGTCAAAATTTTCAACAAATGTTTTGATTTGGCATATTTTCCCAGTAGTTGGAAAAATGCCAAAGTAATTCCGATTTTGAAACCGGATAAAAATCCTGCTGAAGCCTCAAGCTATCGGCCCATTAGTTTGCTTTCATCTATTAGTAAATTATTCGAAAGAATAATTCTTAATAGAATGATGACGCACATTAATGAAAATTCAATTTTCGCTGATGAGCAGTTTGGATTTCGCCTTGGGCATTCAACTACTCATCAGTTGTTGAGAGTTTCAAATTTAATTCGAAGCAACACATCTGAGGGCTATTCTACTGGCGCTGCTCTTCTAGACATAGAAAAAGCATTTGACAGTGTTTGGCATAAAGGTTTGATTGCGAAATTGAAAAGGTTTAATTTTCCGATTTATATCGTGAAAATTATTCAAAATTATTTGACGGATCGTACTCTGCAGGTATGTTATCAGAATAGCAAATCTGATCAACTACCTGTACGTGCTGGCGTCCCTCAAGGAAGCATTTTGGGTCCAATTTTATACAATATTTTTACTTCTGACTTGCCTGATTTGCCCCCAGGATGTCAGAAATCACTTTTTGCTGATGACACAAGCATCTCCGCCAAAGGCAGAAGCCTTCGTGTCATCACAAGAAGATTACAAAAAAGCTTGGATATTTTCAATTCTTATTTGAAAGAATGGAAAATTACTCCAAATGCTGCAAAAACTCAACTTATTATTTTCCCTCACAAACCAAGGGCTGATTTTCTTAAACCAAAAAGTCATCACATTATAAAGATGAATGAAGTAAATTTAAAGTGGGAGGATCAAGTGAAATATCTTGGACTTGGTTTTGACAAAAACCTTACTTACAAGGATCACATTGAAAGTATCCAGGTTAAATGTAACAAATATATTAAATGTTTGTATCCACTTATAAACAGGAATTCTAGACTTTGTCTCAAGAATAAACTGTTAATTTATAAACAAATTTTCAGACCTGCCATGCTTTATGCTGTGCCGATCTGGACAAGCTGTTGCTTAACCAGGAAGAAAAAACTTCAGAGGATTCAGAACAAAATTCTGAAAATGATTCTGAAACTTCCTCCCTGGTTCAGCACCAGTGAACTTCATCAATTAGCCGAAGTTGACACTTTGGATGTTATGTCCAATAAGATAATTGATGCATTTCGACAAAAATCATTGCAGTCTTCAGCTGCATTGATCCGCTCTTTATATAGTTTATAAGTTAGTTTTAAGGTATCCCTTTTCCCTTTTGTACATGTAGGACCTCCTACATTTGAAATCACTGAATAGCGAAAGCTACAATATTTCATGAATAAATGAAAGTTGCTAGTATTTAAAATTGAGGTGAAAAGTCATAGTTTGTGATTGGACACTCAATAATATTTTAACTGAATGAATGTACATGGAAAAGAAATTTGAATAAATATAAATTAAAAAAAAAAAAAAAAAAAAAAAAAAAAAAAAAAAAAAAAAAAACTCGAAAAAAACTAACTCAAAACTCAGAAGCAAATCAAAATAATAATTGTAAACTTGAACAAAGGTTGGATGTTTGTTGGTTGTTTTTTCGCGTTCACGTGGCGGGATTGGGTCGAAAAATTTAAGAATCTAAATATTAAATTGTCAATAATTGGCTCCATCGTCGACATCATCGTTATTTTATAATAAACAGTCAAACTAGTGTGTGATATGCATCCACTAAAACCCTTTGCTTCACATTTCAACTATTGTATTATATTACGCACATATCAACAAATTGAGACTAGAGATGGTCTTAGTAGTGGTAGTTCAGGCTCGGGGCTGAGAAGCTCACGGTGGCCAAGTTGGCGGGGTAGGCAACCTTGGCCACTGGCAGAGCAACCTTGTGGACCACCGGGGCGGCAACGTAGTGCTGGACTGGGGCAACAACCTTGGCCACCGGGAGGACGGCCTTGACGACCTTCTGGGTCAGCGGTTCACGGCGGACGACGGCGTTGAATCCGTTGTGCTCATCGGCGGTGTAGTCCACAACGCGACGGTAACCATCGGCATCGATCAGGGTGTACTGTCCCTTGACGTCATCTCCGTGACGCTCCTCCTGTTGGCTCTTGATGTCTCCGGTGTGGTCATCGTGGACGGAGTACGAGAACTGGTACTCGGCGGGGGCATCGGCGTATTCCACGTGCTTGACGGCAACCGGCAGCAGACCAGCGCTGGCCACGGCAATCAGGGCAGACAGGAGGAAGAACTGCAATGGAACAAAGTCGGATGGATTAGAACACTTTTGTGAGATCTCAGCTTTTCGAGAACATACCTTGAACGCCATTTTAAGTGAATGGGATTTGTTTGTGTTGATTAGACTTGTGCTATGAAATGCTAATAAGCGACTGATACTTTCCTAATCAGCACCAAAAGTATTTATACTAACCATTTGGCTGACCCTGCAATTGCCAACCACATTGGTTTGAAAACTCCTGAACCGGCCCACAGCCATTCAAAACTTCTACGTTCGAAAAATACTTGCAGGCTAGCCGCACCAGTTATAACCGAAACTAGTAGCAGAAGAAATTGTCACCTTTTAGTGGTCTCCATAATTACTTTTCCTGGTCAAATGCTTTTTTTCTCCAATTTTCAGAATATTGATAATATAACCAAAAAAAATCAAACGAAATTTGATTTTATTGATTTTACGATCTTATTAACTAAAAAAATTAAAAAAAAATCCACGCAAATCGTGGTCATATCTTAAAATAATTACGCTTGGTTCTGTTGTGAATGGAAATTGCGATCGCTCGTAAAAATATTTGCATGTTTAAAGAAGTTAATTAAAGCGAAATACATGTCAAATTAAATGCTCAGTGTAAGATCATACGACCGTCATTTTTCGGTCTAGGTCTTGCGTTTGATAAGGTATACTGCCCTATTATGGGTTCATTTATCTGCAAGTGGCCTTTCCCTAGACCAGACTTGTCTTACGTGGTTCGTAGTTTGCAGCACCAACCCAATCTGTTTAATTTGCTGCGTAGAGGTGGATCGTACTAGTTTTATTTACTCAGAACTGCATTCATGTGCGTAGGTTGATTTAGTGTAGCTAAAAAAATTAATAATGTTGTCAATGGAAAGGCTTAAATTAATGAAACAAAGTGCTGAAAACAATACTGTTTCCTGATGTTGACGAATGATGTACGTGTCCTTCAGTCAAAAAAATGAAAAATTTAACAGTGTTTTTCTATTACTTTCTTACAGTACTTTTTTCTCAATTGGCTTTTTTTTTTTTAATCAATAACAAATCTTTAGCTTTGTTTATTAAGGGTCAGACGTTACGGGAAACGGCTGAATCCATATGTGAACTCATCGTGGCACTTATCACAATCTCGTTTAACATTCAATGTTAAAAAATGCATTTGGGACTAGCCAGCTGATGACAAGAATTTTAAACACATTCAGCACAAAATCCAATGACACTGTTAGGTGACTAGGTGACTAAACTTTAAAACTTGCTCACAAGACAAACTACTAATTTGACCAAAAGTTAACCCAAAAAAACCCTAACACAACTTGTTTGTGACAAAGTCTGACGCCAATGCTATTACTTTTGCTGCCATTGGAGCAACACCTAAGGTACCCCGGTTGGTTATCGATTGGAGTGTGTAGGAAATTTCGATCCGACTTACCTTGCCACGCCAAGCCGGTAGACCAGTTTTTACTTTGTTTTTCGAAATCAGCACCGAGAGATGCATTACGGTGGACCGGCGTGGTAGACACGGGGTCATTCCATGTAGTTCGGCTTTTTTCTTAGTATCTCCGGCTAATTCCATATTAGTCGGCCGAAGTGATTGGATTAACATTTTTGTCGCACGCGCTTGACCGGTAATTTACGACCGTTGACAGGATTTGTTGACACCGCGAAGGTCACAATTTCTTCTGCTACCAGTTTGGGTGGCTTGAGGTAGGACCTGCAAGTATTTTTCGAGCGTAGAAGTTTTGAATGGCTGTGGGTCGGTTCAGGAGTTTTCAAACCAATGTGGTTGGCAATTGCAGGGTCAGCCAAATGGTTAGTATAAATACTTTTGGTGCTGATTAGGCAAGTATCAGTCGCTTATTAGCATTTCATAGCACAAGTCTCATCAACACAAACCAATCACATCCACTTAAAATGGCGTTCAAGGTATGTTCTCGAAAAGCTGAGATCTTACAAAAGTGTTCTAATCCATCCGACTTTGTTCCATTGCAGTTCTTCCTCCTGTCTGCCCTGATTGCCGTGGCCAGCGCTGGTCTGCTGCCGGTTGCCGTCAAGCACGTGGAATACGCCGATGCCCCCGCCGAGTACCAGTTCTCGTACTCCGTCCACGATGACCACACCGGAGACATCAAGAGCCAACAGGAGGAGCGTCACGGAGATGACGTCAAGGGACAGTACACCCTGATCGATGCCGATGGTTACCGTCGCGTTGTGGACTACACCGCCGATGAGCACAACGGATTCAACGCCGTCGTCCGCCGTGAACCGCTGACCCAGAAGGTCGTCAAGGCCGTCCTCCCGGTGGCCAAGGTTGTTGCCCCAGTCCAGCACTACGTTGCCGCCCCGGTGGTCCACAAGGTTGCTCTGCCAGTGGCCAAGGTTGCCTACCCCGCCAACCTGGCCACCGTGAGCTTCTCCGCCCCGAGCCTGAACTACCACTACTAAGACCATCTCTAGTCTCAATTTGTTGATATGTGCGTAATATAATACAATAGTTGAAATGTGAAGCCAAGCGTTTAAGTAGAAGAATATCACATTACGTACTGTGCCCTTATATTCCAATTTTGATTCACCAAATTAAGTGATGTGGAATTTTGCAAAAATATTTAAAAATTGTCAACTTTGCGTTTTGATTAAATCCGTATTCACTTTTCAATAGGGCGAATCTGTAGATGTAAACAAACGATCTATCCCTCTTGCTCCTCTGTGCATCGAGTTTTGCGTCGCTTTTTGTAGATTTTCACCTCATGTCTGAAAGATTCAATTTAATCAACTTCTATGTAATGAACCATTTGAACATTCGGGTAATCTTAGAAAAAAAATGGTGTGAAGAAATGAGAACAAAATGGGTAAGGGAACAGCAGCTAATTCCATCGTGCCTCTAATGTTGCAATATTAGCACTTTGACGTTCAAACAAAGCTCATAAAAAGCGTTTAAGTAATGAAAATCAGCCGATTGGATGGAGTTAAGAGCGAGTGCTTAACCTGCTAAACATACGAGAATTTTCCGTAAATCTAAAATTAAAATAAGTTAGAAAAATAAATAAATTGAACAGATTAGTTTGTTTTTGGAAATTGAGCATCCCTGAATTAAATGTTTCCAAAATCAGAGTTGCATTTTTAATTTGATTTTGGTTAACCATGGAAAATTTTCTTGAAATCTTTGGAACTGTTAAAAATCCACCAACGCATTTACCACATTGATCGCACAAAAAAACTGTGGTAGAAAAGTATCCACCGCAATCCACCGTCGCGATAAAATTTTTAACAGTTCGACGCCAACGAATTATTTCAAGAAAATTTACCGCAGTTAACCAAAATCAAATAAACAATGTAACTCAGGTTACCGGAGTACCGGAGAACAAAACAAAAGGAAAAGAACTGATTTCATGCTCAACCTTGAAAAAGACGTTACATAATCGAAACATGATACGCGAGTGGAGAGGAGGGCGCCACAAGGAGAGTTGACCGAATTCGGAGAGGAGAAGTTGAACCAAACAAGAAAACAAGAGCACTTTGTATGAGCTCACGAACTTGCGAGCGTGGATCATCGGCAGACCACAGACAGGACGACGACGACGATGGCAAGGGCCGAATGTGTGTCAATTGGAATTCCTGTCCGCGTGCGAAACGAAAGCGAAAGTCGCGAACATTCACGCGAGAACGAGAGCAATTACCTGGGTAAACGGTGAGGTGTGTGTATGTGTATGCGGGCAGGGTGGATATTTTATAAAGATACCGTCAATTTGAGGAGGCTGTATACAATTTATTTCACGTGGTTGTATGTAATGTACCGTCATCAGAGGTCTGGGGGTAAGTTTAGGTCATACATTTTTTTTTTGATTTTTTGGATATATTATATTTTATATTTTATTTATTTTTAGCATGAAATTAGGAAAAAATACACGAAAATAATTTCAGGTTACTTCAAAATATTATCCTCATTCTCGATAGATTTCTTTAGAGGGTGACGATTCTCGAGATTTTAAATTTTCCGGGAATCGAGAGATAAATTTAGCAATTTCCCGGGAATTCCCGAGACCTGGGAATATTTTTTAGGAAAATTATGGATTTGTTGACATAAATTAAAAAGAACCAAAACAAATATCAAACATTTGTATTGATTTTATATCATTAAGTCATAGTTATTCAAAACAATATAAGTTTAATATCGACACTTTTGCTGCTTTGTGGAAAACTATCAACTTGTTGAAAAAGCTTCTCAATTTTGCTGGTGCATGTTTAATTCAATGGCTTATTGGGAATCAAAACTGCACCGAATTATATTATTTGTTTATTTTTATTCTTGATTCTCCCTTAATGATTTTTCCGGAGTACATATAATGAATTTGTCTGTGTCGTAGTGGGTGCAGTGGTATGCATCAACCTGTTATTTAATTTTTTTGAAAGTTAAAAGTTAAAGATTTTTGCTATACGACAATAAAAATTAAAAGCAACATTTTAAGGTTTTTTCCGCTCTCAACTGTTGATTAGCAGAAAAGGAATGTTAACAGTTACAAGGGAAGCTGAACTGATTATCAACAGTAGGCTTTCTTGCACATTTGAAAAAAATGCCAAAGTTTTACTCAAATAATTAATGATTTATGGTGTTTTTCAAAACTCGAAATTATATGCCTCCAAATTTGAAAATAGAAAAGAGAATCTGCTTATTTTAACAACCTTGGTTTTTAGTTTCTGGGCTGTGACTACTAGCTCAAAAATAATTGGGCTCCCCAACAAATGTTGGGATGTCTTGACATGTTTAATTTTTACTTTCTGAATTTGAGCAATTCTCTACCAAACCCGGAAATGGGTTTTATATGTAGTTTTTTATTTGGCTCAAACTTTGTGGGGGCCTTCCCTATGACCAAATATGCTATTTTGTGTCATTGGTTTACCCATACAAGTCTCCATACAATTTTGGCAGCTGCCCATACAAAAATGGTATGTAAATATTCAAACAGCTGTAACTTTTGAGTGAATTTTCTGATCAATTTGGTGTCTTCGGCAAAGTTGTAGGTATTGTTGAGGACTTTTGAGAAAAAAATAGGTACATGGAAAAAAAATTGCAGATTTTTTTATCAACTTTTTTTTCACTAAAACTCAATTTCCCAAAATACGTATTTTTTGATTTTCGAGATTTTTTGATATGTTTTAGGGGACAAAAATCCGCAACTTTTGAGCCATAGAGAAACATGGTCAAAAATCTGCCGCCGAGTTATGAATTTTTGAAAAAATAGTGATTTTTGGAAAAAATCTAAGTTTTATGCAAAAACAAGTTTGACATTACTTTTTAATGCAAAATTGAATTTGCAATCGAAAAGTACTTTACAGATTTTTTGATAACGGAGCCCTTTATCAAAAAATCTGTAAAGATATAGCCACTGAAAGTTTGATTTTAGCGAAATATTTGCAGTTTTTCGATTTTTTAAAATAATGACCATGAGTGACCATTTCTATAATTTTTTTTTTTTGAAAGGAAATTTGCTATAAATTTGTCTAAGAGACATTGAAGATTGGACCTCGGGTTGCTGAGATAGAGCCACTTTAAGAAAAAGAAACACGAAAATTGAAGTTTTCTAAGTCTCATGAAAACCACCAATCATTTATTAATGCAGGTATCTCAGCAACTAATGGTCCGATTTTCAATGTTATAGCATGAAACATTCGTGAAATTTTCCGATCTCTTCAAAAAAAATATTTTGAAATTTTTTAAATCAAGACTAGCATTTTAAATGGGCGTAATATTCAATGTTTGGCCCGAACTTGGAATTCCAAAGAACATCAACGTAAAAACTTTTATTTCTCGCAATTATAAATTTTTCGTCAATTCTTAGAAATTCTGGAAAAATAGGATTGTAAAACAACTGGACTTATGTGTAATCCATTTCAAAAAACTTTTTGCCCCCCCCCCCCTTTTTCCTCCCCTTCGACTTTGATCAGAGTTTGCAAAATATTTGTAACGGCCTGAATTGAAATTTAAAAGATTTTTTTTTTAATAATTTGAAGGATGTTCATAATTCTGATAATGATAAATTCTATTTCTTAAAATGAAATCGTTTAACTAAACTGTCAAATTTATCACCACTCTGATTCAGCCCAAGTGTGACCCACGTCTGATGCTCTGTCCATCAATGTTCGTATCTTTTATAACAAGCGCTGTTTGGGTTATTCCCCTCCATTTTGGATCTTTACTGAAGGGTGCTTTTTTGGCAACAAGTTGCTCAGACGTTGTGTCAATTTCAATTTTAAACACTCACGTGCGATGTTATTGGGAACAGTTGGTTGCTTGGCTGATAAAATAAATTGGTTTCAACAAAATTAAAAAAAAATCAATGTTAAATAAGCAAATTGTTATTTTTGGTATGAATTAAAATATTTAGGTGAAGTTAATTAAACATGAAATGAATGGTGGTCATTGGAAGTCCGTCTATTAATTTGAATTTCTATAACAAAATATAAAAAGTATTATTTTTTAATTTCAACACAATTATTGATAAGTATTTCATGTAATAAAAACAATTTAATAACTCCATCATATAACGAAATAAAATGAAGCAATCATACTACTTCTAGAACTATTTTACCATCTACTATTCAAATCTCCATCCTAATCTTCGCACACCCTTCCCAAAAAAATGGCAAGGGGTGTGGCAGCCGTAAAATCAATGTCAAGGCCGCGGCCAGCTCATTTCTGACCAAGTTTGTGCGCGGCCAGACCATTTATTGCTCTCTCACGACCCGGCGAGACGCGCCTCCCGTTCTTCGCCGTGTTTGCTCACGAAATCGCCCGCGCACTCGCTCTCTCCTCTCCGCGCATTCCTCTTCGAACGGGCTTAGAGTCTTCGTGGTCACGCTCCGGGGTGGCGGCACTCGGTTTTTGGTCCATTTTGTGATTTGGCGGTAGCGATTGCAAGTAGAGGTGGTTTGGTTAAACAAAAAAATGATCTGAAAATATTGAATAAATATGAAAAAAAAAAAACAAAATGTATTTACCTTTTCATATTGAAATGAAAATCAAAATTTTCTAATCTAGCCTATAATTTTCGTGTGGTCCTTAATATCATTTTCGTCCACTTTCAAAAACTTAAAATGAATTTAAAATTTATGTTGAAAAATGTAGTTTGTAGGATTTTGCTATATTTTTGTAAAATTTATTCGAATTTATAAAACAAAGTGTCCTTAAATCACAACCCGATCATTTCTAGTCTCATTCGGTGGTCGGCTCGGGGTCTCCTTTAATTTTCTCCCCGGCGGAGCTCCCATCTAAATACCGAGAGCGATTGTGCAACCTTAAGTGTCGTGCTGAGAGTTTCGAGTCTCCTCACCTGCCAGTCTGTCTGTCCTGTCCGCCTTCGCGCGCCAGCTTCGTGCCATCGTAGAGCAATGTCAAGCCGGCAGCAGCATAGAAATAGCATTTCAATTTATCTCTCAAAATCCACCCCGTTGGGCAGTTGACCATCGCGAGCCCCAGCATCGGAGGGGGCTAATCTCGTGAGCGATAATCTCCAGAGTTGAGCCGTTTTTGGGCTGCTATTAGATGGAGCGATCGGAGATGTTTCTTTTTTTCGGGTGGATGTTTGATTAGGAGAATATTGGTGTGTTCTTGAGGAAAATAATTCGAACACTCCTAGGTCCTAAGCACAACTATTCAAAATGCTTGTTTGAATAATGAAAAACTTGGTAAAAAGGATGCAACCTCGAGGAACATTGTTCATAAACAAAACTTCATCATCCCGGTACTAGAATCGAACTCACGACCTCTGGATTGTAATTCCAGTAACGCTGCTAGTCAAACCCCATCCCCACCCTGGTCAAAATTCACAGTGAGCAGATTTACTCTTGGAATGAATCTTACTTTGCCGAGCCAGACAGGAATCAAACCTTTCGCTTACAAGGCGAAACTCGTAACCTCACAGCCTCGATTGCTCGGTGAAGTTATATCGTAGAAGTTATATTGGTTCTTGATCAAGAATTTAGGGTTTGTTTTATCTCTTTGAAGAGTTAGGTAAGCAGGTCGATCCTGAAAAAGTTCTGAACAATATACAAAGACTTTTTTTCAATCATCGTTCTAAACTGTAAAAAGATATAAGGACATTTATGCTACATGGAGTTGTTTGTAAGGCGTCCTAAAAATGTAAAAAATTTAACTATCAACAAAATTGATTAAAAATAAATTAAATCATTACCACGATCAATAGTGACTCCTTAACCTTAATCGATTTGGTCCAAATCGACACAGTAATTTTATTTTATTTTATTTGTTGCCTAATGAATCGAGCCAGGGGGTATATCTAGAGATTATTTAAAGTTTTCAATTTATCTTTCCCCCCTACTGTCCATACAAACAATGTACGTAAATATTCGAAAATCTTTTTAATCACTTTTGAAGGAAATTTCTTTTTTTAAATTAACTTATTTTATGCAAAAAAAAAAATCAATATCCTAAAATAAATATTAATTGATTTTAGAAATTATTTGATATGATTTAGTGGACAGAAACCCGCCACTTTTTAGTCAAAGAGAAGTACGACCAAAAAGTTTCTCACCGAGTCATGTTTTTTTTTTTGCAAAAATAGTGTTTTTTTTCGGAAAAATAGAAAATTTATCCAAAAAAATTCAATGAAAAATTTAATTTGCAATCGAAAAGTACTCTACAAAAATATTAATAAATTGCGGCGTTTTCGAGATATGGTCACATAAAATTTGAGTGTTACTAAATAATTGAAGACCAAGCCACGTAGCCCAGTGGTAACGCTTCCGCCTCGTAAGCGGTAGATCGGGGTTCAAATCCCGGCTCGGACCAACACAACTGGTGATCTTTTCCCTTCTGGAATTAATTGCTTAGTAAAGGGAAGTTAGTGTATCGTCACAAACTGGACCTTATCACGACACCTTAGGGAGGCGACCTATGGAATGTTAACATTAACCCTAACATGTTAACATTAAGTTGAGAATGAAACTGCCACTGAATCCGCTTTGTAAATGCCGGCCCCGATACTCTTCAAGGGTGTTCCCCTCAGGAACTGGGAAAGATTTACTTTTTTTACTTTTTAAATAGCTGAAGGTTTTTTTTGATTTTTCAAAAAAGAGCTTATCAGTGAAAATTAAAAAAAAACAACAGGTTCAGAAAACTTTCTAAGATTTCGTCTCAGAAACATTGAATTAATTTTTTAGACAATTTGAAGTGTTAGTCTAGATTGCAAAATTTTAAAAATATTTTTTCTTAGGCAATTTTTTTGGAAAGATTACCGAAAACTAAATTTTGAAAAATATTTGCGACGGCCTTTTTGAAATGGGTCCTTGAGTTAAGTTAAGAGGTTACATACATATAGAAAATCTCACAATTTCATATCACAGAAAATTTAACAAAAATCTTCTGAAAAGATGATTCACAATCACTCCTGAATGTTTTATGAAGATCAGCGATGGAATAAACATCATCAAAAGAAAATCTTTGGATGATCATCAAGAGAAAAAATCCTTAGGGAGCATGGCTCTCCTCTCTCGCGCACGAATGATCGGAACATCTTTTTCATTACTACACTTGCAAGTGTAACGTCACACGTCGAAAAATGACCTGTAAAATTTTGTAGATGGGCAATGTGTGTAAACAAAGTGAAATAAATATTTTTGAGTGGCGCTGACAACGAAATTCACAAAAAAATCATCAGCAGATTGATTTTCTTGGAGAATTTCGGGAGCGATTTTCTTTTGCGTGATTTGCCTCCTCTCTCTTTCGCGGGTGAAGAAAGTTCGCAAGCGAAATTGATTTTTTCGCGATTATTCCATCCCTGATGAAGATTGATAAATATGCGATTAATTTGATATTTTTCCATGCCCAAAGTGAATTTTCAAACGTTATGAACTTTTTTTTCGAAACGCCGAGTTGATTCAGGGGTGTCGTTTTATCTCTAGATTGGATGGACCAATTTTGCTAAAATTTTGGGCAATGAATACATATTCCATTTGTATGACGATCGTGATTTTACGGAAAATATTTTTTTGAAAAAAATTGTCGTAAAAATTTACGTTTTTTGGTCACCCGCAACAGTCACGAACGACAAAACATAGAGAAACATAAAAAGTTACTTTTTAAAAAATCGCAATAACTCGTGATGATTACAAGCAAACCCCTTATGTTTATATATCTTTTTTTTAACTGTCTGTTCTACAACTTTGTAGAACATTGTTACACTCTTAAAAATAACTCTGCAAGGTTAAAAAACACGAAATTTTCGATTGAAATTTTTTGTTTAATATGAAAATATTACCTTCCTAGGTTATTGCAGATTCGAAAAGTACATTGAATTTCTCATAAAACTATATATCTCAAAATTTTTAACAGCCGAGTAAAGAAAAATTACAGAATTTTAAAACCAAGCGTCCATTTTTACATAAACTGAAAAATGAGGTTATATAGTAGAATGTAACAAATTGGATCATTTTTGCGGGCATTTCAGGGCATGATCCCTTAAGTGTACTGACCCCGAATCCCAAATATGAGCTTAATTGGTTGCGACAGGACCTGGTGCTTTGACTTTGAATTTCAAATGGGATTTAACCCGTAAAATCGGTGCGTTTTGGTTTTTGTCAGTTTTGAGCCCCTTAACGTTTTTTGCATTTTTATAAATTCTGTAACATTTTTAATAGTGGACGAATCGTTTCGCGCTCTTCGGCAAAGTTGTTCCCTGGAACACGGACTATGAGTTCATGAGGTTTTTGAAAAATGCAAAAATCTTTAAGGGGCTGAAAACTGGCAAAAACCAAAACGCACCGATTTTACGGGTTAAATCTCATTTAAAATTCAAAGTCAAAGCGCCAGGTACTGTCACAACCAATCAAGCTCATATTTATGATTCGGGCTCAGTACACCTAAAGGGTCACGCGCTGGAATGCCCGCAAAAATGACCCATTTTGTTACATCCTATTATATAGTAATACAATCTGCCAATTTATTATTGTAACAAATTAAACTCTTTTCACTTTCACCTCTGACCACCGGTGTCAATCTAATGAAATAATTATCGATCAATTCTTTCAGCTAGCTTCAATCGCGACCAATTTCGTCACCTCTCTCGCGCCAAGAGTGTGTCACTCAACGGAGCCGGCAACAACCCTTCAGGGAGGATATCTCTCCGGCTGCGATTGAAGTTTGTTTTCGCTACAATTCCCCGCCACGCTTCCTCATTTTCATTCAACCTCCGCCTCCTTCCTCATTTGCGCGGCGCTGAATGAACTGGCGGTTGCGTGCGCTGCTGTTCACTAGGCTGAGCTGAATGAAACAATTTTTGCAACATTTGGCCTGCCCTCGGGGCACGAGCAGCGGCGGCGGACAGAGGAGTGCTTTTGCACAGATCGACCCAGTGACGACGACGGTTCGAGGTCCGAAGGAAGAAATAATATTTTTGCATGAACCTTCGCAGGCCCGAAAAACGAATAAAAAAATAAACGCAAATTATTGACGTGACACGACCGACCGAACTGTGTCTCTGCGATGACCGAAGAACTTGCGTTCGTCGGGTCGATTGTATAAAAACCATAGTTGAACTCTCAATCAGCACAGTTCAGCGAGATCATTCCAACAGAACCATCACATTAATCCTTTCAGTGACCCGGGTGTCTGACTAGAGTTCTAACCAGCGTGACGATGGCATTCAAAGTAAGATTCTGCCTGTAAAAGTGTTGAAGAAGAGGTTCTAATTCAAATTTCTCTTGTTGTACCCAGTTCCTTGCAGTTTTCGCCGTTCTGGCCGTGGCCGCTGCCCAGCACTACGATCCCCACTACTACCAGCCTCAGCCTCAGTACCACCAACCCCAGTACCATGCCCAGCCTGCCCTGGTGAAGACCGTCCAGCCAGCCATCGTCAAGACCATCCAGCCCGCTCTAGTCAAGACCGTGAAGCACGTCGAGTACCCGGATTCCCCCGCCGAGTACCAGTTCCAGTACTCCGTCCACGATGACCACACCGGAGACATCAAGAGCCAACAGGAGGAGCGTCACGGAGATGACGTCAAGGGACAGTACACCCTGATCGATGCCGATGGTCACCGTCGCATTGTCGACTACACCGCCGATGAGCACAACGGATTCAACGCCGTCGTCCGCCGTGAACCCCTGGAGGGACACAAGATCGTCAAGACCATCGCTCCGGTTGCCAAAGTGATTGCCGCCCCGGTCGCCAAGGTGTACAGCCCAGTGGCCAAGGTTGTCGCTCCGGTGCACTACGGACACCCGGAACCCCACTACTCGCACTACTAGAGAGATCATTAGGCAGCATACCTCAGCACTGATCCCATCTATGTCTCATTCTTAGGCTACACAATATGCCATATTTTCATCTCTTAGCTGTTATACCTCACTCTCACAAACTAGTTTAATTTAACCGCATATGTAAATAAACAAATTTATAATTGAAATGAAAAAACTAATTTGTTCTTTTAACGTATAAAAACATAAGCCTCATGTGCGTTATCAAACTTGAAATGTTGGAATTATATACAAAGTTTCGTTTGGTAATTTTTAGGTTTCTTGATATTTTTTTAATGAAATTTTTAAAGAGGAGGAAAATTGTATTAGCCTTATAAAAAAACATTGTTCTACATGTTAAATTAGCATAGCATAGCATTAGTGTCTACCCGTAGATGCTACTTCGTATTGACCAGGATTTCCCCTAAAATTGCCTGGTGGACTACAGATAAAAAGTAGGAAAAATAATCATCCCTTCGCAATTTTCAACGGTTCTTATCATGCTGATCAATACTGACGCCGGCCACATCCAGTGGTAAGACACGGGGGAGTGGATGGGAATGATAGTCCGATACTTGAGTGATGGAGACCGCTAAATCAGCTGCGTCTCCGACAAATTATCACACGAGTTTTCAGGGGTTAGTAACATATGTATGAGGTCAGGATTCACTGTGGTAGGTGAAGTGACTATAAGCAAATGTTTTATCGGTTGAAATTTTAATAATCTTGGTAGCCAGCCGCGGAAAGATACATAATTGATTATTTAAAAAGTTTTTTTAATCGAACGTGTGCAAACCGAGCAGTAGTGCTATGGGATGGACTTATCAGTATGTTTTTACTGTTAGTACAATTCAGATAACGCGAACAAATTAAAAAAAATACTAAATAAAAAACGCTTTACTCTTCATAAAATGGATAGTTTGATGAGTTAATACTAAAACTGCTAGTTGGAATAAATTATTACATTCAACGCATTTGAAAGAAAACAGGAAACCGCGTAATAATTTGTGATGAAATTAAAACAAAAATATAATCGAACTATAACGGCGGTGTGCCTTCCGACCAGCAATGATAAAAGAAGAACTTATGAAAAATAAAATATCAAATAAAAGGCCCGTTACTCGCAATCAAATTTTAACAACGATACAAAGAAAATGGAAGAAATGGATATGCAAAAATGAGTATAGGCGTTTCCGTGGCTGGCGCACTAATGATGCCATTATTCTATTATAACGACAAATCACGCCCTGCACACAAAAAGCGTCACAAAAGAAACGAAAATTTAAACGAAAAATCAGTTGCGTTTTTCATTGACAAAAACTTTGGTACCCAGACATGTATAGGTCATTGCTAAAATTTTCAAATTATCGCAGTTTTAGTGAAAAAAGTTGATTTTTACCCGTTTTCGTCATTTTGCCGTTTGTGCGCGCGGCGCGTCGAAAAACCCAGTTTTTTATGTTTAAAAAATCATATCTCCGAAACGTGTTAATGGATATTCGCAATTTTTGATATGTTGTGTAAAATATAACAAGGAATCAGGAAAAAAAATTTCAGACATGGGCTCTTTGGTCCCGAGACCTTGAAATCGGCAAATGAAATTTTCATAGGACCTTTTCAAATATTCAGCTAGTTTTTTTGGACCTCAACATATTTTTTCATAGAAGTCCAACTAATAACCTTTCTTTTGAATTGTGGCGCTCCATAATTGGTTCAGCCGTTCCGGAGATATGTTTTTTTGAAAAAAATGTGGCTTTTGCGAAAATCGACCAAAACCGCAATTTTATGGACCACCCTATTTCGGATAGGACTACCCTAATCGCCAAACAAAAAAAAATGCGGGTCTAATTATTAGGGCCAAAGAACCCCCACTCCAAATTTGAGCCAAATCGGAGCACTTTTGATTTCGAGACTTCCTGTTTGACGTGGAATGGCTGTATAGTCACATTTTACCAAAACAACATATTTGTTTGAATCAGGGCTTTGGAGTCGGAGTCGGAGTCGGAGCCGGAGTCGGTGGAGTCGGGTTTTTTGGGGACCTGGAGTCAGAGTCGGAGCCGAAGTCGGCTAAATTTTATGAGCAGGAGTCGGAACCGAAAATTTCTGATAACCCGGAGTCGAAGTCGGAGTCGGAAACGAAAAACGAAACTATTGGCACTACGCCCCCCGGGGCATGGCCTTCCTCTAACGTGGGATTTCTGCTCCATTGGAGTCGGAGTTATCATAAATAAAAAAATGTGCTATTATTATTGTTCAATATTTGCTATAAAACAGCTTAAATGATTAATCCTCTTACCCATTATGCATTGTTATATTTAAAAAATAACAAACAATATTGGTTTTGTAGTCCGAAATATTCAATTGAATCTTGACTGCTTCCCTTTCAATTCAAATTCGACCAAATTTTTTCTAAATCTTTCTGAAAAAGTACACACACAGTCATCTTTTACACCGATAGCGAAAGTCATGGAGGTTTTAAGTAAATCAATTTTCAGGAAAAAAGTTACGAGGTACATAAAAAGATAAAAAATAATAATCGCTGTTTTTGGAAATCGGAAAAAGTCACTGACAGTATAACTCTTTCAACAAATAATCAAAGGTTACAACAATTTATTACTTAGAATTCAACATGCCCATTTTGTTTATTACTAAGTACAAACAAATCAAGTGTTGCATTTAAAAAAGTTGAAACTGAAAAAAATATCAGGAAAAGTTGCAACTTATTTTGAAATAATCATTGAATATGTTAAATAAATCGATTATCTTAATGTAAACTATTTTTCTACTAAAATCTGAGAATATTGATCCATGACAAACTATTTTGATATCGTTGCAAATTATCGTTGAAAAAATCGCAAGATTACAGTTCCAGAAAGGAACTAATAAAAAATGTATAGAAAAATATGATAGAATTTTGATTTATTTTTGAAATATAAGAAAAAAATAAATTAAATATTATTCAACCGGTATCAATTTTCTCATACAGTATGTCCCACGCCAAAATGATAGAAGGTGATTATCATTGAAAATCAAAGGACCTTTAAAAATCTTTTTGGAATGGTGGCTAAAAGGTCATTTTGACATATTCGTGATCTAGACAGTATTTTACCTGTGGATTTTAGCTTTTATCCAAATTTAAGTTTTTCATATATTTTGATGAAGGCGCACGTTTAAGGTGAAGCGCAAATGATTTTGAAATTATAGAAAATTTAACAATTGAAAATAATTATAAATTCCTAGGTAAAATATTTTCTAGATCTCGGATATTTGAAACGGGCCCCTTAAGCGTCCTTTCCACGAAGACATTTTTTAGATACATTGATTTGCATTAATAATCTCTTTTAGCCATGGCGTGATGTCTATGTATGTCTTAAAAAATCAATGGAGCTTAAAAAAAAAGTTTAATTTTAAATTTGTTATTTAACGGTGCACATCAACCAATGCTTTTGCACCAAGATTTTTGTTACAGACATTTTAGTATTTCCAAAAGTACGGGAACATTCGATACAATTTTGTATTCATCCCCTAAAGTACTATAAATGATTTGCAACATAGTTTGACTATTTTTACAATCAGATTGTTGAAGGATTTGGTCCGTAAGTTTTACAATTTTAGAGACAACAACTTCCTTGGTTGCTGTGTACCCTTAACAAAAAAATCAAAGTGGCTATAATAGACACTGTTCTTCTTATAAATGTCAGAATAAAAGTAAGTAAATTGAATTTATAGGTTAAATCTATCATCAAGGCCAGTTTTTTTAATGATTCATTTAAAAAATATCAATTTTATATTTAAATTTATTAGATTTTATTAAATTAAAAGTAAATTTGAGGTTAACTAAATAAATCCAAAAATAATTGCCTTGAAAATACTTGTACTTGTAACTTGTTACCTAGAAACTCTTTTTTCCGTTTTGTGATTCAAACTTATTTTCCTTGAGAAAATCGTAATACTTAGAGAGTATTTAAATAATCCTATTTATCAATGTTTTCAAAATAATAAACAAACTTTTGAAACATTTTAAAATATGTGAAATCGAAGTCGGCTAGAGTTGGTAGGCCGGAGTTGGAGTCTGAGTCGGAGTCGGTTGGGCCTGAAAGCCGGAGCCGGAGTCGGAGTTGGAGTCGGCTAATCTCAGAAAGCCTGAGTCGGAGTCGTTTAAAATATGACCCGACTCCGCAGCCCTAGTTTAAATGACCTCTTTCATTCTATGACACGTAGTCCAGTGGTATACTTCCGCCTCGTAAGCGGTAGTTCAGCGTTTCAAATCCCGGTTCAGACCAACACAACTGGTGATCTTCACCCTTCTGGATTTGATTGCTTCGTAAAAGGAAGGTAGTGTACCATCACAACCTGTACCTCATCACGACACCTTAGGGAAGCCGCTTTGTAAATGCGGCCCCGATACTCTTTATGGGTCATCATAGAATATTCCTTATCTTTTCATTCTTAAAAAACACGCATTTTAAGAGAATCGGCAATCCATGTATACAAAAAAGGACGAATACTTGTCTTGATAATCGCATTGACTGATGACTGAACGTGTTCTTCACTTTTGTAGAATTTCAGAGTTTTGTTCGAAATGGACAAGAACAAACACAGAAACTGTTACGTCTTGATTCACTTTGTATTTCCTTCAGTTGATAGTTAATATCACGGCTATTTACACATATTTACAACTAGATAACACTCCAACATTCCGGAAAACGGTCTCTTCCGGAAGTTGACGGTTTGCGTTGGCACTAAGGGGTAGGTTTGGGTGTTGAGGTCGGTCGGTATTCTGGCGATTTAGTAGTGGTAGTTGGCAGAGTGTCCGCTGAACTGGACGTGGTTGACGGTTTCCGGGTGCGGGGCGTAGGCCACCTTGGCGACGGCTGGGACGGCCACCTTGGCAATCGGGGCAGAGTACACCTTGGTCACCGGAGCTGGGGCAATGTACTTGACGGGGGCGGGGGCGACGTACTTGACGGGGGCTGGAGCCAGGTATTTGACGGGAGCTGGGGCAAGATATTTGACCGGAGCCGGAGCGTAGGCAACCTTAGCAACCGGGGCGATGGTCTTGACGACCTTGTGTCCCTCGAGGGGCTCACGGCGGACGACGGCGTTGAATCCGTTGTGCTCGTCAGCGGTGTACTCGACAATACGGCGGTAACCGTCGGCATCGATCAGGGTGTAGACTCCCTTAACGTTGTCTCCGTGGCGTTCCTCCTGCTGGCTCTTGATGTCTCCGGTCTGGTCATCGTGGACATCGTAGGCGAACTGGTACTCGGCGGGGGTATCCGGGTACTCGACGTGCTTCACGGTCTTGACCAGAGCGGGCTGGATGGTCTTGACGAGGGCCGGCTGAACGGTCTTCACCAGGGCAGGCTGGGCATGGTACTGGGGCTGGTGGTACTGAGGCTGAGGCTGGTAGTAGTGGGGATCGTAGTGCTGAGCGGTGGCCACGGCCAGCAGAGCAAACAGAGCAACAAACTGACGGAAGAAACACAAACATGAATTAGACAGATATTCCAACTGATAACAGTCCTTTAGAACAACCAGTTCTTATCACACTTATCACAACTCCCCCACAAACACTTGTTCTAGTAGTACGAACTTACTTTGAATGCCATTTTTCACTAAACTTCAAATCGCTTCGAACCTGCGAAACTAGATCTACAGAAGAGACACGACGGCGGTGAACTGTGCTAATTCGTTGCAAAGTTTCAGTATATATACCACAAGAGATTAGCTAGGGCCCCGCCGGGGTGGCATGCGTCAGACCTAAGGCGGCAAATCCGCACCCTGTTAAATCTGTATCGAACTAATTTTTCGGTGAAAAGACCACGCACCCCGAGTATCCAACGACCCTCTCGCGCTCTCACTCACACTCACCGTCCGACCGACCGTCCGTTTCCCATCAGGTACTTGGCCCGAGAAAGATAAACGCTACCATTATTAGTTATTGTTACCTTTTAAACGGCCTAACAACCACCAGAAGAGTATTGGCCACACCTTGGTGGTCGACCGCAGCCGAGAGCACCGCGGGGTCCATGAGTCCTAAGCCCAGAAAGAGAGCACACCTGCTTCGGTAGAAGTGGCTTGTACGAAATCATCTCAAGAGACCGGTCAATTCTGCGAGGTGCGTGTCTTTGAGGTTTCAAAAGCCACTTCAAACGCTCCAAGAATGGTGGACAGTCGTGTCGTGCTTCCTACCGGGTACACCCAAAGAACGTTCGTTACGCCAGCAAACTTGTTTTTTTTTTATTTTGAAATGTTACAACTTACCTATAACAATATTGCGAATCTTAATCATAATATACAGTCCAGACTCGATTATCCGAACTTTCGATTATCCGAAGCTTCGATTATCTGAAGTTCGATTATGGACCCCATTTTAATCAAATTTGTGTTGTTGATTGGCTTTTAGCATAGCAAATAAATTTTTTCAGTATTTTAACACCGCCATTTTGGCCGCCATCTTGGATTTCATAACACTTTATAACATATTTGAGGTTATATTCAAGCTCCACAATCAGAAACAAGACAACGATTTTTTTTATTGATTCGACTATCTGAAGTGAAATTTTGCCGAGGCTTTTGGATAATCGAGTCTGGACTGTAATATAATACAATAATTTCTGTTATTTCTGATTTATGCTGTCAAATCAGATTTGTGTGTTAACTGGTGCGGTCATTTGTATATGAATGAGAATGTATAGTTTTTTCTTTCAATTATCAATGGACTAACAAAATCCCCAAACCGCAGAGACCCAACAAGAACTCCCCAACATCATTGGCCTAAGCCGACAAAAGCTCGCAACCAAAGCAGAGCTTTAATTCAATTACGACCGGTCGCAAGCTCTCTTTCCCATGCCAATTGACCAGATCCGGTCCCTAGGGCCATTGGACGGGGCCGGCTGGAAATTGGTGCACTTCGGTTCAAGTTCACGTGATTTATGACACTTTTTTTCGGAGAGCAGTCTTTGATTGACGCCTTCGGGGCAAACCGGCGAGGTGGCCATTTAGGGCCCCAACTCTGTCTCACAGCAGCATGTGGTCGTAAAGTTTCACAATTCTGACACTCGCTGGGAAGTGAACTGAGTGGGGTAGACTTAGTTCTAGAAAGGACTCAACTTATGAGTGATTTAATCTGCGCTCAACGCTACATAATGAGTGACGCGATTGACACGATGGCGATCGGATTAAGGCAGTGGCCGTCGTGTGGTCGTTTTGGTGATTTGTGATGGTGAAGGTTCTGGAGGTTTGGTTTTTTGTGTGACACTTCTAGGCCCGGGTTGTTATTGAACGTTTCTAGAATATTTTGGTCGAGGTCAAACTTCAATAAGGCATGGAATGTAAAGCAAATGGTTTGAAGTGGATGTTAGACCCATTGTTTGAGCCAAGGGAATTAAATATAATGTTTTATTGACAGATTTTTTTGTTGCCATAAACTTAGATTTTTTTTGGCGAATTTGGTAAAATTTACCGATTTTCCAACTGCTGCACGATTGGTTCGGTATAAGTTCAGTTTAGCGATCGATCATTTTTAATTGTGCAAGCCTTATGCATTAGGGTGCCCAGAATATGGGACTTTTTTCAAAACCTTGCTCCACAAGCTGAATATTGTTCCTGGACCTATTTTAGGACTCTGGGCCAAATATGAGCAAAATCGGTCATCGTTTACCCATTGATACTCGGAGGTGAAGTTTGTATGGGAAAAACCGAAAAAAATGTATGGAAAACCCAAGTTTCTTACGGTTTGGTCTGCACGGTGCGCTACTTGCATCCAAATATTCCCAAAAGTGAGATTCTTATTGAAAATTTAATGCTCTACAACTTTGTAGAACATACCAAAACTGTAAAACTCGATCCTGAAAAGTGATTAACGATTTAAAAAATACATTTTTGTATGTAAAACATTTTTTTCACCAACTTTAGCTGGGGTATCAATGGGTTAATCTCATCCAATTTTGCTCAAAATTTACACAGATGCTTAAAATAACCCAAAAAACCGTTTTCCGCTAGTGTGGTCATTTTTTCTGGGCACCCTATGCATGCATGCATCTATGCATTCTAGAAAATGATTTTATTTTTTTTAAATAAAAAATATATATTTTATGTGTGTGTGTGCGTGTGTGTGTTTTTTTCTCGAAAATCGTGTTATAGATCAGTTCTGAGCACGTTTTATTTTTTAACAGGGGCAAGACAGGACCATACTTTTTTCTCAATTTTAACACTATTGTGTTGGTTTGTTTTTTTTTGTGGAAAGTAAAAATGATAAAAATTAAAATGTAGAAAAGAAGGGTCAAATGTTTGTAACAAGGTTGTTCACGATAAAATTATGTAGGAACAATAAGGATAACGATAGGTCTATCGTTATTGTCATGGCGACAACCTATCGTTAACGTTATTTAGATAATTCTATTGGCGATAATCTTATCGACGGATGATAACTAATTTTCTATGTATTCCAAAAAATGACCCAATCCAACCAATTAATATTTAATTTTTGAGGCTTTTAGTAAGGATATTTTTTTTCTCTAAAAATCGTATTTTTTAAAAGTACTCAAATTTTCATAAAATACAAAAAATTAATACTCAAACTGTCATAATTCGCAACATCGGTAACGAAGCGAAATCTTGAATTCATTTTCAACTTTTTCAAATTTACACTCAAATTTACACTAAATATAATTATAATTGATGAGAGTTCGACTGTTGTTATTATTTTGAGTTTGATCGGCTACTCAGTCTGGGCAAAGTGAAACGCTGTTTATGCTGTGTCCGACGTTTCAGCGCTGATTGGCGCCTTCTTCAGGGGGAACTATTAATTAATAATTTATTGTTAGAAACACATAGTAGAGGACTTATTACAGAAACCAAACATAGCTTGACGTTTCTTGTTAACTGCCTTTTCTAAGGCGTCATAAAATCCATCAAAAGCTGGTGGTACACTGACTAAAATTAACAAATAATGTGAGATTAGGGCATTACGGGACACTGAATTTAACATTTAAATATCTCACACTGTCGCTATGGTCACACATTTTGTGACGGTTCGAGTTACTTTGTTCGGGATATGATTAGGGCAGTAAGGGGTATCATTTTCAACGGGTACGCATTGGGTCGAAATGTGCGGGCGAATTTGATGTGTGTCAGTGTGTTGGGGTCTAATAGAGTGTAACACAGAAGCGTAAGCTGTGTTCAATCCATCAACATCCACTCTGTGGTTTACTGTGTGTTGAGTGTTGAAGATGTGGCTCATTTCTAAAAATGGCAGTGTGTGTGACATAAAAGTTGTGTCTACAATTTTTGTGTTATTAATTTGAAAACGGTGGCCTGTGTTTACACGATGTTCAAGCAGAGCAGTTTTGTCTCTGATGCTATCCATATCCGTCTCAGTGTTTGTGTGATCTGTAACAATTCAGTAACAACTTTTCAAAAGGGCAAATCCCTCAGAATCATGTAAAGCGAACAAAACTGATTCTAAAACACCCTCCAACATCTCAAAATTCCGAAACTACGTAGTTTTACAAGCAAAAAAACAAAAGGGCTAATCAACAACATCAATCAAAACAAACCAAATTGAGTTTCCGCCCTTGTGTTTTCACCCAATCACGAGGGGCGAATGTAGTATTTTCTGCAAGTTCCCACGTATATTTAGAAACACAAAATTTTCGCTATAATTTTGTAAATTTTAACCTGACAATCCTCAAAATGGATCAAAATGTATGTTTCTGATGTCTCTGACCACAATTCCACAGCAAACACAGATTTGTACACGGAACAAAATCCGGTTTGCGGAATCGCAAACTTTGCTTCCGATTTGCTCTACCAATCGCAAACCTCCGTTTACACCCGTCAGCAGGAAGCATTGCTTCCAATATCGCAAACGGTGATTTTCGATATCGCAAACGTAACGCCGTAACGCATGCCTGCCAAAAGTACGCAGCACGCAGCCACTACAATATTTTCTGTTTTGAATTGACCGTTGCTTTTCAAATTTTGGATGGAAATAAGAAGAAGAAGAAGAAAAGGTTTCAATGTTTTTATTTATTTATTCATAATTCAAAACAAAATCAAAGCAATTGTTTGAGTGGTTTACTACGGAATTTCGGTTATTCTGATCTAGTCGTCCAGGATGTCCGCGGGGCAGCAGGTTACTGCTGGGCGTCGGTGCCACCGTTAGCATGTTACTCGGCGTCGGGGCCACCCGGATAGAGGTGCTGAGACCGGTGCAGCATGCTCGGGTCGTCAATCTGGCTGATTTCCAGCGTCGCGCAACGAGCTAGCACGTCCCTTGAGCGGATTCGCGTACCGCCAGAAGCCCTGGAGGTTGACCGCCGACCTTCACCTCGAGAATCGACTTGAGCGGAGTGGCCTCCACTAGAAGACCGTCCGCCTGGAACAAGTTCCCAGCGAAAGAGAACACCAAATTAAATTTCAATATTATCGTTCTTCGACTTTTTTAGAATAAAAAAAACTCTGAAATTCTAAAAATTTATTGTAAAAACGGAATCGGGCCCTTTTTAACCTTACAGTTTCAATTCTCAAAAATTCTCCAAAACTATCTAAAAGTCTCAAAAAACTTCAAAAATTCTCAAAAATTCTTAAAAATTCACTGAAATTCTCTAAAATCCTCTAATTTTTTCTCAAATTCTCTCAAATTATCTAAAATTTTCTAAAATTGTCTTAAAATTCTCAAAAATTCTCTAAAATTTTCCGAAATTCTATAAAATAATCAAAAATTGTCTAAAATTCTCAAAAAATCTCAAAAAACTTCAAAATTTTCAAAAAAATCTCAAAAATTATCAAAAATTCTATAAAATTTTCCTAAATTCTCTAAAAATTCTCTAAAATTCTCTTAAAATTCTCTAAATTTCTCTAGAATTCTCTAAATTTCTTTAAAATTTTCTAAAATTTTCTAAAATTCTCTAAAATTCACAAAAATTCTCTAAAACTTTCTGAAATTCTCAAAAATTCTCAAAAATTATTAAAAATCTTGAAAATTCTAAAGAATTCTCTATAATTCTCTAAAATTCTCTAAAATTCTCTAAAATTCTCCAAAATTCTCTAAAATTCTCTAAAATTCTCTAAATATCTCCAAAATTCTCTAAAATTCTTTAAAATTCTCCTAAACTCTCTAAAACTTTCTAAAATTATCAAAAATTCTCTAAAATTCTCTAAAATTCTGTAAAATTCTCTAAAAATCTCTAGAATTCTCCAAAATT